>NW_025222279.1:41051-203657 GCF_014066325.1 Apis laboriosa
TCTGAGAGAGAGAGAGAGAGAGAGAGAGAGAGAGAGAGAGGGTTTTAATTTCGATCCTCGAACCGTTCTTTCGATCGTTTCCAAGTTACCCTTTCGGGATTAATCACGCGAAAAGTTTTCTAATTCGGTTCGAATGCACAGGCGAGAGGGGGTTGGTAATAGCGAGCTATGAGGACGGGCCGACGTAATTTTCCTTCCCGGGAAACTCTTTTCCGATACGCGGCTATTTGTTCGCCTCGCTCCAATCGTCTCTCACCGCCAACAATAACGGAATTGATTTACTTAGGAATTTCGGTGAACGGTGAAATTTGGCTTTGCGATTCGAGACCCGTTGAAACGGTATTTCGATTTGTTCGATCGTTCGATCGTTTATTTTATCCCATATTTCCTATTATTTTGTGGATCGTGTTTAACATTAATTATGATGTTATTCGACATGATTAACTTTCTATATCTATAGTTTAATATCGTTTCGTAGTATAGAGAAATTTGAAATGAATGAAATAAAAGAAAATAATGTGGTGTAAAATAAATCGAAAAAAGGTTTACAATTCTTTATGTTCTCGAAAGGGTACAATCTTTCCTCGATTCATTTGAAATATCGTCTATCATATCATCAAAGAGGAAGATTTCTAGAAGATACGTAAAAACGGGAAGTATTTTGCTAATTTATGATTGACCAAATTACAATTTTTATCCCATCATCCGATTTTCCCTTCACAAAATTAAATAATACGCCTCATTCTTACTGAACATCTTCACAACCCTCAACTCTTATCCCTCGTTTCAAAAATATTAACGAAGAAACGAAGATCTTCTTTTCGATCGAGGAAAAAGCAAATAAAAAGCAAATAAATTTAACTTTAAATATTATATTCGAAAGTAATTCGCAAAAGTGAGTAGGAATAAAATAAATCCTTCGTTAATTTCATCATTCTAAACATCCTCATAACCCTCAACTCTTGCTCTCCCAAGGTTCCAAAAATATTAACGAAGAAACGAAGACCTTCTCTTCGATCGAGGAAAAAAGCAAATAAAATTCGCTTTAACTTTAAATATTAACTTTAAATATTCGAAAGTAATTCGCAAAAGCGAGTAGAAATAAAATAAATCCTTCGTTAATTTCATCGAGAATGGTCTCCCGCGAAATGGCAGGGAAAGGAGAAAGCAGAAATGGCGAACAAGCAGCATCTGTGCAACGTGGCAAATCCTCCGGCAAGAAAACTGGCTTAATCCTCTTACGTCCACCGCTCTGTCGCGGAAAAATGGCTGACCTTAAACCCGACAGAAACACGAGACGGTTCCTCAACGAAAGGAAATCACACTTGCTCGCCCTGAAAGAGTCTCTGTCTGGCTATCATCGTTAAGAAGATTTTTCTCCCGTTCGAATGGAAACGAAATTGAACTTCGTTCGTTTCGGCCACCGATCTCCTGATACGATGAATCGAACTCTGATGATGAATCGAAAGTGGAAGGAAGCCTTTATCGTTTCCCGCTCTTTCGAATTTCGTCGAACAGCAAATTAGGGAATATCGAAATTCTTGATTTAATTGGGAGACCAATTATTTGTTAGAGAATTGGGAATCTTGTTGTACGGGAATTTCGTAGAATTTTTAGAAGATCATAATATGCAATCAGCAAATTGTTTAACGAGTTGGTGAACATCGATGGAGCAGATGGAATGTTAATTGGTCAACTAAATAATTAAGAAACATGAAGGAGAGATCTCTAGATTGGATTTAATTGACAATCTAAAACTCTGTTCAAATTGTGATATTTTTCCATTATGCATATTTATGAAGTCTCACAGAGATGAAGATAAAAAAAAAAGATCTTACTTAATTTCATTGAGAAATCCATTAGCAAAATACCTAATTTTCCTCTCTCTCTCTCTCTTTTTTTTTCTTCCTTATTTTTTCAATATTTCACAATCCCATCTCGCATACCACAAAACTATAAAAAACTACAAAAGGAAAAATCTACATCCTACAATTCCTAATTTGTCATCAAATTTACCAATTAAACTCGAGAAACACCATACTACTTCGATTTGAAAGATTCGAAAGTATCTAGCAACCGCAAAAAATAACTCGATTAAAATAAAAAATAAGAAAAAAAAAAAATACGAAATCCAATCAGAATTCCAATCCCATATAGAATACTTAAACCAAAGGACACTGCTCGAATTACTTGGATCTTTGATCATCAATGCTACATAACATATCTTAAGATACGTGCATTAAGAAACTCCAACATTTCGAACACTCTGCTATTTACGCGATTACCCCTTTCCCTCGATTTTCGAACTCGAAATTCATTCGACGATGCAGGTCGTCGTTAGGTAATTGCGAGTGGCTCTACTACACCACTCTTATAATTAAAGGATGGCTGGTAGAAACGGGGACAGGTAAGAAAATAATTGCCATCAGCTCGTCGATCCTTCCAAGGAGCGTCTATTTAAGGGAGGGGGGGATTCTCCTCGAGGTGCTTCTTCCAGGGAGGGATGAACGTCACAAAGGCGGCCGATGCGATGCGTTCGACGAAGGGATGAGGGGGTAAATTAGCGCGAGACACCAACCCTTCCCGACCCCCTGAAGATGCAGGCCTCGTTCCTCCCCCGGGCCGGAACGTAATTTCGACGTGACGCTCGTTAATTACATCCTCGACAAGCGCGAAACACGGACCTACAATTTTCCGCCTTCCTATCCTCGCGGCTACCGGGCTTGTGCCTCTGAATTTCTGCCACTTGCACTTCGTTACGCCCGCTCCTTGTTCCCGTGCACGGCTCGAGAGAGGGGGTGGGAAAGGGGTTGGGTCGCAATGTCGCCTTTGGACAATGAGAATTCTGAAGGTATTCTTTGGAATTGGAAACATTTTCTCGGTTGTAGAATTCAGTTACGTTGTCAGTATTTTAGGGCACGATGCTTTCCTCGTGGTGTAGTTTAATTTCATCCGAATTCGTTTTCGGGATTTGGGGTCGGTGGATTGTTGGTGAAAGGAGGAATTTTTTAAAATAATACAGTGTCGCGAACCGTTTCTTTACGATATTGTACTGACAGTAATTACACGATTTGACGTTGAACGTTTAACGAGATATTGTATATGCAAGGGAAGAGGTAAGAAAAAAATTAATCGAATGATGTACAATCTTGTATATTCGTTAATTCTCTACTTTTCTACTTATCACATTTTCAACGAAAAATCAGAAAATCGGAGGGTTTTTCTATTTTTATATTTTTCTCGAAATAATAATAAGCTAGTTGAGAATCATCAGGCACGCTCATGAATACCAATCGCGTAGAAAATAAACATCCGCGTAACAACAAGATATTAATAACAATAGATTTACTTCGTTCCCTTGGAATAATGAAGCATCCATCCTATTCCAAAATATATACAAAATTATTATCTCGATCACGAAGCTGATTTCACGCTTTCCCAATTTTTCCCACATTTATACAAACTTCATAAAAACGTCGAACGCACTTCCTTCCCTCGAAACTTTTCCCCTCCCCCGAACACATTTCCCGAAAAACATTCCAATCATGAGCAGAATTTCATCCCTTACTATTCCCTCTCGAAACCCCACGAATATTCCAGTAAAACTTCCACTTTACAACCCTTGACTTTCCCCTGACTCGGCAAACAATCCCCTCCTCCTCCCCCTTCCCCCATTCTGACCTGCGCGCTTCCTCTTTCAGAAAGAAAATATGAATATACACGTACATATGATGAATTGAAAATCAATCATCGCGAGTCATTCGTTCCGAATAATCGTTTCAAAGCTTCGAAAAAAGATCGGGAATCGGAGAAGGATTTTTACGAACCGCTACGAATTTTTTCCTCCCCCCAAGACACCGATGACATTGGAGGGTGAAAAATCGTGGGGGGGAATAGAAGAGTTCTCGAGGAGAATCGCGTGATTGAATTAGAATCGAAAACGTGTGCGCGGGGCAGGGAGGGAGGGAGGGGAGAGAAAGGAGGGAAACCTGTGGGAAATGCGGGAAAAGTGCTCGTCGAGGGTCTCGAGTGACGGGACGGATTAATAACGGGGAGGATGTTTTAATAATCTCGACGGACGCGCGTATCGGGATGGGAGAACCGCAGGAGCAATCTAATCTGCGGATTGGATAAATTCCAGCACACCTGCACACGCGCCTGTTTAGTTAAAAAATTCAATCGGACGAGGATCCATTCGATGCACGATCATCGTTTTACGTTCGGCCAAGAAATGCAGAGGGAAAGGAAAAAATTTGAAAGATGATAATTCGAAGAGAATTTAAAAATTTTTTTAATTATTAACTATTTATATTTCGTTCGATTTGTAAAAAAATTAATATAGAAAAGGTAATATAGATAATTTTTTTTTTTTAATAAAAATAGAATTTATTTTTCAATGTCACAAGATTTTTTCATTAGCTTCGTCAGTTAACGTGACAAAAGTTACAAAACTGAAAAATATATTTTATTATGAAAAGATGGAAAGTTAAAAAAAAAGATGGAATATCTTTTTTCCATAAATCGCAAAATTATTTATGGAAATAATTAATATTTTTCTTTGATTATTACACGACATAAAAAAATGAAAAAAAAAAAGCAATATAATTGAATTTTTGAAATTTTTCTCTTGTTTTCACATAAATGAAATAAATCAAAAATTAGAACGAAGGTAATTAGATCATGATTCGAGCTTAATCCTATTCCCATTTCGAAGATTTATCTTAACTATTGTACGATTAGCCTCCGTTTGATAAACCTAACATTAATATAACCGAATCTAAATTAGTTTGATTCCGATTTGAATCTAGAATCACTTCATTCCAATTTAATATAATTAGAACTCGCATAATAACTTAAATACAATATAATCAAGTAATTCCAATTAACGTTTAAACCTCTTAACGATAAATACAGAAATTATATTCAGAACCCAAATAACATTCAAACTATCGATATTCATAACAGTCCAAAATGAACAAGCTCGAATCTCAATGGACTGTATCTACCATATCCATTTCAATCCCAAAAACGGTTCATGCGAACGGAGAGAAAGAGGCGTGTAACCGAAAAGGAAATGTAAAAGCAGACACGCATACAAACGGTGCAAATTAATCCTCGATTAAAAGGAGCCGCCTTTACGCGCCGGCTAATTAAATCCGGGAAATTAGCTCTGTCTTGAAGGGAGATGGAACGTCAACTGCAGGAAACGCATAATGGCACGGCTGTTTCCGCAACGTCACAGAGAAACAACAAACAGAGAGAGAGAAAGAGAAAGAGAGAATCAGACTATAAACGAGGAAGAGTGAGATTTAAATCTCTTCCGGTCCGAAGTCTGGTCCAGCAATTCTCTTCTTTCTCTCCTTTCTCTCTTCTCTACAGTGGATAATTTTCCATGGCGAAAAATAATTCGTAGGGAACGTTTTAATATAAATTTCACGATTTTAAAACCGAAGAGACTCATTGGACGTGGTAACTGGAATCGTGAAGCACGAAGCGCTAATAATAGTGGCGGTTCCAGGTTCTTGAAATTATTTTCGAGTTGTTTTCGTGCGACTTTCCAGACATTTAAAGGGAATGGAGAAGGTATTTCATTGATAAAAAGGAATCAACAGAACCGCGACGAAAGCCTTTTACTCTATGGATTTCCATTATGCCGATCCCGAAAGCATTGAGGATTATGAATAATTTGGAAGTATTTGCTTTTCCGCCTCCGCTTTAGAATTAATAAAGAAGTAATCCGAAAGCAGCGCGAGACGAGCAGACAAGTGGACTTTATTACTGAGCAACGATTGCGAACGGATGGCTTATTTCTCATGGAAGTACAAATTCTTTTCAAGATACCGATATGAATTTTATACCCCCAAAGATTGAATGGTAGTCTCTTTTTTAAATGAGAATCCGAGGATCTTTGGAAAGATATTTGAATTCACTGAGTAGATAGGATTCATTCCTTGAATGATTCTTTGAAAATTGAAGAATGAAGATAAAATGTTTAAGGAATTTTGGAAAAAGTAAAATCATATTCTTCACAATTTTATATATATATTGATGATCTACATTCCAAACACAGTAATATTTGATAATTTTGGGTGAACATCTTGAACACATTTTTTAAATATATTGTATTATAAATCAAGATATCTTAAAAAAGAAGTTAAAATGTGTTCAGATTGTAAAATGTTCACACTTAAAAGAAAAGATTCATTGTCTAAGATAATATTAATGGAATTTAGTTTCTAATAAGTTAATATGACAAAAAATACATAAAAAGATAAAATATAATATTGGCATCAAAATACAATATATACATTTATATGTACAATATCTACAAAATCCATAATATTGAGGAAAAAGAAAAATACAAACAATAGAAAGAATAAACAATAGAAGATAATAAAAGAATAAAATAAATTATAGAAAAATAAATAAAAGACTTACCTTACGATGACAGATGACTGCTTTATTTTCTTGATACACTGACTCTAATATGTGAAAATGAATATTAAAAAAAATAAATAAATAAATAAAAAATTATTGACATGAAATTATTGAAATTACTGAAATTATTATAGAGAAACAAACACTGACTCTAATTTCGCGAATGATTATTATAATTAAATTAAATAAGGGATTTTATGCACTGAAATATATTGAAAATACTATTACGCAACAAACACCGATTCTATTGACCACATTGCACTTGGTCATAATAAAAAATAATGCCCTGAAAATGAAATTGCATTAATAGAACAAGAGAACGGTGATTAGAAAAAAAACAATATTTGTTTTCATATTTATATTCTATTTTCTATCGCGTATTCACTATTTTTTTAATAGTTATTAAATAATTATTATTTCACAAATAATAAATTAAATAAAAAGTGTGGTTAATCTTTCATCGTTGTCGAATATTTCGAAATTATTAAATTATATATAAATTACGTATTGAATTATGTATTAATTGTATATTGAATATCGAATATTATTGAAAAAATATACAATTCAATTGCATATATATGTTTATATAATCTTAAAATAAATTATACATTACCGAATCTTTTTGAAAAATACGTTGATTGTTACGTAATCAATATGGCGTATCATGGTGTTTTACATTCTCATACTGCATCCTACAATTAACCAATAGTAATCTGGAAAAAAATTAACAGATTTAAAGAAATAGAACTTACAATGCATAAAATTAAAAGAAAATACATACATTAAACAATAATTGAATTCAAATTCAGTATTATAGATTGAAATAAGCTATTTATAACCCCAATAAATACGATCGGAGGAAAAATATATTCGAGAAATTAATTAATTTTGTTATTAGAGACATTCAATGGATTGTTAAATAAAAGAAGCTAACAATGTTGTATAAAAATCAGTCTATAAAAACAGTCAATCTATAAAAATCAGTTAAATAAAAATAAAAATACATACTGCGTAGTTAACGTTACACAGGACAAGCCAACAACACGTCACACTACAAAGATTTTCGACAGAACTATAATGCTACGCATTACAGGATTGCCTAAGGACTTTCTAATTGGTTGAAACGACATTTCCCCTTCCACTAAAATTATGCGCCAAATAGAAGATAATCTTTCCTGGAACTGATAAAGTAAGAAATATTATGATTAGATGGCTATAAGAAATATTCAATGTTTTGACTTTTGTTTTGCAGAATGTATACATACGTACCAATAACATATTTCGTGGAAGTCAGCATTTTCGGAAATATTTTCGTAAATATACAAATGTATCGTTTACAATTCAATCGTATGACGAAGTAAAATTTTATATCGTAGATACAATAATCATAGTGCAGTTTTAATAGCAATCATAGCAATTTTATAGTGATTAATATCGTAAAGAAATTAAAAATACTTTCTAATTTCTATCATTAAAAAATCATTATTAAAATGCTTATTTCATATTTCATTTATAATAAAAAATAAAAAAATTTTAAATTTAATTTGTGAATTTATATGCAGTAGAATTCTATGTTATCGACTCTTGCTAGTCTAATACAGAAAATGGTCACAAGGTGGCGACAACGAACAAACTGAGAAGCGCGCGCAAATAATTTTCGAATAGTTTTGCAATATTGTTCGACGCCATGCGTGCACCAAAGAAACATGTTTCGTTTTCTGTGGAAAGAACAGTGCAAGATATAATTAGAAACATTAGACTACGTAACATTAGGATGAGAATAATCCTGAACCAGGAGTGGGAGCAATTGGATTGGGAAATTTGGGTATGTCACTATAAAAATATTACTTTTTAAATTTGTCATATACAGTTATCTTTTCGAACAAGACATGTCTCTTGCCCATAATGTTATTCGAGCATGTTCAATACGTTATTTTATTTTGCCCATTTGTTTGCTCGTTTTTCGTATTTTTCTTTTATAATGATATAACTGAACTTAACAAATATTTTGATTAATTCATTAAGAATTGCTATTGTATTAAAATTGTATATTTTCATTCGTTAATGAATTTCATTGCCTGAGAAAGTCGTTAATCATTTGCTTATTTAGAAGATTTAGAACATTATAAGGGAAATGTTAGTAGGTTATTATTTTATAGAAAAAACTTTCTAAATAATCATTCTTTTTATCTCGATTCTTATGAGATTTGAATCACAACCTGAAATCGATTAAAAGTTAAACACTAGATGGCGTAAGATAGCAAGACATGTGTCGCCACCACCTACAAACAAAATCCTGAAATAGTTCTTTACGAGGAGCGCTGCTATTGGTCCTTCATTGATAAAACAGTTTCCTAACTTCGTATCAAATATATTGTTTCGAACAATAACTTTAAATATATATATATATATACAATTAATATAATTTCAATTTAATAAAATAATTCAATATAATATTTGAACTCATGTCCCTAATATTTTTTGTTGCAAAAAAAACAAAATTATATTTTTCAAATTAATAATTCAATATTTCAGATATTTTATATATATATATCATTCATTGTCTATAATATTTATGCAAAATTAATAAGATTCTTGATTATATTTTCAAATAATTCCTTATGTTCATAGACACCATCCTTATCAACAATACGTAAATGCACTTGTGTATTGTTTTTATTAATTAATTTTTTTTAATTGCACAATTATATAACACAAGATAATAAAAACAATATATAAAGTGTCTATAATTTGTTTATCAAAGTCATACAATTTTTATATGTACAATGTACAATATCTATAACCGCAAAGTAAACTGAGATATTTTTCATAATTTATGCGAGCCAATAAATTTTTATCGATCAGTATCATTATCTTGATGAGATTAATATCTTTATATAATACTTTTACATAACAACCTATTGGTCGCATGATGCAATATCTGAATCAATTATTAATTATAAAAACATTACTATACTAGAGTGCCTCTTTTACGTGAAATATTTTTAATTTATATTTCTCTTTAATCGTTTATCTCCAATTCTCCACTTTCAATCGCATTTTCACCAAAAATTATTCCAAACGTTGAACCATATTTTCTCGATCATATTCTCGATTTTCAATGCCTCTTATTCCCCGATTGCTTTCAATCGAAATTCCACGCTGCTTTTGTAACACTTCAACATGAACGCTAATACAAGTCTGAAACAAGCAATTCGCCAAATATACATCGCCGGTATATTTAGCTGGAAAATTGAACCGGTGCCAGGATACGGCCCTGTAATTCGATCCAGCTGGTCAGGGGGATGTTTTCGGGTGCAACGGGTCCCGCAGGATCACCGTCCCGAAATAATCGTTCCGCAAGAATTCCATCTGGCCTCTGGTCGCCATTTTAATCGCAGCCAACCCTTTCGAAAGAGAAAGAGGCTCGAAAGAGAAGCAGAGTTCGCGTGTCGCGAAAATATTCACGAGGAAATACGATACACGATAACAGAAAGGGGGAGAAGATTATAGATTTCCTGCTCCACTTTACCGAGTTTCCTTTTTTTCCACCATTCGAACGCGATGGATAACACCGTGTATTGCTTTCCGTTCGGTTATTTAACATATTCAGATCCTTCGGTATATGGTATATATATTTTTAGAAATTACAGTCTTCGAGAGTTGCTCGTTGATTCTTTATTCTAGCCTTGGCATCATTTTATCCGCTTTAAATCTTTCTAACTTTTTAAAATAGGATCTTAAAAATTAAGATACATTTCAGAAAGATTATTTTTATCTTCTTTACATTTTTATTTTATTTTAGTTTTAACTTTAGATCGTTAAAAAGTTTCTTCGGTAATAATCTAAATTTTTCTCTTGAATAAATATACGTTGAAATAACGTACAAAAACTAAAGATAAATAACTTCTAAGAAAAATAATCCTTCGAAATAAATCAATACAATTTTTCTCTATCAAAACTATCCATTGGATAACGAGAGAAATTCCATTCCAGATGTAAAATCAATCCTAATATCGAATCATAACTTTCGTTAAACGAGAGATCATTCCAGATATTTCATTTTTATCACTCTAAATTTATCTCTTCCTCTACGCTCATTAAAAATATTATTCTAAAAAAAATCAGAACTTTTCCAATTTTCCTCGTCATCAAAACTATTCCACAAATCAAAAAGTAGTATATACCCAACATCTGAGATTCTGAGAAACAATTTCAACGAAATTTCACGTTTTTCTCCTGTCCATTTGTCCCTTCGAGCGCTCCATCGAACTCGCATCACGACCCTCGTTTCTTATTTTCCCAAAACGTGGCAAACGGGGATGCTGGTAGCGCAATGGTCGAAGCGGTTCTCGGAACCGTGGTGTCTAAGATCCCTTTGACGGTCCGTGGAGAGAAAGCCCCTGATCCCAGGGTCCGTTTCAACCGTGTGTTTACACGCTCGTGGAAGGTTCCTCCAACTAGCTACTGTGCAACCGCCTCGGAAGAGAAACATACAGCCTCGAGTTTGTTAGTGACGGGAAGCAGAAACACGTGGCGTCACGTAATATTTCTGCACGAAGAGCTGGCCAGGCTGGAATCGATGGAACGGGCCATCGGTTTAAAAAGAAACTCTCTTCTCTCGGCCGCATCGCGTGTCCGTCCAACTTGCGTCGATCCAACCAAGTCGAATGAGATATTTGTGGAGGGAAGGATCGTGAAAATTCAGCCGAGGTTGTTGCGAAATTTTTACGGTAAATTTTGAAGTAAGGAGGATAGTAGTAAAATATGGTAGTAAAGTTTCAAATGAGAAGGATTAAAAAATTCTGATTAAATTTTAAAATTCATCGTTTTATAGGTATTCGAAATATTTTAGATTGTGCTCTATACATTTCCGTTCACTCGTGATATTTTATTAACGGGTAAAAATAAGTAGACAAGTAGCTTCTTGGTAAGAAGAGACGGAATAAAAGCGTGTGATAAGGATTTTACTAAACAATATACAATTTCTTTTAATATCAATAAAACTAGAGCCTCGATTAAATATTATGGATCGAATTCAAACGAGGGAAACTGAAATATAACAGTTTAAGCTCTCGTTAAACTAGAATACCCCATTATTCCATGTTTAACGTATAAATAGGGTATCACTTACTCGAAAACAATCGTCCATTCTCCTTCGCCAAAATTCAGAAACTTATTTCACCGTGTATACAGAGTGCAGTGAGTGGCGAGTGGTAATAGGAGAAAGGGAGAAAGCGCGGGCAGAATTTAACGGCCGGTTAATTTTAGTCGAGGTTTCTTATTTTCGTATCAGTCCGCGGCTGCAGACCGCCGGGAATTCGCCGCGGCTCTTTTTATCTCCTCTCTGCTAGATTTTATTTCGACCGAAGCAGGGCCGAAACGCCAGGCCCTGACCTTAGGGAGCCAATTCTCCGCGTTCATTCACTTTTCGAGCGAAGACAATCCCCCTCCTCTTTCTCTAGGTCCTGTACCCGTTTCCAGAACCGACGTCAACCCTTCTCTTTCTCCTCCTCCTCCTCCTCCTCCTCCTCGTGTCTTCATTAATTCAACGCCGTCTACGCGACTTTTTCTTCCTCTCTCTCTCTCTCTCTCTCTCTTTGTCTCTCTTTCTCTCGTTTCGCCTAGGCTCTCAAGCGCGACCAACTCGCGACATTTCTGTACCGAGAGCGGTTGTTGGACACTTTGGACGAGGTAATTTTTAAAGAAACACGGAAATAATGGCAAATTTCCTTCGTTTCGAGATTTTAACGAGTTGTTAATGAGATTATTGTAGGATGAATCGAGAATTTCAATGGAGGGGAGGGTTTCTTTTTTTTTTCAATGGGAGTTTTGAAAATAGCTTCGAGCGATTGTTATTTTCCATAGCGATATTAATTTTAATTTGTATATAGTTTATGCTTTCATGCTTGATGTGTAATACGATACGATTTAACTTTAATTGTTGTAAATGATTTAAAAAAATCATAAATGTATGTAGTTTATTTTGATGAAATAAATTATGAGTTCATTTTCCATAGAAAGGATTTTATTCGCGAATTAATTCAAATTCTCGTATTAGCAATTAATTTTTCTTCTTTCGAATTTCATCTCGTTCCAAAAAAAAAAAAAAAAGATGTCGATCGAGAACAATTAACAGAAAATTGTTCTTTCGAGAATATCTCTCCCCTGAAATAAGATTCAATATCGTTCAAAATCGTCTGGTTTATTTGCTGTAAGTTTCATAAAAACGTGGCAGGGTCGTAATGAACGTAGAGATTCGTAAGGAAGAGGTTCTTTATCAGAAGTTGTCCCCGAGGCGGATAAGATATTTGCCGCATTTATTGACAATTTCGGGGCTGGTTGGGGAGGGATTTGCGCGAACACAATCTTAAAATTGAAGCGATAAACTGTTTGCCAACCTAACCTAAAAAAAACCTGGGAGGAGGGATACAGGATCGTAATATCTGGCCGCATATTAAAGCGACGCTCATTAAGCCGGCCGCTACATTTTCGACGAATTTGCTTAAGTGCACTTTGGGTCGAAGCTCGAAAATTTGCACTTACTATCGCGAGGGTAAAATTATTTTTGGTCGTAAGTCAGAGACGCCATTAAGTCGAGGGTTGAACCTTTCGCAACTTCTCTGGATAGTTGGAAAATAAATACGCGCGAGGGTGAAATTTCAGAGTTTTAAATAATAAAGATCGTCGGTACATTCGTTAATATATATATATATATATATATATATATATATATATATATATATATATTTTTTGCGCTTGTAACAAATAAGCGATCCAAATTTTTATTTTTATAAAAAAGTTATTCTTTATTATTCTATTCTAAAAGATTATAAAATGCAAAAAAGGATCGACGATTGAAATCAATTTTTTCACTTTTCATATAAAACATTTATATTTTATATTGATTAGATATCATTTTCAAAGTATTATCGAGAGTGAAATTTTTCTATCTTTCGCAATTGGAATATATAAATTATTATTAAATGAACGAAAAATTCGTGATTTTTCTAAAAAAATTTAAAGATTACGCTACTTCCATCGTACGTTTTTATTACACAGAAAAGAATAAGAATCAATTACACAAAATTATCTTAAAAAAGAACAAAAAATCTGTCCTACATTCCCTATAATTTCAAATATTACGAGAAAAGATAAAGAGAGATACGCGTCTATAATATTCCCCAAGTTTCCGGACAATATCAAGGCTGGAAAAATTTCGCGATTTGAATATTTCAGGATCTTTATTGGAGGGGGTTCGCGCGTGTGCGTGAACATTTCGAGTCGGAGAGGCTCGGTTGGTCCCGAGCATCGGCACAATTCTCTCTCGTAGTCGTCATGGAAACCCCTCTTCGATGTGCTCCCTTGTCGAGAGTAGGCAGTTTCCAGAGGTTTAGGGTGTAACCTCGAGGGCGAACAACGTCGATCAAGGCTAACCTATTCCAACGATGATAAATCTAAACACTTCATCTTGCCTTCTGCTTCCATCCACCTATATATACGTCCTACTCAGGGAATAAAAATTTATCCCCGATGAATAATTTTAACAATTCTCTCTTCGTTCTTTCTTCCCGTTTTTCCATCCGAGAAATATATAAATTTTAAAACTCTCTCGCGTCAACTTTTTTTTTTTTTTTTTTTTCTTCAACTCGACGGATAGAAGATAAGAAATTCATGCAAATATAAAAATATAAAGCTTCTTCGAAGTTTTTCAAATTTTTATGCTTTATTCCCGTGACTTTTTTCGTAACTCCGTAACGCTCCAACGCGTGATTTTTCTCCGCGCGAAAGATCTCTTTTTATCCGAGGAAAAAATTTCGACGACGAATCGTCGTCGATCTGTTTAAATCTCATCTGTCACGACAAGCTGGCAGCGTCGAATAAAATCCGAAGGATCGACCCGATTCTTCGATAGTCCCTCCGTTTTATCAAAATTACCCCGATATTCTGCCTTACCGCCCTTCTTCTAGATTCCAGCTCGTAGATTCGATCTGTTTGCGAGGATATAAATCGTAAAAAAAAAAAAAAAAAAAAAAAAAAAAAAAAAAAAAAAAAAAAAAAAAAAAAAAAAAAAAAAAAAACACGTAGATTCAGAGGACGACGTGGACGACCTATATATAAACCGAGATCGTGATCGGTGAATTTCGATGACCGGCCAGAGCTTACCGCCCTCTTTTCAGAGAAAATATTGTCGTAGATATCGAATGGCGGTCGAAACTTGTCCGAAAATTAGATTAAAAGTAGGACTCAGAAGTTGTTGGCGACTAATGTAATTTGCTGATTTTATATAAAGGCGATTTAAAAAAATTTCATCATTCTCTCCCTTGAGAGAAAATTTATTATCGCATTTATTTATTCTTTTATTTTCTTCTCAGCGTCTCGTCATTTCTTTTATTATTAAATTATCAAATTATTCTTACAAAAAAGCTTGCTTCTTTTTTATCATCGTTTTATTCTTTTTCGCATTCATTCTTACAATCTCCATTATAAACGGACGTTTTCTTAAGAAAACGTTTTCTTTCCTTTCTCCTCTCTTAGATGTTTTTGCGAGAAAATATTCTTACATCGATCATCTTTTCAAATTTTCAAAAATAAATCAACCGACGTAACATTTTGTTCCTCGTTACTTTCCATTCTTCTTAAATAGCAAAATCAACAATAATTCGTCGTTCTATAACATCCATCCCCATTATCTCGTAACTCGCTTATTTATATATTCTCCACTCATTGCACTCGAATGCCGAAATAAAAAGAGCTCATCTCCCATCGATTTGTTTTTGCTACAAACAAACTCTCGCAACTTGGAATTTCAGTTGGAGGCGGCTCCAGGGTTGGTTGACGGTCCTGGGGTCCAATAAATTTGTCCCCTTCTTGTTACTTCTTATTCGTCCCGCCGTGAGGTCAAACCCTTGAAACATTTATAGTGTGACGAGGATGTTACACGAGTCAAGTCGTCACGACGAAGCGGAGAAAAGCGGGCGCTCTTGCGCTCTCCAGCTGCGTGTGCACACGAGCTTCTAAAAATACGCGGCCACCCCGAGTGCACTTGAAATCGCGTCGAGAGAGAGAGAGAGAGAGAGAGAGAGAGAGAGAGAGAGAGAGAGAGATCGTCGATAAGCAATTTCACGGAGACACGAGACGGAGGCATCCCTTGCGTTCTCCTTAAGAATCTTGCGGCATCCACTTATAATTCGAAGCGTGTTTTGTTCGTTCTTGGCGAGATTAGAAGTTGTGCGTCGATGAAGAGGTTCCAAGTCGTGGAATTTTTCTTCGTTCCAAAGTTGCTGATATTCCTATTCCTATCAAAATGAATTTTTAATCTTTATATCGATTATTGTTTAGTTGATTCAACTCGAACAATTTTTGTCTTTATCTGTCGAGATAGGTGTGATCGACCAGGTTTTGAGATTTTACGACATCCAGTTATAATTCGAAACGTGTTTTCTTTATTTTTCGTGCGATTGGAATCGATTACGTCGATTCCAATCGATCTGATTTTCGTAGAGGGATTTTTATCAGTTCCAAGGTAATCTTAGAAATATAAAGATTATCAAAAGTAACGAATCTTTTTATCTTAATTTTCTATTTCGATGGAAAGTGATGATATATGTGCGAGATATTAATTTAAATATTTAATAAAATCAATTGGGAGGTAGTAATATCAGGGTACACGTATATTTTCCTCTTGTTCCATTGCAGTGACAGTCTTCCTTTTTTTTTTTTTTTTTTTGATTAAAAATATAAGAGGTCTGGGAAAATGGTAAAAAAGTTTCGAACGATGGAGAGTGTGATTACACGATGGGTCGATTGCGCTTCTGTAACTTTGTCGCTGTTTAAGCTTTTTTTATCTAGGGGAGGGAAAGAGATACGAGCTGTCCCAGTTGTACAATTCAACCGTTATTGTGTACCATGGTTGATGATTTTAAAGTGGACACCGAAAGCTTACGCGTTATTTTCAAGATAGAGAACGGCCTTTTGTCTTAAACCGCATACCCGTCTTGGACGCGAAAATAAAATTATAAATAAACTTTTGATTCATTCAAAATTTATATCTACAATACCTCGCGATATCGCAAACATTCATCCGTTATAAAAAAATGAGAAACGAATATCGAAATCCCAAACGAAGGAAAATAGCTTGGCGAACAATTGATTTGAGAACAAGGGACGATATATTCGAGACAGGGAAATAGAGTTCTTGCCGAATTAATTTAACGCCGCGACAATGGAAATCGTAGGATTCGTGTCATGAATTTGTCTCGATTGTTACGAGAGCGCGTCGTTACACCGTGTCTTGGTTTGTTACCGGTTGATAATACCATGGAGGATCCGTTTCCATCTAGAACGCGTCTGCCCGCGTTATTCTAAGCACCGTGGCTTTTGCACCCTCTCCCCCGCCTCCCTTCGTTTCTATGGTGACTCGAAGCGGGGTAGGGTATCCCCCTGCAGATCGAGCGAGCGTCGCAGGTTGATTGTAGGTAACCGTGTAGCCCTCTCGAGCAAACACAGGATCATCTATCGGATAGAGGGTTATCCTCTCTTTCTCTCTCTCTCTCCCTTTCTCTCTCCCTCGAACGAGACAATCATTTCGCATAGTGATTATCGAAGTAACGTCGGTCTGGTGTCTGAAACATTTTCCTAAAGGATCATATTGAGATACGATGCTGGATGCGTGGAGATGGGAGTTTTAAGGGTAAGAATGAACGTTATTGTTTCAGAATATCACGTTTCATCCGGATGTATCTGTGTGACGAGCGGATAGATATTTATAAATTTCAGGGAAATTTAAAAATCTGTAACGTAAGATTGTTGTAAGATCTTCGTGGAAATAAATTACTTTTTTAATGATGGACGGATATTGAAGATTGTATATAATTTTGATTAATTTTTTTTTTTTTGGAAAGGAATAGATACATGTTTTTAATAAGATATGCTTTCTATTTATTACAGGACATGTAGTATTTAAATTTCTTTTTAGTTCAATAAATTAATATTAATTGCATTACGATAGATTTCTAAAAGATTAATTTTAATTTAACCAATAAAGTCAATAAATATAGACTGTTCTACAATTTTAATAGAATCGCGACGATTTTATCGTATATATCGTAAAGAAGATTATGGCTGATTCTGATACACGCGAAGAAAGCAAGGTTAACGCGAAGTGACTTCAAGTTTACCTACGTCTACTCGTCACTTCCTCCTCAACGTGTATTTACACGGCTTCTAAACGTCCGCTCCACTTGTTTAGTGAGATCACATTCGCGCTGTACCGAAAATACAGCTGCACCTTCTCGTTCACTTCGGCGAAGCGAGCACGTTTCTCGGAGCTACTCGCAATTTCGCGTTTTCTTTCTCCTCTGTGATGTGACTTTAATCGCTTTGGAACGTGTTTTACGCGGCCATAGGACAAAGTTACGCATTTAACATCTTCCCGCGCGTTTCCTCGAAACATCGCCACGATGATTATACCTCGGATTCAACCTCGGAGCCTGGAAAAAAAAAAAAAAAAGAACGATTTTTTCGAGTAAATGACAGCGTTTCTTTACTTCCTATTTTTTAACACACCCGTTCTTTGAACCACCCATTATGTTAAATATCGGCGTTGATCAAAGAAACGGAAAATCACGCCTCGTTTGGTCATAAATCTATTTGTGGAGCGATTTTTATAGCTTTCTCGGACTATCTTGGACGTTTTCTTTCAAAGGTTTAATCTTATCGCCTTGTAGTCCGCGATATTCCCTCTTAACTGGCGTTAATCACGTAATATTAAAAATTATTTGAAAGTTTGACATCATTTGCCGCGAGTGAATATATTTGTTATTAAAATTATAGATTATAGCCACTTTTGAAGGAATGAATTTATCGAAGCATTAAATTTCGAATAATATAATAATTATCACGCAATATCGATTTCTCTTATTAATCGTATTAACATAATATGAAATATCATTTAAAATACGATCAATAACAATAATGTTTCCCGATCTGCAATGAATCAACGTTCCTCTCAATCGCACGGAACGAAATCGCGATAACAATCCAACCCCCCCGATCTCCACAGACAGCGTAGACTCTCGCGGTCTCTCGTTTGACATTTTTCGTTGCACCCGAACTGCGGCGGACAGACGGATCCTGGCAGAATTCCAGGGGTATAAATTGTCGGGATCTCCTCGTGTCTCCGATACTTTGCTCCAGAACTTTTCTGCCCCCATCAACCCTGTTCACGGTGGTAGTAGTGGTGGTGGTAACTCCAGACGAAATGGGATTTCGTAACGATCCATCTTCGATCGAAGCTTCGTGTATTCGATCGTATACCTCGCGTCCGTGTTGCTTCCAGCCGGGATATTGCGCAACGATAGGGAAAGGAATACATAGAGGCGTAATGGAAGATGTGAAAGTTTCGTCTCGGTGCAACAACGGTTGCGTGTTTTGAAACGTTTCTCGATAATCAAAGGTTAGAGGTGGGAGGAATTTGTGATTCACGCGGTTGTGATTCCGCTAACATCTGGATACGTGGATCGTGAAAATATTTGGTATAAAGCGGGGTAGGCGTTAGAACTTAGGCGTGTTCGAGTAAAGCGGGATCAAGAAGATATTTTTCGCGTTGGGGCAATGTTTGCGAAAGAGAAATCGAGGGATAATGGAGTTTAGATTTTGAAGAATTATTTAGGACAAGAGAAGAGAGAGATATGTGAAAATAATTTTACATAATGGGAAATATGGGCGTAATGCGTTTGTTATATTATTTAAAATTTCAATAATTCTGGAGAAAAGAATGTTTGAAAATATAATAACGCTCGCATCATGGACGAGATATTTTTGCAAAGGGTCAGCGGTTAATTCCGTGTAACGCGAGCTTTCCTCGGGATCGGAATCCGTTCTCTATTGTTCGATAATGGTTTCATTTCCTTGTATCTCTCTGCTGCATACTAATATATGCGTAATAACTGGGCGCCGTGGGCGCAATAACGAACTTTCGATATTATATGTACGTGTTGGTGCAGTGGCGAGGACTCATTGGATTCATAGGTCTTTGGTCAATTTTCGTAGCGAATTGTTGAAACTCCATTAAATTACGAAAAGGAAGAACGATGAATTTAAAATAGGGAACGTAAAGAAAGATACGATAATCGATTGTATAAAGAACCAATAATGAAAATCGTATGAGTACGTTTTAATTGAAGTTGTTCGACAAAGTATAGCTTAGAGAAAAAGCAATTGGCATTATTTTACATAATTGAGGTGGATTTGTCATTTATCAAAGAGATAGTGTATCCGAGATGCTTGCGTTCTCAGACCAATTAAAGAGACAAGTATAATTGATTTATTTATTTTAGTATAAAAGTATGCAACATCTGCAGTCTGAGTGCAAGATTCTAGGTATTTCGCACTAACAGAAAAGGCGACGAAATGGAAATAACGATGCTAAGGGTTAATCACGAAAAGCTATAAAAATGGAAAATATTCCCAGCAGATATTGTATCATTGTACAAAGTTATATCGAGCGTTATAAAAACCGTTATAAAAATGATATCAAGATAACGAAGGAAAAGCTAGAAGATAATGAAAAAAGTTATAAATAATTACACATAAATTCGACTTAATTTCCATTTAATGATCGCATCTTTTACAGAACCACTGTAATTGTAAGGGAATAAAATGGGGAAAAAGTAAATCGGTGACATAAATCTTACGTCGCATTGTAAGAACCACGGTGCAATGGCAACGTAGCATGGTAGTAAATGTAACGAACGTTTGCGGTAAATGAAACGTTTTATATTTCCATAAATTTCGCGTTCGATGTAGGGAGCTACCCGATCAAAGCGTAGGCATTTTGTGCGCCTCGATAGAGTTTGATCGCGTAGTGCGAAAGATGGCCGATGCGCGGCGCTGGATGCGCAATGACGCTGCGCGCCGATGGCGCCGGCTAGGAGCGGGACCGTCAGTCGCAGAGGGACCACGCACGGTGGCGGTCGTGAGTTGTCGTAATAGAAAGAGAACGTGCAATAGGACGAAAGGAGCTAAAGAAAGACAGAAAGATAGAGAAGTTTAGAGAAAAAAGAAGTAAGAGAAGAAACAAAAAAGTCAAACGTAGCGTTCGCGTACGTTCGTAGTCGCCTAATTCGCGGGTCCCGCTCGATCGTGTGCGCGTGAAAGAGTTTTAACCTCCGTCGTTCGATTATCGTGCGTCGTCTCGGTTCGCTCTGGTGCGTGTGGGTCGGCGCGCGCGCGCCTGTGTCCGTGTGTGCGTGAAAAACACCGCACCGTCTTTCGTTACGCGTTTGTGTGTTACATCGGTAGTATATATATATACAAATATACGTGCGTCGGAAAGAGAGTAGCGCCGGGTCGCATACAGTGTGCACGAAAGTAAGAGAGAAAGAGATAGAGTGGGAAGGGACAACCGGAGCCGAGGAGGAGGAGAGGCGGGTGAGGAGGGGGAGGAGGTACGGAGTGTTGGATTTGTTTTCTCGCACAACGGTGGAGCAAAACGGCCTCAAACTGTGGGGCTCTGGGGCGTTTTTTCTTCCTCCGCAAGGGATGTACTACCCCGTAAGTGATTATTTCATTTTTTATAAATATCGTGCGTTCACCGGGAAGCTAGAACGATTAATCAAAGAGAGGGAGGCGTCTCTCTGTCTCCCTCACTCTCTACCCTCTCTTTACTGGAAATGTTCGAAGGCGTCGGTTCGATATGAGGCATCAGGTTGTGGAATTGTGCTTTGTTTCTATTTTAGACTTCTGCGAATCATTCGATATTACATACGACGCGATCAGAAATGCATATTTGATTCTTGTCGTACGGAAAATAGTAGAATACACGCGCACAGTGTTACGCTCCATAATGTATTGTTTTGTTTTTTCCCCTATAAGTCTAATCAATTTCTGTTCGTTCGTATAAATACGTTGTATAAATACGTTCGTCGTAGTACCGTTGTAAATAGAATGAAATCATTTTCAATTGTCGTATCATCATCGCGAATATTTCGTTCAATACGAATTGGAGGTTATGTTCGTCTCCGCCGGAAGGTTAAAAACGAGGACAGAAATTCGGAGTGAGAAAAGAGTGAATAAAACGATTGTTTTGATTATTTCTGGCAGAGAAAATTACCTTGACCGTCGTGTTTGACGTCGGCGGACATCGTATTTCGAGGAATTTGCTTATTTACTACGTTACGATAGACTTCTGCGAAAGAGAGGTTAGAATACTCGGTGAGAAAGATACAGAAGGCACTCCGAAGTGAAAGTAAATATATTGCTGTTAGCTATTTTCACTCTATGTGCCATTAGTTTCTCAAATATTACAAAAGTCTCCATAATGAGTCAATTTTAAATAATCCCGATTAACGTACTGCTATAATCTAAACATAAAATCTTTATTTTTTTAAACAAATATAATTATGTACACATAATTATTAACCAAAATTTTATTTTCTCATCCATATTATGTAGTAATAAATGTTATATTATATATAATAATAATAAATAAAGAAAAAAAAGCTTTTTTCGCTCACATATTCGAAAATTGAATTTTAAATTTTCTTTCGTATTTATTTAGCAGGTAAAATGCAGAGAGGGCTTTCCCGAATCGAATCGTATCCCAAAGTTTCTTTCTTCTCAGGTAGACACTGGCGGATTGAATTTCGCATACAATATACCTGACCTGTTTCTTTCATTTCCTTATATACCTTGGAGCACAACGTTCGCTTTTACACAACGAATCAAAGTCGAGGCTGCTTTCACATAATTTATATAGTATCCCTTATTGTTATAAGTATCAGCTGTGCAATTCGAACGAGAGAACTATTCGAGGTTTCGATCGAGACATCGAATTACATTACACGAACTCAAATGTGACGTGTGTGCGTTTCATAGGCAACGCACGTGTGTCGCGGCGCGAAACATTCTCGTCTTGGTCTTTTCTGGCACGACACGACTAATGTGAAGAGGACGTGCCATTTTTTGCGCGGGTTTGAAGCATTCATGCTGCTACCCGATTCGTTGCGAATGCGTCGCGTAATTAATATTGATATGCGTATCGCGTTACTTGCCATTTGCGTTGCAATTTTTGTCTTTCGTTGATGAACGAAATTATGACATTATCTTCAATACGTTTTTTGTATCAGCATGAATGTTTGTATATGTAGAATATTCTATTTTTTTCATTTTAAATCTCTAAATTTAAAAATTGAAAGAAAAAATAATGATTATGAATGAGGAAAAATGATGAAATGAGATTTTTAACTTGTAAAAACCGTAGATGATTGAAACTTAAATTCTCGTAGAAAAATTTGTATTTCTTCAAAAAAATTACAAAGATTTGGAGAATATTTAAATTAAAGATAATTAAATATTCTGCAAATTTTATGATAATATTTTATTAATTGAACAATTTATATGTAAAGGGACGAAAACTTCAAAATTATTATCAAGATCATCTTATATAATTGAACTGCTATTATAAATGAAATTAATTAAGTTTCAATTGTATAATAGTGAAATTAGTAATAATTATAAATTCTATTGCATGCATGATATATCTTTGGCAATGAATATGAAATAGATAAATTTTTACTAATTGGCAAATTATTATATAAGCAAACTTATATAGTTGAAGAAAAAGATCTCTAAATTATTTTCTAATATTCATAAGATTATTTTAATATGAATGTTCAAGTAAAAAAAAAAAAAAAAATTATAATAAAAACAATCTCGTATTAATTATATAATTATACGATATAATTTATGCCGCGACTATTATTAGCAAACGTTCGTATTTATAATTCTTCCTTGAAAGGAAAATTCCTGGAGACCGAACTAGTTCGATCTTATACATATTTAAACAGTACAAAAATAAAGAAACGCGACTATCGATACACATACACATACACATATGTCGGTGAAAAAACGAATGGAATGTAAACATAAAAATGATATAACGGTATTCCAATTCAAATTCAAAGTTCACCGCATAGATTCATGAGCAATAACTCAATTCACCGGCGATATAAAGCCGAGTATACGAACTCGAAGGAACTGCAACGTCATCGGTAAACTCCGCCATCGTAAACATGACATGCATTAACAAATAATCTGCTTCCGACTTCCTCGTTTTCCTCGCGAAAAAAGAGTACTACACGATTTTCTGCTTACGCGCTAGAAAATGAAAAAAAAAAGAAGGGAGGGGGAAAAAAAAAGAAAAAAACGCAAATTACATATTAAAGCAAAGGCCGATTTTTTTTTTTTTTACCGTTATTATCGTACTGTTGTTCGGAACAATCGATCAGATCGATTTCGCCGCGATCACACTCTACTTTTTCACGAAAATTCCTTCGAATGGAGAATCGGTTAATTTCCGCGCGCGAATTTTTCCCGACGTGTTCCAGCTTTTTATTCCCCGTCTATACATACGTATTCGTTAGAAAAGGGGTTTGTTCACGGCGAGGTGGACGAAAAATTTCCAAGCAGATTACAGCGTCACGAGCTCGCGGCATTATCCGTCGACATTAATCCGCTGGCATTACCACTGCCAATTCCGTGGGAATAAATAAAAGAGGAGGAGGAGGAAGAGGAGGGGGAAGAAGAGAGGGAGAAGGATAGGGGTGGAATATGGAAGGGAAGAGAGGAAACTAGTGGGGGAAAAACGTCGGTACGGTCACGTTCCGTCGGCTTTTTAGGAAAAGAGTCGGTTTTTGGGTCAAGCGTCCGAGCAACCCCCCGCGTATCGGGCCACCCCTTTTCGGTTTTAATATTATTTCCCGAGGAAGCCTGCGACCAATGAGGCATGAATAGGCCGAAGTGGATGGGTGAACGTCATTCTCCAGATAGTCGTGTTGATTCTGCTAATTTTCCCTCTTTTTTCCCCTCCCCCTTCTTCTTTTTTGTCACTCTCTTTTTCCGTCTCTCGGCCATATGTTCCTCTCGCTTCCGACGACCCCTCGGTTTTTTTTTTTCACTCCATCATAAAGTGTATTTTGAAATATAGGGCAGGGTGGGTTATTTCCAGTCCCCTGTGTATCGATACTTTATTTCGAGGCGAGTAGATCGATCGTTATTCCCATCGGTTGGCCCTTAAGCGCGGCCCAACTGTGCGTCCTGATGCTAATTTCTTTTCTTTTTCGTTTGGATTATTGTGGTCGTATAAATGCCTTTTTTTTTTTTTTTATTTCGGAGGGATAAGGGATGAGGTTGAGGAATTTCGTGCACGATCTTTTTCGCGCCACGGATTTTCGAAAGAAACTCGTTTAGATACACGTATTAAAACTCATCATTTTGGAGTAAATACATTATGTTTATATTTCGGTGCTCGGCTCGTAAAATTAGAGATTTGTTGCGACTTATGAAAGGGTTTATTATCGTAGAAAATTTTTATGAATATGTCTGTTGTAAAGAAAAGTTGTTAAAAGACTATAAAGTTTGAAAGAAATCTGATTGTATACGAGTCATAAAATGTTTGTCAGAAGTATTTGAACCGATAGAAATTAGTCAGAAACAAAAATCATAATTAATTCTATAACATGAACTTATTCGATTCCTCGAATAAGTTTCGAAGTTTCGAAAGTTTTGCTTATCGAGTGAAAATCTTCGAGCATTTTCTCGTATCATTCTTCGAAATTACGAAATACTCGAAATTTGTATACATCTTAACGCTTCTTTTTTTTTTTTCTTGGAAAGAACGCTCTGAATATCAATCCATCTTATGTATTCAGTCGTCGCCGGTAGAACGGACGGTAATTCATTAAGCAGTTGCATAAATTCTTGCCTTAATTTGCGCATAATTTACCTTCTGTCCGAGGGCCAGCCAGCATCTTGGCAGAGAAAATAAGGGGGGGGAAGGGAGGGAAAAGCGGCGGGCAAAAAAATTGGAACGCAAGAAAAGCGGCGTGCAATATAAATTGGCGCTGCCGAGGGGACGAAAAATGAAACGTTCCCTTCGAATTCGTGGAATTTACGCCTCTTCGTCCAAACAACGTCATTATTCCTTGTCTCATCCCATCTGATAATTGTTTCTCAAGTCTTGAAACCTCCATTTCGAGAAATTACTCGTTATCTCGAGAGTGGATGTTTCACTGGGGATTAATTTCTTTGGATTAATCTGTTCGTCCGACAAGTACGTCTCAGTACCCTTGGTAAGTCGATGTCACCTTGACATCGATATTCTCGTCGCGTGTTCGATTAATCGGTGCATTTTTCTATGGCTAACCGCATCTTCGAACGTTCTTGTTGTTGCCGGTTGGATCTCTTCCTCTATTTTCCGATTCCCCTTGCGTTTCCTTTTGTAATCTTGAATTTCATCGCAGAGAAAATCGCAATGGAAAATCGCGACGTTCGTTCTTCTTTTAACTCTCTCTTTGTGTGCACGCGTGTGCGTATTTATTTATTTCTGATAGAACACGATCCAAGAAATATATTTCAACTTGATTCAAATTCTAGAAAGATATTCTTCAAATAATTTATTATTTTACGATTGACGATGATTGAAATATTTCCTTTTATATCGTTTTCTTATTTCGTACTTTATATATTTCGAGTCTAAATCTCTGTCAATGGCGTGCGAAGGAACTCGTGTTTGCAATTAAGTCTCGCAATTTATATTCGACGATAAAATTAAGGGATTATAATCCATCATTTAAACTAACAATTTAGAAACGAATCATATCTTATTTGCTCTTCACAATTCGTGTCGCACGTGTGAGCGTGTAATAGATCTTTTCTTCGATTACGCAAAAACTGCTGAAGAAGCAGATAGAATACGATATTATCATCCTATAATTATTCGATCGAAAGATTTATTTTAGATTATTCGATACAAACAAATACAAAACTTGTCCACGTCCCATCGGGAAAAACTCGAATTAATTCCTGAATGATTCACGGATCAGGAATTGGCGTTGCTCTGTCCATTTCGCTCGAACATTGGCTATTTCTGGTCTCGATTGAAACACAGGGGCAGGGGTCATGCCCCGCGGAAGCACGCGAAATAGGCCATGCACGATCGCGTGTTAACACGAGCTTTAAAGATCACACGTTTTGAGCAAGCTCTTGGTTTCATGCCGTTTCCTTGCACGTGCAATTCGATCGTAAGTAACGGCGGATTCTTCGTTTCTTCGAACTCGATTTTATCGACTTTAGGGGATTAATATGGAAATTTTTCGAGGATACTGCCTGTTCCCACGTTTCGAAACGGGGGAGAGAAAAGTTCTCTCCATTTGCGCGACTTTTTATATCCGTTGCTTGAGAATTTTGGAATGCAATTCGAGTTACTGGATCGGGTTGATTGAGTTAGAGACGGAAGAGAGAAAGTGAGGAAAATTGTTTAGGTAAAAGCGAAATTGAATGTACGTTTACGAGTACGCGTGACGCTTATTGGATAAATATGGATAAAAGATTGTACAAATTTTTATGCAAAAATGAAATTAAATAATTTTATTCAAAGTTTCGTTTCTTCGGTAGACTCGTCGAATTTACAAAATTTACACAGATTTTTTATAATATATAATATCATATTTTGAGGGAATTTCGATAATCGATATTTAGCGTAACTCTGACAAACTCTTTCTTTCTTTATTGCTTCGATCGTTTTCCTGAACTCGGTTATTTCATTTATATACGAAACCAACAAATATTTTAACTTACAATCAACGGAGTTATTCGATTATTCGAGGAATAAGACATGAAAAATTGTACGTCCTTTCGCTGAGAGTGGCGCGACAAGATTCTTCTCGGATTAAATCCAGAATTTTCCACGACGTAGCGGAGTGGAAAAGCAGAAGTGAAAATAAAAAAAAATTGTGGATGCTCGTGATTCTAAAATTAAACGCAGCCGATTTAAGTCCGGGACACGAGCGTCGCGCAAAAGAGTAAAATTCTGTAAAGCGGCGTACAAATTGCATCCACTCTCTGGAGAAAGAAATATTTCGGGTATTTCGTGGTGGGAGGTGGAATGGGCAGCTCCGTGAATTAATTAGACGGCCGATGTATTAAGAAATATTTCACGTGTCGCGCGCAATTCGAGCTCGTACAAAAGGAGGAAGGAAGTATCACTTTAAGCTCGAACCGCCTTCACGTGAACGCGTGGTTAATTCACGTCGTGAATACGTGTCAAGGCTTTTTTCTTCCTCTCTGTTCGCTCATTGTTTCCCACCTCTTTCCCCTCATTTCTCAAATTATCACTTACGAACAATACACTTGATAGAATCGTTAGTCGTTTGAAAATATTTCTTTTTTTTTTTTTTTCTTTTTTCCCCTCCCCCATATTTTCCTTCTGAAAGGAAATTCTTGTTCCTTTATAAATTTGACTTTGAGTCGGGGGGAGCTAATAGGGAAGAACTTGTGACTTGTTTTACGATGGAAACAATGTGGGAACGAGAGGAGGATGTTGAAGGGATGTTGAAGGAATTATTGAATTAAAAATTGCAAAATTTTGGAGATGCAATTAGGGAAATATGTCGGCTGTCTTTTTTGTTGAAATCGATGGGTACCAGTTGCAAACTGCTCAAATGTTTGAGCGATTCCGGGGTTCGAGCAACGACTTGTGATAATGCTTTGTCGCTCGAACGAGGAAGTTGATCTCTTTCGTAAGGTAGAATCGATTGGAAATTTTTTTCTTTTTTCTTCAATTAAAAAGTAATTAAAATTCTTATCATCTCCTCCTCAACCAAATTTCTCCTGCGCACGCATTTGAATTTTCCATCGCTCTTCGCTCTGAAAATCTATAATATAATTTCTTTCCCTCCATCCCAAAACTCTTTCCCAATTGATTCAAATGATAATCCTCCTAAAACTCGAAGGCGCTCTTCAATTCCTGGAACTCTCCCCTCAACACCTAAAATTCGCCCGCAATAGTTGATCAGCTGGATCCTTAATAATTGTGTTCCATTTCTCGAGAGATTCGATGTCGCGAAATCGCTTCGCACAAGAGGGTGGGAGGGGGAGGCTCGTGTCCGCATGCTGATACGGGAATTAACTTCTAACGCTTGCACGCGGCCATCCGGATTAAGATTGATGATTAAATAGCGCTGGGTCGGCCATTGTTACGCCTTGCGAAGTAGATGCGACAGTAGGTTCTCCATTATTCACGTTCAACGTTACTTCGAAGACGACTTGTGCTCGTGCTCTTGCGCTCTGTCCACAGCGTGCGCGCATCATCCCGTCGCCGTCATACCCGCCGACATTTGACATGTAACCGGTCGGTTAATTTTGGACGGGTCGATGCGTGGTTATTCGGGGAGGAGGAAATGGACGGAAGGAGGATCGGTTCGATCGGTTCGGTTCACTTTATTTAGAACCGTCGAATTGGGACGGTTGTCGGAGTTTTATTAACGCCGCCCTATTTGACCATCGCAATCGTGATGCCGATTTATTTCGATCTTCTCGTTCGTTTATTTATTTTTTCGATTCTTTTCTTTTTTTTTTTTAAAAGAAAGAATCGTCGATTTTAAATGGGCGATGGATGAAGATGGAGCGGAAGGGGATGTTTGTTCGATGCGGTACGAAGAATGGAAAAAGTTGTGTTAACTATTTCCCTTCTTCTTATCGATTTTATAATAGATTAAAGGTATTTTATTAAAGGTTCTCATTCTTCGCGAAAGAGTTCTATCGCGAATCGAATCTTTGAACGATAATTGAAAGTGATAGAATGGTTACAGAGAGACAATAATTTATCAGTGGAATTATTGTGGAGGATGTGTTGGAGTGATTTATGTGTTTCTGAATATATAAAGTACGAATGTTTGAATTCGATATTAAAACGGTATACCGTGTATGCCTTCTTATAAATATAAAATATCAAGTTTGAGAGATAGATAAACAGATATGTAGATTCCAAGTAGAACAAAATTCATATAGCAAATGCACTTTAAATCATAAATAATTAATATCATAGATTTTTCACTGAACGTGCATACATTCAGTACATGAGGAACGTATAACTCATTTTTATTGCCACTGCTATTCCAAGCGGTTTAATAAAGAAGATTAAAAACATCCTCGATAACGTGTACAGAGATCACGCTCAACGTAGAGCAGCAACGTAGTACAAAAATAAAATCGAAATATTGGATCTTCCCTTTGACCGTTGCAAAAGTAGAATTTTCTTCTTAATCCATTACAATTTTTATTCTCTCTTTTGTTATGCTTCGGCTCGAAGGTTTTTTTTTTTTTTATATATCCCCTCCCTTTTTTTTTTCTTTCTTTTTTCATACACACATCTCAATTAACTTCAATTACTAATGCATAACGACGATGCGCGCGTCGAAACGTCACACGTACGCATTCTCGTTGCAAAATCAAAAAATTCTGTCATTCGCAATGCAAAAAAAAAAAAAAAAAAAGAAAAAAAAGGAATAAAAATTTGATCAATTTAATAACAAAGATATCCTTCACTGTAAACATTGTTAACCAGGACTCAATTTGGACGAAACGTCAAGTACTCTGTAAACCGCAAGAGTTTAATTAACCGAACGTTTCAATTCAAACCTTCCTCCCAACCATCTCTATACTACGTGCTCTTCCACCGTCACGCGCAATGCATATTAATCCTTCCCTGTATACTTACTTGCGCATATTGAAATAAGCAAAACCGTCGAATGGCGTCATTTCCTCGGCACATTGAATCTCTTTACATTCCTTTCCCAATCTTCAATCCAAAAAAAAAATAAAAATAAAAATAAAAATAAAATAAATAAATAAAAGAGTCACGATTCAAACTCGCCAATTTTAATAGCTTTAATCCACTTTCGGTCACAGGATAATCGAGTTAACAAACTCGAGCGTACACCATTTGCAATCATCGCTGACTCTTCATTAACCAGATGTTTCACCTTCGTGAAAAACGAATTCCGGTTTCATAGACTTTCTCTCTCTCCCATTCATGCTAACATGCGTCCATCCTTTCATACCACTAGATACGATTTTTCATCTTTAGTATTAATTCGTGAGTGGAGATACGTCTTTCTCCAAGTGCAAATTACTGGGCATTTCGAATGTGACTCGTATATCGACTTAATTGGAACTGGTTGGAAAAATTCTTAAAGGACTTTTTTCTTATTAAAGTAATATCGTCCGTGAATCGTTGATTGTTGGATTAATTTTAATTCTCAAATTCAACTGTGCTCAAATGGTTGCAAATTGGAGTAATGGTGGGCTTTTTGAAGATTTGCTATGTTACAAGCTATGATTACAAGTTGTAATTTGGAGAGAAATTGTGGAATGCTTGTAACATCTCTCGAAGAAAAGAGTGATCGAAGATAATCTTTCGAATTTCATTTCGGATTTTACTTTAACTCGAGGGAAGAATTTTCAAATTCTTGCATTGATTTTTTTTTTTTGCATTCGACATATAATTTCAAGGATCGATATATCTCTTCGTTTCTCCATCTTGTTAACCGTTCTTATCTACATTATCATTTAACGGAATGAAGCTTCATATGCATAACAAAAAATTGCAACGTCAACGTTCGTTTTATCTCTCTATTACCCATTCCACGCCGAGACGGAATTCTTGGTATACGCTCTGTCCTTTTTTGTTCAGTAGCCAAATTCAAATTCCAATTAGTAGTTGTTCCTTTCGATCTTCAGACACATTTCTCTCTGCTTTTATCGAAATAGGATTGAAGAAGAGATGAAACTATGACGCGAATTGTTCCGTTTCGACTAATAAAAGGGAGAGAGAGAGAGAGAGAGAGAAAGTAATATATTAAACATATATGCTTTAGTATAACATATCATAGCTTCGATCCATAAATGTCAATGGGTATATATCTAACGAGTGTATTGGCTGTGAAATTGAACGTTTCGTCGTGCCCATATATATATCATGAACGTGACCGTTAAAGGGTTAAACATACATTCTTACTTTCTTCGGCCGCCATTTCGATATAAATCATGGTGGATAAACATAACAATATTTTTTTCCACGATGGAAAAATTTAGTCGTCCACGTCCAATTATTATTTGCCTTGCTAAAAAAAAAAAAGAGAAAAGAGAAGAGAAAAATTTTTAAACTTTGGGAAAAAATATTTGGAAACATCGTGTGATCTTTCATGATTAAATTTTTTTTTTTTTTTTTTGGTAAGAAACTTTGATCATCAACAATCCAGTTTGCGGAAGGTTAAGGCATTCGAAACATTGGGAACTTTTTAATCTAGTTAGCGGCAAGTTTAGTGAAATTAAAGAATATTATCGTTACATTAGCAATCGTGGTATAGTAAGTAAAAGCAGAGAATTGAATAGATTCTGAGCACAATTTATCAATCGTTCATTCGTATCTATGTTGATTCGCAAGAAAGATGGAATTTTTTTGGAAAAGAATTTTATTCATATACAATTTTACAACGCGAAGATATATTTTTCGTGAAAGGGATTTATTCAAATGTGAAAATCCGATCAATAATATCGTTGATGCGAAAACAATTATTATTTCGCGTTTTCATTCATTCGTAGTTGATACTTTTCTCCATTCGATAAAAACTTGGAAAGCTTGTAAAAAGGATTAAAATAATAATATATACGTTTCAAAAAAAAGAAAAGCTTTTTAAATATTCATACATCAGAAATGTAATTTAAGAAACATTTATATATTCCGTATTATTTTATCAAAGAGATGTAAATTAATTGATAAAAAAATCCAGTTTATATTTTCATCATATGTAAATGAAGTTTTGAGAGTATTTCATAATGACCAGTCCCAGTTGCTTGCTCTTCAACTCGTGAAATTAATGCATAAGCAACATCAAAATTAAATAATCATTAAAACCAAAAACAAAACGTATTCGTACGTATGTAATATAAATCATGCTTAACACCAACCAATACAAATTAATTTTCTCTTCATTCTTAAACTTTTTCTAAAACCCTTATTACCTTTTTACCGAGCGAATCAAGGAATATCTCTCTCTCTCTTTCTCTCTCTCCCTCTATTCACTTATCCAAACTTACATCCTCGTAACTAAACGAATAGTAGAATTTCCCGAAAGCGAAGGTTCAAAAGCCTTTGACTCGTGGACAAAGGCCCGTAAACGAGACGTTAATAGCGATGAACGCGTCGATGAGAAGGTTGGAACGTCTGGGTGTTTGAAGTTGGCATTCGTCGCGATCCGTAATTCACATTCGAAAAGGCGGCGTCTGTGTGTCGTCGTGGCCGTTAGTCGTCGCGGTTTCGTGGCAGGGTCGAGGCTGCCCCCGAGAAGGTTGCTGGCCTGCCCGGTTGCATTCGTTGCGGTTAATAATATTCACCCGTGGATTATCGTCGGTCAGAGCACCGGAGAATCGATCGTTCCTCTTCCCTTCCCCCTCCTCTTTTGCCACCGTTCTTTCTTCCACCATTTATCACGTATTCGCGCGACAATTTCAAATGTTCAACTCGTTCTCGTTTCCAGAGAAACTTTTTCTTTCTCTTTCTTCTTCTTCCTCGATCACCACAATGTTGCTCGATCGAGGAAGGAAATATAGGGTGGAAGCTGATCGTGAAATAGATGGTGTCCAATTTTCGAGATAATAGGATTTTGTATATTTTTTTTGACAGTGGTACAGTATGGGTGGAAAATTATCTCTTGGTGGTTTCCTTATTGGAAGGAAAATTGCATTAATTCTAAAATTTATTTTGACGCGTAACATTAGTCTTGAAAATTGGATATCCTTGTGTTCTTCTCTGTCTCCTCCCTTAATTCTCTGAGTTAATAAATTAATTCAAGGGATGGTAAACGTTTTTCTAAGAGCGTCAGTGGTTTAAAGTAAAAATTGTACTTTTTGAAAGAATTAATCACGAAGGCGTATATTTGTTATATGCGTTTCTATCTTTGCAAGCACTTGTTATCCGCGAACTTCGAGTCGGTGAACTTCGATCGACGAACGGTTCTCGATAAATAAAATCATGTGGAAAAATGCTAGGGACGCGAGATTACGCGGGCAGTGTTATGCGTAATTTATCGAGGCGAGTGTTATTATTGCACGTGGCGGTAGAAGAACAAGTCGTCCAACTTGTTTCGAGAGAGGATCACTTGCCAACGATCGAGAAAATTCCTAGTATACGAAATATGCGTTGAAGAGGGTTTGTTGAGGGTGGAGTTGGTTTGCTCTTGGCCTATTTGACGTAAAGTGCGTATTCCGTTTGTAGGGAAATTGGAAACGTATATCGAGCGTGCCGTGTATTTACCCGGTTTCGCTTATGTGAAGTAGCATTTGAAACGAGGATTGTAATAATAGATACGGATAGAAATAAGCTGTGCTAAAAATAATAGAAAAGACCAATTGGATGACACGTGATGGGCGATACGTTTGATTTTTGAATGAGAAATGGAAAATTTTGCCATTGGAAAAAAAGGATGAAATAATGTGAAAAAGGAAAATAGAATAGTCGAGGAAATTTTAATTAATCCAAGTATTTTCGTTCGAAGCGAATGGAAATTGATTAAAAATTTATCGTTATAAAAATAGGGGACATTAATTAACAAGAAGACAAATGATAATTTATATCAATCTAATTTCAATCTTTGTATTATATTTCTCGCGATTATTAAATATCTGCGAAAATAGATGGAAATAGATTTGATTCTCGCGTGAAAAATTATTAAAACAAGCAGAGCGGATCTGTAACCGAGAAAAATTAAATCAATCCACGGTATTATTCCTCCTCGTGAAATGAATGGAAACGAACGTTCAATTTTCATCGCATAAATAATTACAAAAAAAAAAAAAAAAAAAAAAAAAAAAAAAACGAACGGAATAACTTTTATTAACGCTGGTTTTATTTCGATAAAAATGAATAATGAAATGAGAATAGAGGCGAGTTTTTTATCGTATAAAAATTACAAAAGAACGAGCCCTAAAACTAATGAAAACTTTATCATTCCACCTATTATATTTCATCTCTGTTCAACTCTCAAGCTATATCCTACGCCTCATCTTTATTCACCCCCATCCTCCCTTAATTCTCTGAGTTAATAAATTAATTCAAGGGATGATAAACGTCTTTCTAAGAGCGTCGCCAAACCCTTCCAGACCTCAGAATCCTTAATCTTTTCCCCTCCAAAGCATCGACTTATCCAACGAGATAGCCAGAGCATGGTGGAAATACGGGTGCAATTGATCCCACGAACGGTCGATAACTTTGGAAAATACCGATGCGGGTACCGGTATCATTGGACGAAACAACAACAAAGAGGGGGAAAAAAAAAAAAAAGAAAGAAAAAAAAAATAAAAAATGGAATTAAATTTTCCCGATGATTCGCGAATAATTATTCGATAAATATGGATAACGAAATATTTTATCAATCGGGTGCAGAGAGCCGCTCGATATTCGAAATGATTTGTCCGACAAGTGGATAAAAAGTGAAATAATTCGGTGATAGAAAAATTGGGAAAATTCTTGGAAAATTGTCATGGGATCGTGGAACGTCCCTTTATCCTCGTTGGCGCGTGTTTCGCCGGGTAAAAGAATCCTGCGATTTTAGCGGTTCAGTTTGAACAGTTGGAAGCCCGACGAGCCGTGGAATCAACCGACTCTTTTTTATCCTCTTTGCTGCTTTATGAAATTTTTTTTTCTTTTCTTTTTTTTTTTTTTTTTTTCCTTTTTTTGAACACGCAGATTCAATCTCTGCTCCCTACTTTTTCGCTTCCTTTGTAATATTGCCGGATATTGTAACGATTCTCGGGGTCGAACTATGGTACAATTAAAATCTCGTGATATTTTGGCTCTGCAATCGGTTCATTTTTTTCTTTCGTTTTTTTTTTCTTTCCTCGTTTCTCAATCGATGGAACAATATTCTTCTTTTGAGATTCCTCAGTTCCCGCTGATGGAAAATTTTTACAATCATTTTGAAATATTGAAAATTTGACGTAAATATTTTCATTTTCATCCCTTTCGATACAGAAATTAAAATATGAGATAGATTTTGTTGAATTCGAATATTGGTAAATAATTTAAAAATTCCAATGATACAATATTTATTAAAAAAAAATCTTTTAATCGTTCTCTCTTCAAATACACGCAATCTCTTCGAATTCTCCCTTTAGAATCGTCGCATTAATAGTAAAAAAAAAAAAAAACGCGCGAAGCACACGCCTCGAGTTTCACAGGCATCGGGAAATCCTCGACGATACTTAAAACGTGGTCGCGCTTTCCGTTTGGCTGCGTTCCAACGAAATTTCGCGTCGACTAGAAGCACAAAAGTCTGCTTGCGCAAACTTTCGTTTCGCGCAAGAAAATTTATTTATTTTTTTCGAAAGAAAAAAAGAAGAAACGGCCGCCTCGAAATATTCCTTCGACGAAAACTCGCGTAAACTCTCTTTACGAATCGGCGAGCATCTACGCGAGAGGGGGAAGGAGATGAGTTTTATTGCAGAAAGAAGGCAAAATTTTCCATTAGATTTTGAATCATCACGCGTGCAATATTTGCGCGTGGAAAAAAAAAATGTTGTATCGTTCGATTTTTCGACGCCAGATCAATAATGAACGGATTTATCGAAAATCTTGGACCAGGATTGGATCTGTTATTGTTTCGTTTCGACATGAATGGAGGGTACTAGATCAATAAATCGCGTGTATTATATATTGTCCATTGCGAAAGTAATCGTATCGTGTTTGGTGCAAACTTTGATCGAAAATTTTGATTGCGATTTATCGGAGATTTCGCGCAACGCGGAATGGTGAATAATATTATTCTTTGATATTTTACGAAAAGCTCCGATATATATATCTCTCTCTCTCTCGTTTCGATCAATGAAACGACGATAAATCAATGAATTACACGTTTTATCGTCGATACAAGGTGACCAATTCTTTCGCGTTTCGCGTTGGAAAAATCATGCATTTATTCGTTTATTTGGCCCAAACAACTTTTCAAATTTGAAAAATTCTTAAACGAAAAAGACGACATTATCCATTATCTAATGCACAATATCTATAATCTATATTCTTAATCTTTGAAACCGAAAGACGGATTAATTAATTAATTAAAAAAGACGATTTTTATGTAATAATTTCACGTGAAATTGGGATAGAGACGGACCCAGCCACCTCCCTCCCCCTTGTCGTGTCTCTCTCCAATCGGGAAGGGAAGGGGTGGCGGGGATTTTCGCGCGGATTTTTCGCGGATCGCGCGCGTGTCGATGAAATATTTCCACGAGTGGCTCGTTAACGAGCTCGCGCCGTCCGCCGGGAATTTCGAGAACGCGAGGTTTTCAGCCTCGCCCCGCCCCGCTCATTATATATAACACCGTTCGTCATCCGATGATTCACGTTTCGAATAGACCGACACGTTCGTTTTTAGATCCGTGGCCGCGGTTGCTCGCCCATCCGCGAATATATCCGAAAAAATTGGCCGTGAATCAGAGGGGGAGAAAATCAAGGGGGGAGGAAGGGAGAGGGAGGGGGGACAAAGGAGGACAAGCGGCGGGTAACTTTTAAGGGGTAGGGATTATTTCGAGTGGAGGATAATAATGCGGAGGTGGTGAGTATATTCGAGATGGGAATAACGTAATGGTGGAAGGGTGTATTGCGGAGAGGGGGGTGGAGTAATGGATCTTGTGCATCTCTGGTGAGGAATTTGAAAAACGAGGAAGAGCGGGATAAGTAATACGAATACGCTTGTTGCGCGGTGAGAGTTGGATAAAAAATAAATTTTCTTCGAGTAGAATTGAAGCGATGATTTGTCGAGAGTGGAAAAAATTCGGGAAGGGTTATGTAATTTTTTTTTTAAAAATCATCGACGAAAATAGGAAATTTTCACCTCTATAAATTTCTTTTCTCTTTTTTTTTTTTTTTTTTTAATCTCAATTTCTTTGAAACAAAGTGAGAAATAAGAGGCAAGAAAAGAAAAGTTTTATTTGGAAGCCTGTCTCGAATAAACGATCTTCAAACGGTTTAAAATACGATTCAATATATCGATATAAATAGATTGAGAACAAAATTACAAATGAAATATGGCGTTCTACGTGTCGTTGTTTCTCAATAAGTAAAGCGTAAAGCATATAGCAGATTACACGTATACGATCGTGTTTCATATATTTCTTTTCTGATTGATTGAAAATCGGTAAAAGAGATGTTGATCGATACAAATTAGACAACAAAATGCTTAACGTTCGGTAATTAAACACGAGGATTATCGCGGCCGCTTATTCGCAACGATAATTAAAGCAACGATTAAACACACCGTTGCCGTTTCTCCTCCAACGATAATTCTAACCATTTACGTCCCACTGTGTAACTCGTTGCACAAAGGAATTATTTAAAAAGGTATGTTATTCCCCCCCTCCCCCATAACGTAATATCGTTTAGCGATAACTTTCGTATTTTCCACTCGTCGATGATCACGATTACAAGCGCGGACAGCGCTTTCCATCTGACCTTATCGTTTCTTTCAATTGCGCCGATTAATTAATTTTAATTACTTTGCCGTGCGTCATTTGTGTGAAATAGAATTAATCGCGTTTTATCGGTGGAAGCCGCGGTAATCGAACCTGATTCGCGAGCAATATTCAAATCGCGAGGGATTAATCAGGGCCGATCAGGTATTCGATCTTTCCTACCCAGCCAGGAATCGATATCCCCATTTTTATGCAACGTCGGCGTGGATATCGTTTGTATTCCCAATTTTTTCCCCCTCTAAAAATTTTTTGAACGTAGAAAGTTCGAGTTTGATTAAGCAGGGTTGATTTTTCTCTTTTTTTTTTTTTTTGTTCCGATCAACAATTCGATCGATAATAATTTTATCGTTGTTTGTTTCAATTTCTTTCCAGAAATTTTAGATGGAAATTTTGATATTGATGAATTCGTTTTTTCTCGACATTTCAAAATAAAATTCTGGCGAATTTGTGCAAGCGTATTTTTCGTAAGTGGACCACGCATCGTAGAATATCTACGAAACGGTGAAAGTTATTATCGAATGATCGTAAAAAGTATTCTGAAAAGTACACTCTCTCGATATTTTCAACCTCGAAAATATATATGTATAATTTCCAACCTTACTTGATCTTATTCCACTTCAATTTCTTCTTCGATTTCGATTAGAAAATTTCGATTAGAATTCGTTCTAAAACAGAGGACGAAGAAATGAATAGTTGCCCTCTAAATATAAATCCTGGATTGCAGTTGCTCTCCGCGCGATTTAGGTGGCGCCAGGGAAAAATGGTAAATCCTCGCAAGCCGTTTATTGATCATAAACGAACGTTCGTAACATTTTATATATCGTTCTCTGTCAGAGACATTATTAAAACTTGTTGGATTCATCTGTGGTGCTAACAATAAAAATAACAATAAAAATAACAATAAAAAAAAGAAAAAGATTATCGTAGTTTTTATTCTATCGACGAAGCATCGTATTGGAATTAATTTCTTTTTCCTTCCTCACGCGTTACGTACATTAATTTTATTTACGTATATAATTTAATTTTATTCTCGATATCGTGATAATTCTCCAAAATAGTAATAAAAAAAAAGAATCGCTTAATTTCTATTTTCCAATTACTATTATCCTCAACAATGAGGGATATATTCGAAGATTATTCGCAAGACAACGTACTTAGAGCAAAACGAAGCGCATCTCCCTAATCGAGCAACGAAAACAAGAGTTCCTTGCCGCATTCGCGCCAAGTTTAACTTTAGTTCGCCTTCACCCAGGCTAACGCAACTTCGTCGATGCACCGCCGCTGAGTTATAGCAGCGATGAACTCGGCTGAAATGTCTGCGAAAAAGTTCTCTCCCAGCCCTCTGACCGCTACTTTCCGCTTCGAGGAGACTTGGAAATTCCTCCCCCGCTGTCTCGTGCCGCGAGAGAAATTTGTCGGGGGCGAGTTTCGGCAGAAAACTCGAACCGTCTTTCACAATTTACGAGAGTTTCTACGCATTCTTGGATTAAAATCGAATCGTACTCGTGATCTTTTCAGGAATAATTTTTCCTTCTTCGTTACGTATCCATATATTACGTCGATTCCCAAAATTTGACGCGTGATCCAATCTTTCTTTTTTGATAATGAAATTTCAAATTTCGGAGATTCAAGTAACAACGATTCGATTGAAAGAATTAAGAAAGTTTCACTTTAAATGAAGAGATATCTGGATTTATTTAAACGTTGGATATTTCTATTTTCTAGTGCGACAAAGATTTGATAGAATATTTAAAATTTTACACGAGAAATCATTTTGTAAAAATATTCTTTTTCTCACTTTTTTCTCCTCTTCCCTTTCGCGTAAAAATTACGCCGCGTAAATTCGTCTATGAAAAAAAGAAGAAGGGAGGGGAGAGCCCAAACCCCTAAAATATCAGTCATAATTAAACAGAGAGAAAAAACATGCAGACCTTGCACTTTAAAAAATTCAACCCTTCTCTCTCGCTCCCCACGGATCGATGCTGCTCACGATATACTCCCACAGTCTCCATTAGACCGTCCCACGATGGGCGTGAAAAATTCACAAAATTTCTCTTACGCGTTCCCTCTTACTCCCAGACTCCAAAAGAAGAAAAAGAAGGAAAAAAGAAGAAGAAGAAGAAACGAGAAAGAAAGAAAAAAAGAAAAAAATCCAAAAAAAAAAGATAAAGAAGCGGTCGACTTAATATCCCGAGTACAAGGAATTCTTTGTTGGCTCGAACTTAATCTCCGGACGCATACACCAAGGGAGAAGAGAGGGAACATATATATATATATATATATTTATAAAGGGAGAGAGAGAGAGAGAAAAAGGAAAACGAAATAAAAGGTTCTCTATCGGTAGGACGAATCATACCTCGTGTTCCCACGGGGCGACGTCGGTAGTACGTATCGTTCCATACCCAGTAAGAGGAATTCCAGACGGAAAAGCTGCACGACGTGTCGTCGCGGTGGCAATGTCGGTGCAGAGATATCGATCGGTCCAGGGGCTAGTCGCAGCTTCTCTTTAAGTCATCCGGGGCCCAGGACCACCCACGCGTCCGCCCCTGACGCTCGACCGCCTCCTCTCGCCCCTCGCCCCATCCGCGCAGCCCCCAGTTTCCATCGCACCCTCGTCGCCTCTCCTCTCTCTCTCTCTCTCTCTCTTTCTCTCTATCCCTCTGTCTCTCTGTCCCTCCCTCTCTCCCTCGTTCGCTCGCTCGCTCGCTCGCTCGCGCACCAACCCTCTTTTCTCGCTTCGTTTCGCGTCGTCTTCACATTTTCGCTGTCCCTGGCTCTCCTCAAGGTTCCGTCGTATCGACGAGGATACCACCCTTTTATGCATTTCCGTGCTTTCGATCTTCGCGCCCTGCACCACCCGCATCCCGCATGTCTCTCTCTCTTTCTCTCTTTTTCTTTCTCGATACGTATGCCGCGATACGGTCGATTCTTTTTTCGTCGTATTCCTCTCTATTATCACGGGCGTGGGTGTGATTGATCGACGGTGTGAAATTAGTGGAAAAAAATGTCATGCACGAGCGTGCAATTCGATCGTAATCGGAATAATTTACGGAAAGTTTGCATATCTTTAAGATATATAGGAACGAAGTACTTTTTTCTTTTTCTTTTTTAGTTAGAGCTTAAGTTAAGAGTAAGGGTTAAGAATAAAGATATTTAAAATTCGAGATGAATAGATGTACACGTCGAACGTTACATTCGTTCGATAAAATCGGATACATCTTAAACTTTGAGATCGGAAGAGGATGTTCCCCTGCAGCGTCAGCCTCGCGAAGAAGCGTGTCACCTCGTAATTGGATTCATCGAATACTTCCAGATTTAGCATATAACCCAATCAATCTCAATTTCGAAATTCGAGGCTCGAAAAACCTCGAGGCGCAATAATAATAATCTCGTTCCATTGAATCTCGATGCGTCGATCCATCGATCAATCGGACAATGTAAAAACGATCGGAGGGGGGATAAAATTTCTCCTCGAACTCGTTCGATCCGATTTCCTCGAGGAAAAAGAAAAAAAAGAAAGAAAGAAAATCCGATCAATGAACCTGTACCCGCGATTGTGCTCTTCGTTCCTCCGCCGATCCTCGAATAATAGGGCCTCCCTATCGTCGGATCTCTTTGTTAATCTCTCTCGGGTCGACGTCTCGAGACGATCTGTTATTCATATCGACCCTCTCTCCCTCGCTCCGCCCACGCAGCCAGCCGGCTGGTCCTGTTTCTGTTGGTTGAATCATCATCCCGGCCTTTCGAAGCGCGCTTTCCACCTCTCTGGGAACTGTCCTCGCGCCTAGAACCCGCTTTGTCCCTTTCGAGCGGCAAGTGCCACTTGTCGCGAGTATTTTCGATGTTCACCAGCCAACTTGACACCGTTTGCACGCGAATTTTCCTCCTCCCGCTCTTTGTCCGCTCCTCCGTGATTCCTACGTGATTTTCGGATTTTTGTTTTTCTCGCTCGTCGTTCTAAAATTGTTTGTTTGTGGTTAGGCTGGCATGTACGAGGAGGGAGATCTCGTTTCACCAGGAAAAAATTGGAAAATTTTTCAAATTTGTTCGAGTAGTCCTCTTCCATCGGTGATCCTGATTACGTCTGATTTTTAATATTTTAGAACGATATCAATGATATCCAGAACGTTCTTTTTTTACGATTCGTGATTATTATTCAACAAATTCGTGACTGAGATCGCGAATGACGAGAAACGTCCTCTTCCTGAATTTCTTCGTCCAATTATTTCGCCTTGAATTTCCATTGAAAGGATCGTGACTTACGTCGCCCGTCCCCTAAGCGGCCCAATTTGATCTCGATTCGGAGCTGAAAATATAAAACTCGCGAACAGAATCCGCGAACGACCGTGGATTGCACTTCGACGATAGTCCCAAGGTTTCTCTTGCAACTTCTTTCTTCCGCCGCATATGCTGAAACTCTTCGGGTCCACCTAACCCAGATTCCTCTCTCTATCATTTCTTTCTCTCTTTATACGTATTCACGTATATACGGAGGAACACTCGAGCAAATTTCAATATATCAATTCTTCATCCACGAGCATCGTACACAATTGCCCTTTCTTTTTATTAAGCCCATTATGCTCTTTATCGATCACCAAGCCCAATTTGCAAAGCAGAGAGAGTCTCTATATTAGAATTCTGTTTTAGATAGAGTTTATTTTTTTTAAATCAAAGAAGTACTCGTAAGAAGTACATAATAATGGGTAATTTGCAAAATTGGGGACAGGATAACTTGGGAATAACGAAACGTTAGTCTTAGATTAAAACTGATCTGATAAAAAAAATCATAATTTCGATATTATCCTCGCAACAATTGCAATCATCCCTTAAATCTGCAACGCTGATGCGCATTAAGAAAAAAATAAACAAATAACAAGGAATAAGCAAGCAGGGTCAGGCTTCTCTATACTACTCGGCGTTTCCACATTTCCAGAAGCTTTTCCCACCCCCGTGTTTCTCGCAGGAAGCCACGAGTATCGATCTCTCAGCCTCGTATACGAAATCTCCCTCTCCACACCCGGTACGTCTCGTTCATTATACTTGTTCCAAGGTGGTTGGATGGAGGAGGGTGTTGTCAGGAAGGGTGAAGAAGGTATGGAAGAGTTGAGAAACCGAGGAAACTGAGACGGGGAGATTTCGCATTCGTCCGTAAACGTCGAAGATAAGGAGGGAGGGGGGTCATTCGAGGGAGGGTCATCCGCTCGAATTCACCAAATCGTGCGACTTTTCCCGCGATCCTTCGAGAAAAGTTTATTGCGAAGCGAACTCGATCGAGTCTTGACGCGTGTGTTGATTGATGAAGGAGAGGAATGAATGACGTGGATTGAGAATTTTTTTGAGATAATCGTTTCTCTTGTGCTATTTGCATCTTGATTAATTAATCTCGTGAAACTATTTTTGAAATTTCATACCGTGAGAATGAAATACTTTGTTATACTCAATGTATATATCATATGATGTGACAATTCATAAATTCATCTATGTGTTTGAACAAGAAGGAAATAATTAAGTATCCATGAATAGTATATAATTCTTATATATACTGTATTGTAAATACAAATATTAATCTTTAAATAAAGCAGATCATGTTCTTCTATGATATATATAAAACTGTGAACGGTATTTACGACGACTGGATCATTGATTCGCGATGAAAAAATGTTATAAAAATTGACAAATCAGCCGGGATATCGTGTTTTTTACATCCTCGTTCGATTTGTCGCCGATAAAAGCTTGGAACGGTCACGGATCATCTGCGAAGCTTCTCCCCAAGATCGGTGGAATAACAATATATTAGAGTAGCCGTAAAAAATCGAACGATAAAACGTGGCCGTTACTCAAAAACTTCCTCTTGAATTAAGCCATTTGAATTATAATGCAATCTCTTGATGCGGGGCATCCTTATTAAAAAAAAAAAAAAAGCAATTCACCTTTTCCCTCCTCTATGAATAGCTAGAATATTTATTTGCCGGAGAAATGAGAGGAATTATAAAAGGGGAGGTTTTAATTTAACCGCCCCGTTTCCTCGCGAAACTTGATCTCGCTCAAAAGCGAAGTTTCGCGAGGACAAAAATCGTTTTTTTTATCTTTTCGAAGACTTCATTTTCTCTTCCCGCCCACGCTCTGCTATGAATAGACCCTTTCGTGTATATTGCCGTTCGAGGGAAAGGGTATTTATTATTGGGGAGTTATTAAAATTGATAAGGAAGCGGCACTTGTTATTTTCTCGCGCGATCAATAGTTTGAAGAAAAGAAAAATTTGGTATATTTAAATTTTGGTAAATTATATTTAATATTTTTAATAGGTATTATGAATTTTGGAAAAATAACAGTCGCAAATTCCATTCACGCACAATTTCATTCGTACCTTCGATTTCCGCTTTAAAATACACCCCGCGTCCATAAATAAGCCACACTACACCGTCTCGAAACGCAGAGTTTCACAATTTTAGCGAGCATCTCGTTTTAATTTCCTTGGCGGAAATGACGCAAAAATTCATCGAGCCCTTTAAAGCTCGGTCGATAACGCGTGGCCCGATATTCGGAAGGGATGCAACCCCTTGGCGGGAGCCGGCCAGCAGCCGAGGTCCCCGCTTTAGTAGAATTTATAGCTGTGCCGATATTAAAACGCAAATGTAATTTACGAGCGTGCAGATGTTGTCGACGTGGAGGCGTGCGCGCGCGCGTCGTATCAATCGGTAAAAAAGGATGAAATGAAATGGCCGATTCCCACGTGGATGACCGAAACGAAAATCCCGCCGGCGGGTAACGAAGTTACCGTGCCTGTTCGTCGACGTGGCGAGCTTTCGCTCGGTGAAACTCGACCGTGGATTTCTTTTTTCTTTTTTTCTTTTTTTCCCTTTCGTTGCCGGCGAAATCGATACCATTTTCTTTTCTCCTCTTTTTCTTTGCGTCCCCTCTTCTCTCTCTTCTTTCCTTTTCCCTCTTTCCTAGACTTTTATTTCCTTTCCTTTTTTTCTTTTTGTTTCTTTTTTCTTCCTTTATTCTTTATTTTTGATTTCTTCTTGATTTGATTTGTTCTCTCTGTGGGAATTTTTTTTTAGTGGTGAAAAACCGAAATTTAAGAGTCTTTTTTTTTTTTTTTCTTAATGTGTTTTGTGAGATAGTTTTTGTAAGTTCGCTTTTTGAGAGTGTATATGTGTGTGTAGGTAAGATAGTTTTAGAATTCGGTGAATTTTAGCATTATGAATTTAGGATAATGTACATGTAATTGGCAGGAATGTATAAACGTGCTGAAAATTTAAAAGTTTAGAAGTTTAAATTTTGAAATTGAACATATTTATAATAGGCGAATAGATTTGATATATTCCCTCTTATAAAGTGTAATTTTTTAAACGAACTACATTAAAAATTATTTACATAATAAATCACCTAATAAAGAATTATTTTTTCTGAGAATATTGTTCGAATTTCAAGTAAAAAAAAATTGAACTATTCCGAAATTTTCTTGTTTTCCACCATTGTTTACGAGAAAGGATAATAAAAATACGCAAGTTTATTTAGGTCAAAAATCGAAATTGGCTTCGAAATCTCTATGAAATATAGTTTCAGAAATGGTTCGAATCGAATATCATATTTTTCCATTAAAATCAAACAACTTTTTCCTATTCCCGATAATTTGAAAAATGTTTCCCCAACTATGCGCAATATATGGAAATATATATCATTTCAAAATACATTAAACTCTATCAATTACTATACAAAATCACGTATCCATTTCTCTCATATCTGACACCAATAAACACACGCTACATACAAATTACCGTGAACATGTGATTAAATTAATTAAAAAAAAAAGACGAGTCGAATTTAATTATCGAAATTTCCACTGAATACCAGCAAAATCTTGTTTAAAAACACACACACACACACACACACACACGCAAGAAGAATTAACGAACCAACTATTGAAGAATTTTGTAGAAAAACATTTGAATGGATTTGCAACTACCCTTCAAAAAACGATCATCTCGATTTTCTCGATTAACTTCGTCGAGGTAAGGCGAAACGAACGAAGGGCGAATTAAATTTTTATCGCGTGATATTGTCGCGTATACAGCTCGACGACTTTTTTTACTTTTTATTTATTTTTTTTTTTACACGACGACTCGATGAACTTTATTAACGCGTTCGAGGCTGGAAGCCGCCGAGGCTGGTGAAACTTTTTTTAAATGGGGGGAGGGAAATAATCGCGGGATCGATGAAATTTATATTTCTCTGCAACGATATCGATACACACATGTCGCTGCCATTTACGATCATCATCGAACGCGTGTTCCACGTATGGAAACACGCGAAACTGTGTTGGAGGATCCGTGGCGTGGAGGATCGACGCGTCCATTATTCATTTCTATTACGATACACAAACGTTTAATATTTTAACAATCCAGTTTAATTCCCATCGTTCGAATGTGAATGGCTCGTTCAAATTTTTCCCTCCAAAGTGTTGTTAACCTTCGCTTGGCTTGATCGTGAATGGCTATCATTTGTTTAATTCCGTTATTTTGTTGTTATTGTCGGTTGGAGTGAAAGGGATACGTATAATTAATACGTGGAAAATTTAGATTAAATTAATATGTCGAACTTATAAAAATTTATAATTATAATTTACACACGTGAAGAAAGTAAGGATCATCTTTATTAATTGGAGATTGCAATTATAGAATTGTAATATTGAGAAAATATTTTTATACCTCTTAATACGAGGTGTAGAAAGGAGAAAATTGAAGATTCTGATTTGTTAACGATGATTCTTTCACTTCTCTGAGTTTACTTTCATTATATATTCATTTACTTTCATACTTACATAAACGAAAGAGGAATTTGAACAGAATTTATTTTTCCATCCACCAAACATTATCTTTCCTTTGTAAATCGATCTACAAAAATAGACGTCTATTTTCACGCTTCTTTTTCTCACGCTTCTTTTCCAAAAAAAAAAAAGATCCTCCAATAAATATCTTATGATCTCGTCTCTCGTTCTGACGTCGATCGAACATCTTTAACCGATGTGTCCAACGCGATTCCACTCCGTAGAATCGCGTGATAGTGGCGCAATTTCGCACGTGTGCGCCTAAGCGAGAAAGAGAAGAAGGATCTGGCAAAAAGGGCAAAAAGAGAGAGAGAGAGAGAAAGAGAAAGAGCGAAACGGTATCGATATCGATTTTCTACGCGGGTGGAAAACGGGCCTCGCGTGCCTCCGCGAATCTAATTTCCATGCGACGGATCTGACCGTCTGTATCTGTCCTATTTTGTTTGCGAATTATCTGTCGCGAGATTAGAGCGAGATAATTTTCGGGTCGCCGTGGGAAGCGTATATCGTGCAACTAAACCATACAGTTATCTCTGTATTTGTCTCAAGCGTTAATTTATCTCGAATTCCGGCTTCTTTCCTCTCCTTTCCCTCCTGCCAATTAACTTGATCTCGTCTCTCCCTCTCCCTATTACAGTCTGTCTCGCGTTTTAACTAATCTCCTCTCTGTGTTCTCTGTGTTTCAGGTAAGTGTCCAGTAAGAGTTTCTGATACGTAAGGGTACGAGCGGCATGGTTGAGGGTACGGTACGCCCGTGAGTCACGCCACTCTTGTAAAATTTATCGAGGAGAATTTTTCTCTCCTCTCTCTTTTTTTTTTTCTTTTCTTTTCTTTTCTCCTCTTTTCGATTCGAAATCGTGATCCACGGTGGTTAGAATTTGTTTCGGGCGATTAGAGGAGAGGAGGGGATTGTTTCGATAAAGGGAAGGGGATGTTTTTATGGATCATCGCGCATTCGCTTTTTTCTTTTCCTTTTTTTTTCTTTTTTTTTTCTGTTTTAATCACTGTGAAACGCCTTCGTTCGCGAGTATTATCGAGTATTTGGTTTAATATCGATGTTGTTAATATTAGGAATGGAGATATGTATTTATGATTATTTAATCGTAATAATAGATACGATCGTGTACACGAATAATTTATTAATTATCGGAGAATTAATCCAAATTACAATATGCAGTATATATAATTAATGTTACGAGGTAAATTGCAAATGTCAAAATATATTATTTTATCCACGTTTGGTTTAGTTTAGTTTAATTTAGTTTAGTCTTTTTTTTTTTTATTTTTAACGAATAAATACAATTGAAAATTATTAAGATCGGGATAAAATATCGGATATCTTTCGCGACCGCAAAAGATTTAAGCGTGCTGTATCATTTATTTTCTTAGTAGACAAGTCTGTCCAGAAATCGAATATACTCCGCAGTCCAATGATGACGTTGTGCCCGGCCTTTGAATCGCTCTGGGGTCAATAAGTTATCGGCGAATTTCACGATAAAATTTTGGGTCAAAGTATTCTCGAGGATTCTAGAATTGATTAAAAAAAAAACTGAACGCGCAACGAGTATTCTATAATTATTGTTAAAGAATAAAAAAAATATATATATATATAACTTTTAATATCGAATAATTATCGTATACTCATTGTTAAAAATTCATAATCGATCGTTATTATTAGAAACGATGATCGTTATATATATATAAATGAGAGTAACCGTATTAAGCTTGACAATTTTCTTACGACGTTGTGCATCGAGAATTTCAAGGTGAATGAAAACAAGAAAATCACGAGGCTAATATCAAGATCTTCGAGATCTTCTCTAGTGAAAGTTCGTTAGACGAGGACAAAACTCGATCTTTTCCCTCCCTCCGTTTAAACTCGTTTAAAAGTTGATTCGTTTTGCCGATCGAGGACTGTGCCAATCGACATCCATCTGACTTGGATCGATTTATTCTTTTCCTTCCCTTTGATTTCCCAACAATTTTTTCTTTTTTTATTTTTTTTCTTGACAAAAAGTAAACTTGGCTCGAGGATTCGGGTTAGAGACGAAAGATTGAATAATTCAAAGGGGAGGGGGAAGAAGATGGTTGAAAGGGAGTAACGAGGATGAACAAGTTTACCTATGATAACTTGTATAATGGTGAACTTTGTTGCCCCTTTAACTCGTCGCATTTTCTTCTTTGAGATAATTTGAAATTGAAATTTTTCCCTGTGAAAGACACACAGACGGACGTGTGTATCTGGCGGAGGGACGATGGAACGCTTAGAACGATTAAAACTTTGAAACGGGAACAATTGAATTTAAAATTTTAGAATTTTACCTGGGAAAAAAAAATCAAAAATCTCTAATTTCAATTTGTTCTCTATACGTTTGAATACACAACGATCACTCAATCCTGACGGAAAATTTAACTTGACAAAATTAAAAAATGAAATTATTATTTTACTACGAAATTGGTATTCGTATACATGTAGAATTTTTCTTTCGGAATAATACATTTCTTGTATCGTTTACTACAAATTGACACACATTTATGTTATTGATATAATATTTATCGATGTTTACACACGATATAGATATAGAATCATCAGAATCCATTCTATCAGCAAAAACACTCGACCTAATAATTGAATATTGTGATTAATTATATTAAGACCAGGTATAAACAATCAAAAGAAAAAGAAAAATTATCATCTATCATCTCATTTCCATAAATCAATGAAAACATAAAGGGACGATATCTCTTACAATTTATTTTAAATCAAAATTTACACGAGATGGAAATTCGTATCGCTTCCTCTTCAAGGATCGAAATCAGATTATTCAAATATATAATAGAATTGAAAATGAATGTTAAAGAAAGATATCTAAGATTAGACAAAAAGAAAAAAAAAACAAAATTGACCAATCGACTGTTATAACAATAAAACGTTGGTGTCCTGGATTCTCGCTAATCGAGAAATCAAATATATATAAAAATTACAATATAATTAAGGGGATGATTCTCTCACTCGACTCCTTTGACCCCCCCCCCCTCCGATTAATAATTATAGAACGTGCATCGATATTAAATTGCGAATCGAATGGGATTTCAAAGACGAGCACTCACCCGTCGTTACTTGCAGCACAATATCAAATAGAAACACTTAGGGACGAGCACACAAAGCTCTCTATCCTTCGCGTCGCCGTTGCCACGCTCTACTAGGAATGTCAATTATTCTCGAATGGAATTTCCCCTCTACCCCTTGATTGCTCGAATACTTGTACCGTGAAGGATCCGTTAAATTCGTTGCGCTTTGTATACACGTTGCCCCCTTTGTCGTCGCGTTTCTTCCCCTTCTTTCGGGATCCAAGTTCGTGGATCCAAGTGGAGAATGTTGGATCGAAAAAAAAATAAAAAATATATAAATGGATTAAATTAATCGGTTTCGTTCATTCGCTGATTTGTATGTGATTCATCTCACAAACCAATTATTATTTATTCACATCTGTAAAGAGGAAATGGAAACGTACGCGGAAGAAACTGGAACGAAACAAGTTGAAATGAAATTACTTGGTGTCTTTCCTTCGTTTTAATAAAAATATTTAAAAACTGTATCTTATTCCTTATTTGCTACGATAAGAGATTCCATTTGCGTACTTAATTTCCAACGCGATTGTGGATATCGCGAAATAATTGCGAGCTAAATGAGAGTTGGCTAGATAAGATCCCGTCAAAGAAATTTAAAAATTTCGTCTCGTGGAAAGAAAAATTTTTTCGTTCGGGATCCTCTTCGTGGACTGAACGATTCTCTGGAAATAATCATCGTCACGAACGAGATATTTACGCGATATTTATCGATTTAAAGCCATTGAACGTTTTCTTATCATCGCGATAACAGCGTGCAATTTTAATTGACCCGGGAACACGTATCGTGAGTACATGCGTGCGAACAAAACGATCTCTCTCGATCGATTTTTAATTATCTCGGGAGATCGAGGAAGAGAGCGATTCTTTAATGAAGGGGAACAAGTGAAATGTTGGACGCGGAAATTAAAAATCCAATTACATTGTAATTGTTATGAGAGAATAAACAGGATAACGAGATATTTGCTTGGATATTGAGCGAGGGAAAAGGAGCGAAAATAAACGGGGGAGGAGATTATCGAGAAAGATTAAGATTGTACGTTATAATGTATGTTATAATAATTCTACGTTGAGAAAGGATATTTCTACGGTTTCTTCCTTTTTAAAGATTATCAAGAATAAATTTAAATTTTATCCCAAGTTATTGTATAATAAAGTACGATCCAATATTTTTTATCAAATTGTTAAAAGTCAAAATTTATTCTCTCACGATACTTTATTATCATTAAGAAGAAAAATCTCTTGCAAAAGAGATCGAAGAGAAACGATCAAAATTTTCCAGATTTCAAACGGAATGAGCGACGCTTTTTGTCCTCCATCGTGATCCCATTAAACGCATTCCACGTATACATGTGTGTATATATATATATATATATATCTATAAAGGGTCATTTCGCAATTAAGGGGCAACGATTGAGGCCGATTCTCATTCAAGTGGTGACAATGAAACAATAACTCGGATGTAACTTCTCCGATTCGTCGTAATCGTTACCATCCATCTATTGTCGTTATCGTGACGGTTCTGCTCGTGCCAGCCCGCGATCCCACGTGAGATTCATTATCCAATCTGGTGACACAATTCCTCCCGTTTCTCGAAAGTCTCGCAACGTTTATATGCACACGGTTATATTAGAACCGGTGTGTTACGTGGCTCGTTATGACGCTTCCGGTATTGTGGTCGTTGGCCTTACAGCTTTCGAGAAATTCCAATAATCTTAGGATTCGAACGAGATCCGTGACAATTTCTTCTGATCGTTAGTTAGGGGAAGGGAAGGGAATTAGAAAGATAGTGAAAAATTTGATAGTCTAACAATTACTTTTTAAATAATTTTCAACGAGATAACAGTCACAAGTATCAAATTGATTTTTCAGAATTTTATTTCAAGTATTTTATTTCATTGAAACCAAATCAAGCGAATTGTTACTTCAAACGTATATATATATATATATATCAAATCCGGGTTTTTCTATTTCTCCACACCTTTCCACACCGCCAACAACGTTCATCATTGTTGCCGTTCCTTTGTGTTTCCTTGTACTCCCTACCTCTCGTAATATCTTTTCGGCAGGCGTACCTTTTGGTCGCCAATATGGCGGCCATTGCTCGCTGCGAAATCTGACCTGAGTTCCCTACGCAGGATCCAGGTATCGTGACCCTGGAATTAAGCGGTTCCAGCGCTAAGAAACCCGTTCATCAGGGCGTCCCTTTGGGCTGGGCCTCTTTCTCTCTCTCTCTCTCTCTCTCTCTCTCTCTCTCTCTCTCTCTCTCTCTCTCTCTCTCTTTCTCTCTCTCTCTCTGAGAAATCTGGTCGGCCGGCTCTGTAGAATAGAGAGCCTCGAAATTCTTCGACTGTGAAACCATTGCTCGTGAAAATCATGGACACTGTACTATATCCTCCACAGAATTATTTTTCTTCTCCTCTCGTCTAGGCGTTGTTGAAAGGAAAATTGGGATTGGAGCGAATCGTTGACGTGGGAAAGGGGCAAAAGTTTGGAAATTAATTATCGATTATAATTAATTGATAATTATAGCAATCTGGATTGGAAATTATGCCGTGTATTTTGAATATGTAGGTTTGGATTCGTTTGTTGCCGATGGTAATTGTTCCGTGATAATTATTGGTTCGCTGGAACAACATCTCTGAATTGGAATTAAATTTATTGGCGGCGTTGATTTTCTTCCTCGTGTTCGAATTATTTTTATAAATTTAATCATTATATTGATATTTTTACGTTTTTTGAGAAATTAAAAATTTATCGTTATTATTCTCTCTTCGAAAGATTGATCATTCACGCGAGGAATATAATAATAAAAAGGATAGAAATCTAGGAAATTCGTCTTGATTTCTGTTCCGTTTGCATTATTTATTCGTCCTCCGAACATCCCCCTTGCAAACTGTTACTTTCCACGAGACAACGTTTGCGCGTTATTGTGCTCCTGTTTTAGTCGCGATGCAGCTGCAGCTACATCGACTGTCTCTCCCTTATCTCGCTTATATTGTTCCCGTACTTGGGGATCTCTTGATGTTCGATTGCAGATAGCCCTTGTTATACACATTCGATGGTGAACCAGCAGTCAGTCACGAAACTCCTTCCTTCCTGTGTTAAACGAATCTTTATCAATACGAAATCATTCTAAATTTTGAAGAAATTAATTGAAATGAGATTTCTTTAGATTAAAAATATTAACACGATAGATTTCATTTTATCTGTACGAAAAAACTTTTGATCCGTTCGTGCTCGATAAATTGTATTGAATTAAATTAATTCAATTCGCAAATAACAATAATTTCGAAAGATCGGAAAATTTATAATGACATAATTCAATTTTTGGTAATAAATAATACTTAATTAATTGAATTTAGAAATATTGATAAAATATTCACAAGCGACAATAATATATCTAGATTTAATAAATTTGAGATTTTAATATTAAATCGTATATCTCTTAATTACACGAATTAAAGAAATATCGTAAAACCTTTTTTCGTTTAAAAGAAGTTCATCCTCTTTCCATGAAAGCAAAGATCAATTCGAATCGATCTTCAGAGAAAGAGGGATCTACACTATATAGATTCCAGCGATATTTTTTTTTGTTTTTTTTTTTCGTTTCTCCGTAAGTCGACCTACTATTATCCAGGTTAGAGGCCCGAAAATAGCTAGACAGAGCCGGTAATAAATGGTATTCGTTCGAGACCGAACCGCAAAACTTCGAGACGCGACTCGACGTCCGCTCCGCTCTGAAAATAATACGTCTCGGCTTGTTCTCTGTCGTGTTCCGGCCTGTGGAAACGTTTGGACCGTTAGCCGTTACGGTGTCGAGCTAAATTGTTCGAGCGATCCGTTGCTTGTTTTCTGCGATTTCGCGGTAATTAATCACAGTTGAAAGAAAAAAAGAAAAAAAAAAAAAGAAAAAGAAAAAAGAACTTGAGTCGCGATATAGAGCGATGCAATTTTGAAGATTTTTTTTTCTTTTTTTTTTTTTCCTTTTCTTTTAGATTGACGGATTTCCTATGACGCAATGCTCGTGATATACTCTCGTGCAGTACGTTACAGTATCCTCTCCGTGTCACGCGATGTCACTGTTGCGAAAATTACAACGATAACTCGTTTTTTAATCTAAGCTTTTATGCTGAGTCGAGTTATTCTAACGCTCGGGATTAAACGGTTGGACGCGAGTGAATCGTAAATTTTGTTTCCCTCTATATTCCCTTTTTCACTTCTTAACTTCGAAACTTGCATTATTGTTTCGTTTCTATTCCTCGCTTCCGCTTCTCCTCTTCTTCTTCTTTCGAAACGTATTCGTTTTTAATTTTGGGAAAATTGCATCGCTTATTCGTCGAAAAGAGATTGAAAAAAAAAGAGAGAGAGAGAGAGAAAATAGAAGCTGGCCGTGCATTTTGCTTTCCCTTTCCTCCTCTCGACGATCACATGTTACGAACCTCTAATCTCCACAAAAAAACGTACACGTACGTTATCTGCAAATCACACTGCTAATCCATCAAAGTCGGTTCTAATGAAAAATGATCGACTTAAGAGAAACATTCCTCTCGATACGCAAGGTCCATTAGGTAGTTAAAAAAAAAAAAAAAAAAAAAAAAAAATGCCTCGTTCTCTCGATAATCGATTTTCCCCTCGCGCGAGGAGGGGTCAATTCTATGTTTCTTTCGCCACCTCGCATCTGCCAGACGGGAACCAGTCGAAACATATCTTTCTATAAAAAAAAAAAAAAATTAATTCTACGTACTTTTGAGAGAGGGATCCAGTTAGATTCTATGGTTCGAAAGCTCCCTCTGTTTCTGTTGCTTTCGAAACGCGATATATATTTCTGTCGAGTTTCTGCAAGAGTGTCATCGTTCGCGTTTTATAAACGTTTCTGCATACAATTGTTCAAAAGCCTTTCAATGGAGTTGGCTGTAAGATATATCCGGATGCGCCCTTCTTTGGATCATTTCTTTTCCACTCCTTGTTTACAACCGATACAAATTTGACAAATTTTCTTTACGTCGCGATTTTGAAAGTTGAGAAAGTGAAACTCGAGGATTATTTCGCTGTAAAGTGATGCAGGAAAATTGAAATTACTCTTGTTTCGAGAAGAAGAAATCCACGTAACGGAACTTTCTCGATTTAAATCTAAATAATAAATAAGTAAATATATAGCCACCCGTTGTATAATTCAAATCGCGAGACTTTCTATAATTTATCTCTCAACTCAATCGCGTGGATAAAACTTGTGTTATTCATCGTGTATGCAACAATTAGCTTTTAGGAAATGATTGAAATCTGTGTGCGCTACTAGAAAATGTAAATTGAGAATGATTAATTATAAATTCAGATGCGGATTAGTTATTCTGATTATCGTTGCGTAAGCATAGCAAATTAGAGGACTCGACTTGGCCGATAAAACGAGCGAAATTCGAAATTCGATTTTTCGACCCGACAAAGCCCGGAAAAGGAACGTACAATTTTATCGGGAAAAAATATCAATATCGACGATGAGAAAAACTCAGCGGAGTTTAATTAATTGATTTTATTAGATGGTGTTTTACGAAACAAAAGAAAGAGAAACAGAGAAAGAAAGAAAGAAAGAAAGAAAGAAAGAAAGAAAGAAAGAAACGAACAGATTCGTAATTTGCTACAATTACTTGGCAATTTGACGTAATTGCGAGAGTGGTTCGAGGTGGTGAAAGATATTCAGTCAAATTGAGAGAAAAAAATACAAAAGGATTAATTTTATAAAATATTATTAGTTCGAAAAATTAATTAAGATATCGGAGAAATTTCAAATCCATGCAGCTTTCGTCCCGCATTCATGCTTCTTTCTCTATTTCTTTCGAATAAGATGAACTTTTCCCATTTCGTCACGTTTATAATTTTTACCAAATATACTGAATATCAGGTAAACTTATCCCGAAATTTCCCCCCTTCGTAAAAAAAAAAAAAAATACGTCAAGCACCATTTTCGAACAACAACTTTCAACTTCGATTCGTATTCGCGCAAACATTTTTCAACGCTTCCCCTAAACCAGCCGCCTCCGATCGAAAGCTGCCAAATTTTTCACAACGCAAGCTCGTGAAAATTCGCGGAACACGTATTTGGGACGCGGATTTTCAGGAATTTAGCCGAGATCGTGTCAAAGGTTCATTGATAAAAGGCGCGTGTTTTGTCGTTTCCTCTTATCTCCGCGCTCCGGGTGAGGGGGGGGGGAGAGGGAAAGAGAAGGGGGAGGCGCGGTCACGGACGAACGAGAGAAGGTGGAATTGAAAATCGAGTCCTCTCTCGAGATAAGGACACGATGGCTCTGCGCCAAAAACGACTTATCTCGAATCGACGAAACACCTCGATAGAGGAGGATGATTCTTGCAAATGAATTTTTGACCGTCTAGCTAGAGCATCCTGGACGATTATTTTTGGACAGACCTATATATACGTTTTCAATAACGTCGAAATTCCAAAGTGTGACAGCTGACGAGCATACCTCGGAATTCTCTCCTTTATATTTCTCTTCTTTAAGTCCGTCCTCAAGAATGCCATACGCGCGATTCTAATTACGTCACATTTTTTCGTACGATCCAGAGAATTTCTCGAATTCACCGTTTCTATTTGATTCCTTCGCGTGTACACGAATTAATTCGTTGTTGGAATCGGGGAAAAGAACGATCCATTTCTCATCTGTCTATATCTCGATTAAAAAACGGCACCCATCGTCGACGCATCGTCGTGAAATATTCTCTTGAATAAAAAATGAGGCGAGTTAAAAAGGCGCGAGCATTTCGTATAATCCTATTATACATAACAGCTCTATAATTCTATACATCTCATAAGTTTAGATTATTTAGAAATCCATCGACGACTCGTAACTCGGATGGCCCTCCTAATCCCTATCGGCTCGTTAAATTAGATTTAATATATATATATATATCTATGGAAAATCCGACTTTAACCGTGCAACCAGGCGAATTCTCGAATTAACGAGTTTTTCAACCCAAACCTTTAACAAACGTGGCCATAAAAATTCAACCGCGTGCTTATGGGCGTTTTCTCGGCCGCGAGCCGATACGTTATTTGGCCGAACGCCAAGCGAGTGTGGAACGCCTATGGTGTGGACGTGTGGTTCGCGGTCGATCGTACATTTGCCGTGAAAATTCTCGATTTCAGCGGGGATATTGTGAAACGTTCGACCAAGTAAATTTAGAAACGGTTCTTTAATACGAGTATGATTTTTCCGAGACGGGGAAATTGGTTTCGACCCCGAATTGAATTTTTGAATCTCGTTGAATGTAATAGCGCGAATTTTATTTAATTGCTAAATTAGATTCAGTTTTTGTAATAAAATCGGGGGAAATAATGTAATTGTATCCGTATCGATATACTTAGGAAAATGGTGTGAAGATTTTTTCTTTTCTTTTTGCAATATTCTTTTAATTTCAACAAAGCTGTAACTCGAGTTGTATAAAATTATTCTGTGCAGATGTTACGATTTAATGATGCGAAAAATTCGAGTCGATTTAGATGAAATTATATAGATATTTGAATTTTGGAATACTGAGAAAAACTTGATCTTGATGTATAATGCAATTGCATTTATTAAAAGTTACGATCTTATACATAGTTTAAGATAAGATGGAAGGTCATGGTTAAATGTTATTAGTTCAAAAGTTACTTCGATTTGAACTTTCCTCCCAATAGTGGATTTTCCCTCGTCTTTTCTTATTCATATCGCGTTCCGAGCAACGAGCCTCAATAATTTGAGTTTTCTCGGCAAACTCGGGCTGTTCGTGTTCTATTTACAAGGGAAGAAACAAGGAACGAAATAATCAACGAAACGAAGATATTTCGAACTGTTTGAAACGAGACAAGCAATTCATAAACAGCAATTCTCGACAAATCTCCAGTAAATACTGCCATATCTGGATAGATTTTAATAAATCTGTTGATCGTCGCTACCATCTTCTTTCTCCTTTGGCATTCATCTTTAATCTTCTTTCCTTCTTTCCACGAACTTCATATTAGCAGATATATAATCAAACTTCCAAAGAATGTACATTTAAAGCAACGAATTGATTACTTTCTCGTCGAATATTTCAAGAATCTTTTTTACTGAAGAAACATTAAAATAGAGTTTCCAAGTTAAAGAAGGTGAACGTGAAATATCCGGAAGGAAAATTTTCAAAAACTCTAAATCACTACTAAGAAAATCAAAAAAAAAAAAAAAAGAGATAAAAGTTCATTGCAATAACGTTGGATTCGATTTGGACGATAAACACTTGTTTACCGCATGAGAAAGTCGAGGAATGATCCATAGATCCCCCCCCATCGAGCGAGAAGCCTTAAGATGTTGTCAATTTCTCCCTCGCTTCTTCACGATCCTCCTATCCTTCCCCACGTTCGATCTAATTAATTATAACCGATCATTAGCGACATCCACCTATCATTGCTTTCTGCGCAATTCACCGTTAAGATTCACTCGTTACGCGCCTATTATACCACTATGCACAGTTCGTAAACCTTATACCACTCACATCAACTATTATATATTTTCATATCTACTATGATTCATATTGCCTACTATCGCTTTCCACTTACGTCTGCCATACGTCCACCGCACATAAGCACAAGTATAATTCGTATATTTAATAATGCATACCTATATTACTCTACACGCATATTACCCATTGCTTTTTGTCTGTATATACCTCGACTATACTCGATATCTCTTTTGTCTAACGAAATGTGCATACACACACACACACACACACACACACACATACACGAAGAGAGCAACAAAAGCATCGAACTCGCTCGTCCAATCTCTTATCGATCGGTCCGATAAATCTCCTTCGTTGGACAGCCTACCGGTTTATCGAGCACGCTTGTTTACCGGCTGACAGGGCAGGCAGAATCGTGTTTTCGCCGGTTGCCGCCGGCTTTTTGTCGTTTCCCTCTTAACATAACATTCCTCTCGAACGATCCGCGGGCCGATCCGCCGCGTAAACACGGGCTGGGAAGGGGGGGGGAGAGGAGGAAGAGAAATGTCACCCCCTCCCGGGTCGGCGGGGAGAGGCTTCTCGCGAGAAGGGGCCGGGTTTCGCGCGCACCGGGTCAAAAATAACCCGGCTATTCCCGTTCCGGGGATGCTGAGCCCCGACAGAGGACTCGTTTCGCCTCCCAGAGGAGCCGTTGGAGTCGGGCCAAATTGAGTTTTCCAGCGGTCGAGGCGAGCGAACCGCGCGTATATGTGTGTGTGTGTGTGTGTGTGTGTGTGTGGGAGGGGGCACAAGTGTGGAGGCACCATGGGTCATTAAGATCGCGATAATTAAGGTTATCAGCCAAGACGGGTTATTCACTCGACCGTCTGTCTTTCTTACATACTTCTATGTATTATATTCGCGTATATATATATATATTTCTCCACGGGCGGTTTTCAACCGAGAAAGTTCTTTCTTCCGATATGAGAAATACGAGGAAGATTGTCCGGGAGGGGGAGGTGGATACTCGATCGTGGAGGAATTCGAATGTGTTTCGAAGGGGGGGAGGAGATGGTTGGGTATTATTTGGAGCAGCGTCTATGTTGTGGAAGTTGTGCGGGGAGGGGGGGAGGGGGGGGAATACGCGAAGGTCTCGTGGAAGGAATCGATAGAATGGGAATGGTTGAGCGCTTTGAATTACTCCGAGGATGGGAGCATCCGGCCGGGAAGAAGCGAGGATACTTGGAAAAGAAGATAAAAATCGACCGCCTCGATCTTTCCCCCCTTTGATCTCTGGCATTTCCTTTCTTGGTAATATTTTATTGGTTTATATAAATGAACCTTTTGTATTTTGTTTCTCCGGTTTGTATTGTTTATCCGGAATCGAGAAGCGGAAAATCCGAAATTCTGTACGAGTATAGTTATAGTCGCAGTGGGAGAATCAATATTTGTACGCGATTATAAAAGGGGTGTCAGATAAAAGGGATAAAGTTCAAAAGGGTTGTAAATCTTGTTATATCATCGAAACGAGGAATTATTCGATAATAATTTCGAGATAGATTCGAAAGGATTACGTTTTCGAATATTCGTATCCCCTTTCTTTTTTTTTTTCTTTTCGAATATAAATTTTATTCGAATCACTCGATGGACGCAAAGAAAGGTCTATGAAAATAGTTTTAGAAACGTTACAGTGGATTAATCTTCACGGGAGGGTACGAAAACAATTGTCGGAACATGTGGCGGACAGTTCAAGTTTTCGGGCAGCTGTGCACGTCCGCCTCTTCGAGCTGTCCCACGAAGGGACGCGTTAACTTTTTATCTTCCCTTCTGCTCCATGCAGCTACGTAACATCTGGCTCAGACGTGTACCAATTTCGAAGTTTCCCGCCAGACCGGCGTCTTCTTTCACTTGAGATATTGTTTTCCAGTCGAGATATCCAAGATATCCTTTGGATTTTTATTCCCGAGCGAATCTCTCTCTCTCTCTCTCTCTCTCTCTGCGCTCGTAAAAAATTTGCGACTTTTCGCGAGTCCCCGAATTTTACTTCAATATCTTCCCAAGATTTACGAATCTTGAAAGACATACAGAGTTATAATCGTTTAAAATAAAAAAAAAAAAAAAAAAAAAGAAAGAAGAGAATCCTGAAAATTTTATTTTAGAATCGAATACTAAGATATAAAAAAGATAAGCTTTATGAAAATTATTCGATTTACGAAAGAAGAGTATCGTTTTAGCCAATTCCAATTCCGTCTGAGGATATCCTCTCAAATGCGGGGATTGGATCGCGTAGCATTGGTGACGGGGGAAAGGAAGAAAGAATTTTGATCGCTGCGTAAACCGACAATTTGTACACTCGCCGCGCGATTATTTCCTCGCCGCCGACTACTAACGCACCACCCTTTTTGTCCCTCGTGCACGCTCGTTCCGTCACGCCACGTGCACGCCATAAGCGTACCTTATTAGCCTGGCTGCCAGCACGCATGCGCGATGAGCTTCTCGGCTATGAACGCAGCCAATCGGAAGCCTTCGTGCCCGTGGATGAATTATTCAAACTCGCGGCTTCCCCGACGAATAAAACGTCGTCAGGAAAAACCGAGAAACCACTGGATCATACGGAACTCGATATCCACGATGATATATCCTTTCTTTTTTTTTTCTTTTTCGTTTGGAGGAACGAAGAAAACAATATTATCGTTGAAATTGAAGCTTCCCTCTTTGTTTTATTTATACTTGTATTCTTAATTTAATAAGTTCTCTCTCTCTCTCTCTCTCTCTCTAAAGATTAAAGAGTTACACGCGATTCTGTCAAACTCTTGATAATAAGTACGTAAGTAGTAAACTTGGAATCGTGCGAAAATATATAGCAGAACATAGCGTGTTAAATATTAACATTTCCCCTTTCGATTGATAAATGCAGTTATTATTAGCAACTATAATTAACAGTTAGCTTATTAGCCAAGAATAAATGTTCGATAACTTTAAGATAATATTTGATAAATTTAGGAAGTTAAAAAGTTTTCCCTTCTATGTTCACCCTGTATTTCAACTTGGACTATCCAAGGTTCGCGTAGAGGGAAAAATGTATTGTACGTGCAAAGCGGAAAGTTGGCGGAAAAAATCTAGATTTCAGGGTGGAAGAAATTTTCAGCCTGTTCTAGATTATAATTTCATAGGCGATTTTGTAGATCGTGACGGTGATTTGTAGGTGAAAAGAAATGGGCGCCCAAGGAGGGTTGCCCATCGTGAACGAAAGCACACGCGAGGAGAAACACGAAGGGTTCCTTCTCTTCTCTTCTCTTCTCTTCTCTTCTCTTCCTTTTTTTTTTCGCTCGCTTTTTCTAGAAACAAATGGACTTGATTCATGCGTGGCTCGTCTCGTTTCGAACGAGATTGACCCGATACTGACCACCCCCTTCTCTCGTTGAACTTGTCCCTCTTGGAAAGTTATCTCTCCGTTTCTTCCGAATTTTATACCAAGTGTTTAAAAGTTTAAAATTTAAACACTCGCGTGAAAAAGATTTATCCTTTAATATTTGGATCGTTAGTATTAAAATTGTTGATATTTCTAATTAAAGATAATAAAATACAATTCAAGTTTAATACTTGAATTATTTATCGCGTGGAAATAAACATATCTCGAGAAAATATAGAAAACGATGTACAGTAGCGATAGCATAGAATTAATTAGCAATTCAAACTTATCAAAATTATATCAGAATATTTTGCGAAATTGATATTTTCAATAATTAACATCTTTTCAGAATTTAAGATATTTTTTAAATTCGATGTTAATTCTGATCATCTCACGGGAAACATTGAAAAAAATCTTTTTTCTCGATGACTATGATCAATCCTTAAATTTTTATTTTCCAACGACTCGTAATAATTCGTAATTTCTCCCATCGCAAAATTCTACTTATCCACGAGCGACATTCGTCCATTTATCCTTAATCACTCATCTAACAAGTTAACAGATGATCACTGTAAACTATTTTACCGCTACCCTAATTACCTTGGAATAAATGAAGATCGCAGAAAGATCTTGGACGCTCCTCCTCTATCCTCGGCATAATGAACGAACGGCTTAATTACCTGTTCGTGCAGTTTCATGCTACCTTGACCAGTTCTAAACAAGCCATCCTCGAAATTAACCTTACCGAGTAATTATTATTAAACCGACAATGCTCATGATCGAATTTCCACGATTTCTCTGCGAAAAGTGTAAATATTTAAAAGCGCATTTGAGGACGATCGCAGGTTTTTCCAACGGGCTTTCGAACGGGCTTCGCTCGTGTGCTAGCCTCTCAAGGCCGTTAATGAAGCTAATTGGGTGTAACGACATTCTGTCGTAAGCTGTGATGGTCTACAGCCATCTTTGAATAAGCCACACACGAGTCTCTCCCACGCGAAATTTTTTTCTTTCTTCCTTTTTCTTTTTTCTTTTTTTTTTTCCTTTCTTTCTTATTTGTCGCGCTCGAGCTCGATCTTTTCACGCGTGATATAATATTGAGAAAAATGTAGAGAATTGATATTCTATTGATCGTTAATAATTTTTTTTTCTTTTTTTTAAATTCAATTTCAGCGGGTAAAGGATCGTTTATTGTAAAACATGGAACATTTTTTCGTGATGGATTTGCCTTTTGTAGGGAATTTTTTTTTTTTTCGAACAGATAACACGCCACTTTGATAAACAAACGACCATAATACATTAGCATAATTGCACGAGAGTTATCTGTTGTTACAACGTTCGGCTACGCGCAGATAAAAATAGGTGGAACGAATTGACATTGTATATTTTTCCGATCCGATATCAATAAATTACAACTCGTTCCGTTTTAAATGGCAAAATGTATTTGTAATGGAAAGAATGAACGTTGAAGCAGCGTTTCGGGAAAAGAAATCGAAAAACTTGCAACTGGAAAAATAAAAGAGAAGATATCGAAAATAAATATCATTGCACAAGTATTACTATTATTATTACCGGAAAGAAATCAACTCGCATTTCCTTTTCCCAACATTTATTTATTTATTTATGGGTCGAAAATTTCCATAATTACGTAGCGTAATTCCGCGATTTCACCGATGAATTTCGAACCTGCCTGTTATTAAATATCTTCTCGAAACTCCATTACCTCCCATTATTCGTTAATTTTAAATTCAATTTAAAATTAATTTGAACACTCGACACGAGTAAAGATTATCCATTATTCGGGGAGGGGGAAACAAGATTGCGCGAAATTTCCGAATTCGCATTTTCGCAATTCGCTTGGAAAACTCGTTCCTGACCTTTATCATTTCCCATCGATCGATATATCTCAATTATTATTATTTCGAAGAATCGTTTCCAATTTCGCCTTGGTGCAATTTTAATACGATGAAGCTCCGAGATTCGCTCCATCTATCGACCGGAAGCCTGCCTCGTTACGCCCTGTTGCCCATTTCGGTAGTCTGGGCCTCATAATTTGCCCCGTGTCTCGCCCCGGGGAAACGTGCACACACACACACACACACACACGTTTCTTTTCCTTGCCTTGGTCTCCTCCTGGCAACAGGAGAAAATCCAACCAGGATTTCCTCGAAAAGGAAGCGAGAGCCTCCGTCTATCGAGGGTCGAGATCGTTGCTTCCAATCCCTCCTTTCCAACGAACGGTGCAACGTTGAAGTGTCGAAGGTTATCGCGGCGAACGGCTCGATCCGCGTTTCTTTCGCATTTCTTCACGTCAGTCTATAGTAGATGCTATAGCTCGTAACTCGTAAACTTTCACATTATATCGAATTTCTCGAACGTTAAATCTAAAGTCTCAAGGATTTAGAGCAGCGAGACTGGCAATCAGCAACCGATTTTTACGACCACTAATTGCCGGATTTCGCGGAAACTCGGAACTAGAGGATCGCAGATATGCTCGAGATTTATTTATCTCGCGAAAAATATCGTTACTCGTTTGCATGTATTCATTAGGGATTATAATATCCATTTTAATTAAGATTTTTATTTTTAACAATCGCGTGTTTTAACAGCGCTGGAATTAACGGCCATTATTATTTCCATCCGAATATAGGGGTAGAGATGTGTGTAATTGGTATTCAGAATTCGGTACAATTGATATTACGAAACCAGCAAATTTAATTTACAGATTTAACGAAATAATAGTTTGAATAGAAAATTTATAAACGCTGTTATAAAATAACAGTATTTATTGCAAAATTGATAAATGTACGAGCAAGATATATCCCTGATGATTTTTTGAACAAACGTGTGCAACATCCTTTCGTGGTATACACTCTCAAACCTACTCGTTACCCACCTCACGTATATCCAGTCATCCGTTAGCGCACAATCGAAACTGTCATCGCTAATCCTCCCATGATTACGTTACGGAGAAAGTTAGGTTTAGAACGTTAGCATTAAACCGCCTAACGTTCGATGCTAGCGCGCGCAATTTCGAACAGATCCGTCGCATCCGTTTCCAACCGATGACATAATCACGTTTCTCGGCTAATAATCGGGGCACATCCACGAGATTATGCGAGAGAGAGAGAGAGAGAGAGAGAGAGGGAGGGACTCGAGCCTCTCTCGTTTCGCGTGTTCGTCGCAATTAAAGGGGACGGAATCCACGTTTCGTGCGAACGTCGCTGTTAAAAAAACGTTGCTCGAGCGAGCGAGTCGAGGATCGACGTAGTAGATCGCGTTGATGGTTTTTGATTGGGCGGAAGTGACGTCACGGGCGCGCACCGCGGCCAACCGCGTTAATCCTCGCCGCGTCTCTCCGTGGCGGGCATTGTGCGCCCTCACGCGTGTTTACTTTCATCGAGCGTCCTCCGCTCGATCCTCGCCTCTACGTGGGATCATCATCGACGAGTGATGGTGGTGGATGGATGGATGGACGGTAGATAGAGGTATGGATGGGCGAGAGCCGCTTTTGATCGCGACCAATTGCGTCTAATCTCGCGACTCGATGCGCCGCGCAGCTTGGATCAAAGGTATTTTGCAACGCGTGCCACGCGGTGCTTGTTGGTACCCGGATGATAATCATTTTACGAGGTTGTTCAACTTTGCTCGAGACTTGAGTTTTGAGGTTCCAATGTATCTTATTTATTTTTGAATGTGTATATATATATGTAGATAGAGTTTATATTTTTTGAGAAAAGACGAAGGAATTGTTGACACGCAGGGGAGATAGAATTGATCGTTGGAAATAGAAGGAATTTTTGGAATTTTTACGTGAACGATATCCGCGTGATATGGAGCACGTATATCACGTAAAGGATGATACTTCGTTGCATCGCATAGTGGTGTTATTACTCATGACTACGATGATAATTGCCATTGCTGGCGTTGATACCATTATTAAAGCTTCGATGATACCGTAATGTTTTTAAACGAACGGGATCATTTCAACATTAACACCTCAGAATCAGCGGGTGTATGCAATTTAAAAGTTCCTTATAAATTACGATAAATAATCTGTAACCATAGATTCGTATACAATAAAAATTTACTTAAATTTCCTTTACCAATTCACAATTTTCTTTCACGATCAATAAGAGTTCACGATCATACAAATGGATTCTATTAGAAAGTTATGCACACAAGCACATAATATTCGAGAATTTTTTTATGACAAAAATACTAGTCTATCTATCGCAAATGAAACGATGACTACACATTGATATAACTTTCTGTCAATCTTTTCGAAACTAATAACCCATTCTTGTGAATTTTAAGCTCGCTACAATTTTTACACAAAATTGGACTCAACTTAATCAATTTCAAAACCAAATACAATATCGTCTCCATTCGACGAAAGGAGAAAAGATCATTTACAAATATAATATAATACAAGATCGTGCCATCACAAGATCGATCATATATTAAAATAATACCTATAATACGTACGGCCCCTAGAACACCCTCTATAGAACAAAAAATGGAGGCGATTGTGGGTCGTGAAGGACACTGGATTAAAAAAAAAAAAAAGAGAAAAGGAAGGAAAGCTGAATACTTTAACCGAACGATGAGAGAGGGAACGTTTACGAGGTGCGAAATAACACGGTTCCATCCATGGGCTAAGTAACGAGCGTTTCGTGCGAGTTACGGCGTAAAAAGCGCGGGCGGAAGGGACATAAAATCAGCGAGAGCTCGCCGCCCCGCTACGTTTCCTGTCATAATTTATAGACCGCGTCCTTCGATTCCATCCCCTCCTCCCGCCTCCCCAGGCCATCGATTCTCCCGTTGATCACGAATTGGCGACATTTCTAGCGTCTAATCGATAGGGTGTATTACACGGGTGGTTGGGTGGTGTACACGTACACCACCACGGATCGGTGGTAATTTTAGGAAATATCTTTTCGTGATCCTCCCCCGCTCGAATAGCTCGTTTCACGAAATTACGAGGGACGATAAGGTGGATAAGGAAAAGGAGGAGTTTTTTTCCTCTAAGGATTATATTGGATCCGAGAATAATCTTGACGAACTGTGTGTTCGAAGTAAGGTCAGGGATATTCTTTCTCCGCTAATTATATATATTTTTTCGTTCGTCAAGAGATTTTTTTCAATTTTCCGCACGGTGAGATTTGTTAATGATGCTTTGTTCTTCGTATTTTCTTTTATTCTTTCTCATCGATGTGTTTAATAATACGCGTAATTGGTCAGAGATCAAACGATCGATTCTTGGATTGGGTCAGATTGGCTTTGATAAAAATAAATAATGAATTAAGGAAAATTCAAATTCCGTGTTAGGAGAACTAAATGTAATTCTTTCTCTTTCAGATCAAAAACGATCTTTGTTTCAACCCCGGATTTTAATCCTGAAAGCGTACCGAAGGTCCCCGCTTTCTGTCAAAGAGTACTCAATGTTCCATCATTGTAACTAGTCTTCTTCGAAATTCCAAAATCCGACGGAGGGATTAAGTACAAAGATTTCAGATTACAAGGATCGTAAGACGTAAACGAAGATTTTACGTCCACTCTTGGTCGACGGATTTAATCACGGTGTCTGCTCGTTCCTGGACGAAATACTTTCAGATCGTTGATAACCGTGGACTTGTAAAGGAAAAATTGGAGCGACAAGATGATAATAAGATTGATTCCTTCTCTTCAATGCCTCGTTTCCAATTTCGTTTCCAGTTTAATTCGATATCTGAAGCTCGCTCCTTTATTTCCCCGATTTAGAGCAAGGAATTCTTCGATTATTTATTCATATAAAGATATTCTTCCTTAATTTTAATTAAAAAAAACAAAACTAATCTCTATTTGCCATTTCTAATATAACAAGAATATCTCTCGATATTCTCAATTCTTCTCAAATCTCAGCACAAAAACAGCATCTCCTTCAAGTATCCATAAAGTTAAAAAGTTTCTAACTCTTCCGTCCCTTTTTAGCTCGAGCTCTCTCCACCCCCTCTCGAACAATTCCGGAAGCAATAATAATTCGCCCATAAGCGAGCCACTTCGAGAAGAGATTTAATGCCTCGACGCGCGGATGAAATCGGTGGTCGATGATTCGAGATGGATCCGCGTGTGTCAAAGGGTGAGAGGGTTGGCCGCGATTTCGACGGTAAGGGTTAGATAATAGAGAGCAGGCCCAGTCGACGAGCCTCGTAAATCTATCCATCGTCCTTTGTCGGAAAGAGGCCCCTCTAATGACGCAGTCGAGCGCAACCCCCTGCAAATTGGCCGAGCAATCCGATGTTAATTAAATTCCCAGGAACGTGGAACCGCCTTTTTCCATGGCGCCATGAAATGGAGAGTTTGTTGGAAGTTGTTGGGGAAGAAACTGGTTGCTCTTGTGGATCTTGCGCTCCGAGTCGGGTCGACTTGTAAGGAAATACTCGATTTTCTCGAGAGTGTAGAGAATAATTAAATTTTTCTTCTCTTTTCTTTTCTTTTTTTTTTTTTTTTTAGAAATTATAGTTTTAAAGAGAGTTTGGCGAAGGAATTGATTTATCGCAACAAGGGTTTTCTTTCGAGATATAAACCTGGAAATGTAGAATAGGTTTTGCAAAGCGTAAGGATTTTTGTAGGAAGAATAAAAAAAAAGTAGGAAAAGACGCTGAAAAAGTTTGGAAAGTACTAAAGTTACTTTCTAGAAATTATTGCGGATGATCGTCGCGTGTGTAGAAATTCGTAAATGGCATAATATGTTTCTCGAAACAAATTTTCCAACATTTTTTGAAAAGCTATCTTTCGACGTGATAAAAAGTATTGTCGTTAATCGTTACATTTTATGTCCTCTCTCTGTATCTCGAAATAATTTTATAGATGATAATGTAGCGGAGATGGAATGCAGTTTAATCGCCTATTGTATTAAACATAATTCATTCTACATTAGATATAGAAGGGGACAATTCACGGATGCATTAAATTTTAAAACTAAGCAGCCGGAAAATCTGTCAGATCTGCTTAGAACTAACGTAGCTGCATAACCACGTTTAACTCGTCGTACTAAATCAGAAATAAATTGATGAGGCTGGCAAATGATCGTGACAGTGTGAAGTAAAATTTAATAATAATAATTTATTTTGACCGTGTTTCGAGAATGTTTGAAGAAGAGATACATAAATTCAAATGATAATAATAATGAATCGTCACATTACGAGAATTTTATCGATGATTTAAATGATAACAGTCTAGAAATAGAATTGAATTCTAGAACAAACTTTCGTAACGTAACTTTTCATGATACGATACAGATTCGGAGATCTGCGTCAGGCATGATAAGCCACTCGTATCATATGTACACACAAAAAGTCCAATAGATACGAAAAGTTCACAGTTCAAAAATAAAATTTTCCAATTATCGAAACGACCTTCCTAAATTCTAAAATCTCCTTAAAATGAACAATATCATTTGTCAGTTTGCTACTCGTTCATCCGTACAATTCTCTATCGATAAAGAAATTCAACTATACCGAATATCCTCCGTATATAAAAGTCTAACAATCCGTAAATCCGTTACTGAATTCCAAAAAAAAAAAAAAAAAAAAAATAAACTAACATAATACGAAAAATTGTAAAAAAAAAAAAAAAGAGAGAGACAACCCTCTTCTCAATCGAAACGAATCAATTTTTCACGAGCATATTTTCCAACCATCCCTATCTCCCCTTCCACAACTCGTTAAACTTTCTCCCTTTACCCGTATCGCGTCCCCCACCGTGCGACCGGTTGGAAACGACGGGCCAGGGCCGCATCTGGATCCGCAATCCAGGTCCGAAAATCGCATTGCCGTGTGGAAAAATCGGGGCACGCACGCGCCAGCCACGTCCAAAAAGGTTGGCGTTCGTGCAACCTCGATGCCCGGAGATTTTTGTTGTTTCTCCCGGCGGGGAGGGGGGGGGATATCCAGACCGATTTGGAGGTTAGGGTCGATCCTAGTAGTAGAGGGAGGCTGGGAAGCATCAAGGCGGTACCCTGCCTTTGGAACCTCTCCGGAACGCACACAGTAGCTCCATGCTCGAGAGAGCAGGGCAGCCTTTGTAGCGTGCATGGCACCGTGCCAAAACCTCTCCTCTCCTCTCTCTCCTTCCCTCTGTCTCCCTCTCTCTCTCTCTCTCTCTCTCTCTCGCGTATCTTTCGCCTCGTCGCTCCTTCACCTTCCTTCCTTCCCCTCCTCCTTCCCTCTCGTAGAAGCGGATCCCTACTAGCGGACCTGCGAAAACCAGCCCCGAGACCAGCCACGTTCCATTTATTGTCCGCGTAGAAAACGTACGACGCCGACGCGGGCCATCGCCGAAATAATCGAAGGACGTGCCATCACGGAAAGGTCATGGATGCTTTTCTTTTTCCTCGAGGAAAAAATTCGGGGAGAAGGGGGAGATCGTCGAGGGGGCGGAAAGTTTAAAGAGAGGAAAGCGTGCACGTGCGTTATGTATGTATTTCACCAAGTGGATTGGTTGATCGAATCGATTAAGAAGATGGGTTCTTCTTCGTTGAGCTTTTTTTCTGGGAAAAATTTTGAAAAGAAAGGTTTAGAAGAGGGGATAATTAATCGCTCTTGCGCGTATGCATGCACGAGTAGTGGAGGAAGGGGGCGGGTTGGATAGAAATTTGGACGATGTTTAATGAAAAATCAACGTGTTCTATTCAATTTCGAAGGGAAAGGTGATCGAAGGAAATATCATCGTGGTAAATATAGGAATATATTTTCGACGATGGAACGACGTTCATATTTGATTATATACCAGAATCATTAACGAGACGTTAAGCGATCAACTTGATCCTCCAAGTGGGTCAACCCTTTCAAAGAGATGAATCTTTCCTTTCCTTTCCCCCGAAGCGAAGCTTAATGATTGCGTATATAGCAGTCGCGAGAAAATTCTTCTGGACGTTCCTTTATAATCGTGCAAAGAGAATTAACAGGGCACGGAAGCCTCTCGTTTCCTCTCTTCCTTTCTCTCTCTCTCTCTTCCTCTCTTTTCCACGCAGGAATGCAATTGTTCGTTCGCAGAGAAAGAAAAGAGAGGATATATGAATTTCGTGCGGTGAATTTCGTATGAGAACGTAAGGGGAAATTCCTTTATTATTTTTTGATTTCTAGCCTGTCATATCGGGAATATTAACGGGATATTAACGCTTTCGTTAGCGGCAGACTGGGTCACGTTTTTTTTCGGGCCGATAAACTCTCGCGTTCCCCTCCTAATTCCCTCGATTTCGCGATGAAAGAATATTAAGCGATAATTAACGAAGCTTCGAAAATTGTTTTTCCTTTAACAGGAATATCTGGCGTAACGTAAGTTGGCCATTGCGTTCTTTTCAAATTAACGAAGCGTGTCGTTTCTTCGAACTTTTAATTCGATTCGAATTTGTCCAATAATACATTACGTACGAAGAGAGAAAGATGATCAAAGTTAAGGTTTTTTATTAATATATATATATATATTGTTCTTATATGAGAATTTTATTAATAAATAATATTACGGCAACATCTTCCAAATTAACACGAAACGAAAGTCTCGTAGTTCCTATTCTCTAAATTTCCTTTCCACAGAGGTTCTTCATTCCTCCATTATTGTATCCAGAAATCGACATGTAACAATAAACTACGGATAGGATTCAAATATGAGAACCATTCGGGTTAACCATTGTTAAATCATCAGATAGATTTGCAATGCTGAGGAGCACGTCTGCCCTCTGAGCGAGGCCGATGTTCAACTCTCTTTTTTATATTACTCTGTAAACTTTGTTGTCGTTATCGTCGAAGGGACAGAGAGCGTATTTTCCTCGACGAGATACGATATCGATACAAGTGGGACACTTGAAATATTTAAGAGAGAGAGAGAGAGAGAGAGAGAAGCGGAGGGAAAGGTCGTGGTCGCCTTTAAAAAAGATCGGCCAACCTCTCTCGTCATAGATTCGTTCTCGCAGAAAACGTAGAACAATGGAACTCGTTGTTTCCGCTCGATCTTACATTGTGACAATCTGTGTAGAATCTTACGATCCTCCCTATTCCTCACGTATTTCGCCCCACGATTGCACATTCTGTTAACACCGTCCTCTTAATACCTGTTAACGCGTTGTCCGCTCTCAAGTCGTTACGCTCACTAACAGAATACTCACACAGAGGGTTTTGAACACCTGCTGACACACATCTGGCCTTTTCTTTCTTCGTCTCGTTTTTCTTTGTTCGGATTCTGCTTCGGGTCCAGGTTGCTTCCAATCTCCTCTGGACGATCGAGACGGATATCTTTTTGTATGTAAAGTGTGGCTTTATAACATTGTCATTGCTTTTAACGATTACAATTTATTTATTTTTTTTTTGGTGAACTATTATTATTGTTTTCGTTATTATCGCGCGAAAAATTATAATTTCTGGCATAGAAATTATCACAATTTTTCACAAATTTTCAAAACAAAAGCAAATGTGAAAATTGTTTGTATGTATATCGATACGATACTTCTCTTAACAAAGCATCTAAAGAGACGAAGGAAAATAAATCTAAACTCGAATTTTTCAACGTTGAACGTCGATCTCTAATTGGATCGCAAGATCCTGAAAGATCATTAACTAATTACGACGATTCATCTTTTTAATAGTCGTTTCAGACGTCATTTCCAAAAGAATCTCGCAACTTGGCGACGCTTTGCGCCCAATCCAATTAACCAGATCGGGTCTCCGACCAATTACCTCGGATTAAAGAAGTTCAGGGGACGCGTTCGCTCGCAATGATTTCGCGTCACGTAGTTCGAGCATTGATCATTGTGTTAAGCCGCTTGAACCTCGCGGATTTTCGTGTTAAATCGCTTTTACAATTGTGAAACGTTATTTTCTTTTTTTTTTTTCTTTAAACAAAAACATTTTGTCGTTTTTCAACCAAAAATATATCTATTATGTAAAATTTTTAACGTTTAACGAGTTCCGCTACGCGAAGAATTTAGATCTAATTTATTTGTCGAAATAATGAAAAGAATTGAAGTCATCTTTCCCTTGACAAATTTGTTTTACTCTCGAGACGAAATATTACGAAATATAAGTTTTTTTTTTTTTTAGATTAATTTGTACAATCGCAATCACTATTGTTTCCCCTATGTGAAATCGGTGGCGGAAGCATTTCGACAAGTTCAACCTTTTGCCTTTCTCACCGAACAGCGTTCCATTGTTCTCTCTCTCTCTCTGCGTGTGAATGGGATATCGCCTTCTTTCGACTCGATATGGATTTCGAACCCAAATTCACTTTCGATAACGTTCGTTCGCGCGGACTTTGCCTCCTCTGGTCAAATGTTTAACCACGTTTAACTTCTCGACTGTCCGTTTGTCGACGGTGAATCACGATGCGCTCGTCTCTGTGCTCTTTGAAACGTTCACTTTCACGGTCCAAAGTTCGAATTCATGAAAAATTGGCCGATACGTCTAATCGCTTCAAGAAACCGATTCAAGAATCGAGTTCTTGGAATGCCGATCGAGGGACCGAGTGCTCAATTGTGAATCGTTAAGCCGACTCACGTTTCCCACTCGTTTCTCCACTTAGGTACTTCCTCGAAAATTACAATTCTAAATTAGGGATCGCGGTTTAATCGCGAATCAATTATCAAGGAATTTGTCCAATTAATTTGATAAAAATCAAATATCGTCGAACTTTTAATTATTTCCATTTCTCGAATTCGAATCTATCCAGGAGTTCGATTCGAAAATTGCTACGATAAGGATATAATTATAAATAATCGAATTTTATTATTAAATTATACTAAACTCTATCCATTGCATGATTCAAAAATCCAAATTCGTGGAATATGGATCAAAAAAATCTCTTAATTGACTCGAAAATAATTTCTACGAGAAAAGAAATTTTCCTTCTCTCTCCCTCCCTTTCCTGCTCGAACGAATCGAATTCCTCGCGTAAAGGAAGAACGGCGCGCGTCTCGTCGACGAAATTAGATCAGGATCGTCGCGAAATTCTCTTCGCCACGAATTTTTGTTCGCCTCCATTTTTTTTTTTTCTTTTACTCGCGAGGAAAATTGCAGCGTAATAACCGATATTCCATCCGGGAGAGGGGGTGGAGGACGAGTACAACGGCGGGATCTTGTTTGTTGTCTCGATTTATGAATTTCCAAGCAACGATAATTCTCCCTCTGGAGGGAACAACGACCTCCTTTTTTTTTCTCTCTTCGAGAGAAGCGGTTCGAGAAGAGGAGAGCACAATTGAGAGGCCGAATCTGGAAGAAGAGGGGATTTAAGCTTCCTTTGGTCCTTTCCTCCGTTCGAGAAAGACCTTCTGACGAAAATTGAAACGTGGTAGCTGAAAATGCGCGGAATATTTTGTCCCTTTTTTGCCCCGGTGTTTTCGTTGAAAAAGTTTTGTGTTCGCGCTTTTTTGTCGTCGATAAGAAGATGTAAATACCAAGGCACGGTGATTACCGCTTATTGTTTCCTTGTTCCCGGCCTAGTGCCTAAATACCGGACTGAAATAGAAAATGTTTGTCTCGATATACCGAGAACAAGTTTTTTTTCTCTTCAATAATATTCAGTAATCGTAGTGTTTGCTGGTAGGAAGGTAATGTTAAATGCGTTTAACTAGCCAAAATTTAAATATATATTTTTGTAAAATATATTACATCATGATCTGTGTAATAATGGATTAATGTACAAAATATTGTTGATCTACTTTATTTTAAATTGCATGTTACAATTCGTGCAATCATTTTTCAAAATTTCTTTGAGTAATAAATAAAAATACAATCTTAATTTAATTAAATTATTTGCATAAAATAAAAACGTAAAACTCTACGAACAAAATTTAATCTTCTTCAATAAGAAGTATTATTCGTTGAAAATAAAATTGGACAATTTTTAAATTCCATGTAAATTCAAAGTTAAATATAACAGGTAAAAGAAAAGGCAAGAATGAAACATTGTCAAATTAATAAGCAATAACTCGTAGCTTACAAAGTTTTTAAACTAACGATATTGGCTCAATTGTGATCCTCGAAAGGATCCTGCGTCGTTCCTTTTTTAAACACGGATTAAAGAAAGGTGAACACGTTTTCTCTGGCGAATTCGCACGATCGTTTCACAGGGAAAATTGGAGAGTCGATAGCTCGTCACGTGGAACGATATAACGATATAAGGATTATATGGAGGGAGGAGGCTCCCTCGAGTGTTTCTCCGCTTCGAGCGACAGAGATTTTCTGATGGCGATGGGCGGCCTGAATTTCTGCCCGTTGTTCCAGTTTTCGATTTCGAGAACGATCCATCCGATGAATGAAACTCTCTGCTCGCATCCTCGTGATTTATAATTCAACGGGCATAATCGGATCGATTTTAGCTTCGTGGATCGACCTGTGGATCTTGAAACGTTGTAATGTGTAAATTGTAAATTGAATTGAATACACATTTTGAGAAAAATTGTGCGCTTCGTTGAGAAACTCGAAATTTATTTTTCAACCTTATATTCTTATACAAGTACTTGAAAATGAAATAGAATTGGAAAAATTGCATTACTCGTGCAAATTCTAAAATGTAATTCGTTCATGATGATATAATACATGCTGTTGCGAATAATGAAATATTAAACGAATCTATTTATATTTTTCACGTAAAATTATTTTCTTATAGAATAGCAAAAAAGAAAAAGAAAAAGAAAATTGGAAAAATTCGAAGCAGAAAATCACTCTGAAATATTAAAATTATATATATATATATATATCTCGTTTTAATCTTAGATAATAATGAGAGCGTAATAAGTAGACGCAGTAATATTTATTTACCGCTTTACTTTCGACGCAGTGAATCTTTGCCGTGATGCAGCGTCGAGTTGCATCCATATGCTACGCTCGACAAAACGGTACCCCACAGTGGGCCGGAGCAAGGGGAGGATTCGAGTAGGGTCCATTTTCAGGGAGGGGGGAGAAAGGGAGGGGAGGGAGCAGGCGCCTTTACACGCGAACGATAATGTATTCAACCGTGCAGTGGTTATCATTCTCCGTCTTCATACATCACACGTTCGGATCGTCGCCCTATTTCATCATTCTATTTCCTCTCGTTAAATATTTATTATATAACGCATTAAAAAGTTGAGATAATAAATTGAAGAATAGAAATTTGACCATAGTTTAATCACTTTGAAAAAATCAAATAATAAGATAGTTTCTTTAATCAAATGTTAATTAATAAATCAAATGTCATTGTTAATTAATAATATCATCAAATGTTAATTAATAATATCGGTTGTTAAAAACAATGCAATAGAAGAGCAATAGAAGAAATATGAAAGATCAGAGAATTTTTTTCTTCACGAATTAATTTTCACTTCTCCACTCGATCGATTCTCTCCCCTCTTTTCTCTATATTTACCATTAATACCGATCAATAAATACATCCATAAATACAGTTTCCAATTCCCTCGACGCAGCCACTGCAATCGCAACACGAAAGTCAATGAGACCACCCCTCGCCGAAAAGCCCCAGTAATTACATCCCTCCTTCCTCCCCGAGGATTCCAAAGTCGAACCACACTCGAGACAACAACCGCACCGATTCTCCTCCTCATATCCCGGGTAATTTCCCCCCCCTCCTCCCCTCCAATCGAACAATCATACGGAAGAAACCGCTTCGAAGCTTGCGTAAATCTTTTCGTTAATGGAATGCAACTACACACACACACACACATACACACATATATACACAAAGGAAGACAGAAAGAGAAGGGGGGAGAGAGAGAGAGAGAGAGAGGAGGAAGTTTAGAGGGCTCGAACCCTCGGCTCGTTAGCTAAGCCTCTTGTTATGGTAAAAGAGGGTCGTGAGCGTTCGCAGGATGTCATGGGGATTGTATTGTCCCTTCTGCTCCGAGCTTTTTATTTTCCTCGCGGCTACCGAGTCGCGAGAACCTTCCATTCTCGCGTGGAATCGACTCCTCTGGTTTCTCGAACGTGAAGAAAAAAAAGAAAGAAAGAGAGAGAGAGAGAGAGAGAGAGGGGAAAAAAGAAAGGGAGAGAGAGAAAGAAAAAAGGAAGGGAAGGTAACGAGGTGGTTTGAAAATTATTTGGAGGTGAGCAAGGTACGGTCGAGGGGGTTGAACGACGCCTTAATTAAGAGTTTTCTCCTTTGACAGCCATTTCTTTCTTCCTGTGTGTCCGCTTTTTAAGTTTTGGAAGAATTACGCGAGAGAAAGAGAGAGAGAGAGAGAGAAAGATATTTTTGCATGAGAAACTGTTCGAATTAATTATCGGTGGGAATGTGAAATGCGGAATGGCTCTTTTTTTGTTTCATCCTTCCAGTTTGCGAGGAGGAATGAATTGAAGAGGTAATTAAGAAAACTTGAGGGTGGCTGAGGTGTAATTCGCGGAGGAGATATAAAATGGCGAGGATGAATTAGAGCTTTGAGCTTGATGGCACCGGCCGCATCTGGCCAGATTTTATTCGAGGATCGATGAGAGATGACGAGATCTTGTTGAGAAATTCATTCAAAGGAGATGAAAGAAGACGCGATATTTGTCTTCCTGCGATTCGAAATGAAAAAAAATCGGTATCACCTCGACTATGCATTTTGGTTTCTTCAGAGCGATAAAACGAGAAATCTCTCTGGCAGGGGTGTGCGAACGAGCCAACAGAATCGTTCTAGCGTTACGGTCATTGATATTTATAAATGAACTTCGTATTTCCATCCAAGATTATGACAAAGCATTTCAACGTTATGAAATAAACCTCCTGTGGAATTAAGAAAATAAGAAATGATCCGTGAACATCTTCATCTGGTAACGTGACGTCAAACCAGCGTAATATATGACTGATTGAATCATTCGAAATCTGTGGAGAATTGAATCGTTCCGTTTATTTGTTGGATAAAATATCTTTACAAATTTCTCGTTAATTCAAATTTATACTTGGACTCAATAATATCTTTTAATGAATAAAGAGTGAATAAAATTGAAATGATTACTATATAATAATGAAATATACAGAAGCAGCATCAAACGAATTAATGAACATTGATCGTTAAGAAAGGAGGGTTAATTGCGCGCGTCGAAACAGGGGGCGTCATCTTTGGAGAAAAACGTTGGAAGTTTCCAAGACGGTGGCTATTGGAGAGATTGGGGGATGGTTCCATTGAAAAAGTTAATAATTGCAGATACGAGTCTTGAAGATTTTATTTTCCGTGGCAAAAACGATTTCACGGGCTACTGGCGGTGGCAATTAACGCGCACCGTTACCAATTCGTCACTCGATTGCTTTTGATCGCTTTGCTTTCATTTTTCATTCTGTTTTCATCGATGAAGTTTCAAAAATATCGAGTAAAATAAATCTAATTTATTTATATATATATATATGTAAGACAGGTAGAAAAATTTCTGGTAAAAAGAATAATACGAAACGATGCGAAAATAACAAACTTTTTATTTCGCCGAGAAAAAAGAAATAGGAAAAGGAAAGTAAGGTATAAAATAACGTAGGAAAAAATCGGTAAAAAACTTGTATATTTTTTCCATCGTTCTTTATCGTTACACTTTTATTATAAAATCCACGAGCGTACAAACGGTTCGCCACGTTAAGATAAAAATATCGAAACTTTTCACAATTTTTCACGACTTTATTATTATTTAAGAACGTTTTAAAACGTTGAACGTTAGATAGAACGAAATCGAAATGGAAGAATTTTCCCGCGCAAAAGCAGGAATTTTTCTTTTCTTTTTTTCGAGGCGATCCAATTGGCACGCATCGCGCCACGTTTCTTCCCGTTCTTCCAATCGCATGTTCCCCAGGAATTAACACGCGTACCAAGGGTTGCTATATACCGGGTGTCGTGCGGCACGCGATGCATCGTTTAGCGATCCCAATCGAACCGAACGTTTCTCCCGAGATATAGCGGCCATTTTCCTTGAATCATACTGTACCGCGCACCCGTTTCTTTATTTTTTCTTTTTCTTTCTTTTTTTTTTTTTTTCTCTCTCAAATAAATTATATAAATAAAGTATATAGTTCGTAAACGTTAAAATCTATGCAGATATCTTATCTCAAGATTTTTATTATAGAAATAGCCAGGTTATTATTGATTCTTTATATCGTGATTTTTATATCGGAATATTTAGCGTTTTGTGCAACACAATAATCCGAAATAAAATACGAATATTATACTCATTCTTCGAGGTTCGTAATTTTAATTTTTTTTTTTTTTGTAACTTAATTAACGTAACTAACGTAAGGAACATCTGATCGAGAAGACGATACCTGCTGTGTATCTCGGTTCTTGAAAAATTGAAGGATAATTGGGTTAGAAATTAGCAAAGTGAAACAGTACCGCGCAATTATCGAGGTGTAGAACGAGACTTGTTTACTTACTTCAATCACTCGCGAATAATAATTAATAATATGAAAAAGAGCTCATCCCCCTTCGTGATACGATAAAAAATAAATACAAAGTAAGAAATCTCGAGGCTGGAATCGTAATAATCTCCCTCCTGTCTCTGAGATAAAATGTTTCATTCATACGCGAATGCAACGTATCTAAAAATAGTACGAAAATCGTCGAGGCTCGAATCGAACCGACTCTTCTTTATTATCGTTACCGTGCCTGCTCCGTTGCACTTTCCCAGCAATCAGGTTTCCACCTCCCCGTTATTCCTTTTTCCACGCTTCTATATACGCGTACCAGACACGCGAATTAACATGGCCGGGTATGCGGGCCTATTAATCGAGGAGCAACACCGCGAGAAGAGGGGAGAGCGGAACACCTCCGTAGCGATCTCGTATTTCAAGAAATCGTTCCCCGTTCGGTTCAAACTAAACTGATTAAATCGCGAAATTGAAACGAAATATCGACGTTCATCCTTCATCCTTCATCATCGACGCTCTGGCTGAAATTTATACCGTATATCGGATCGTGGTTACGGTGGATGATTTTTTTCCAATGAAACGAAGATAGATGATTCGTTTCAAGAAGCATCATTTTATTGTGAGAATTTTCTTGATGTCTCTGAATTTCGAATAATTTTTCTTTTTTTTTTTTTTTTTTTTAGTAATTCAAGCGAGGCTACAAATTTGAGAATCGCAGGTTTTCGAAATCGTTAAAGATCTGTAAAAATATCCGTAATAAGTACATACTCGTTTAAGATGACCAATAATCCAGTGTGAAAATTGCTGTTCCAAGAGAGAGAGAGAGAGAAAGAGAGAGAGAGAGAGATCTTACTCTTCTTATTTTATCGTTAAAATGTTTCAAGCTCGAAACAAAATCATTAAAAGTTGAATTATTTAGCTTGAAACATCTCAAACTTCTATCTTCCCTCTTTCGATTCTTTCTTTTCTCTCGAAGAAATACGGCTTCGATTTCTTCGGGGTGTCTTTCGATTCGAAAGGGTGGCACAAGGATGGCAGATGTGAGGCGTCCTGGGGACCGGATGAAACGAATGGGGGGAGGAATTTACGAGGAGCTGACTTCACGGTTGCCTGCTTGCACCACTAATAATTCTTCGGATGGGTTGCGTGGAAATTCAGGGTTCATAGCTAATCCCGAGAAATTATTATCGATGATTTTACGCCAACTAAGTATTATCTTCATGTTGTGATATTTCATTGGTTTTGGTTTAATTTATTTCCTTTTGCGGATATTCTGTCTTCCATCCATATAATTTTAGATTATGTTTTGGAAAAATTAGATCTAATTTTAATAATCTATTCGTGATGGTTTCGTCGTGGATCTCGAGAATAGGAAAGTAGAGGTTCTAAAAGGTTCTATCGCAGGAGTGATCGAAATTTTAAATTCTCATTATTTATTTAAATTGGTTGTGGATTTTGAAACACGAGTTTTCTAAAGCTAAATCGATCGTTCTATTCGTTCATTTATTTGATCCTTAATTTTTTAAAATAAATTCTCTACAATAATTGATCAGACAGGTTGAATTCTAAATTCTTGTTATTTATTTGTAAATTAATTTCACAGAATCGTGAAAATTCTAAAGATAACTGTTTCGATTCATCGCTCTTTACTCGTCCTCCCCATCGTTAAAAATTGTCCTTTTTAATTTAATTCGTCAATAATATTCATGTTCTCGGAAATCTGCCGATCCCATTAGCCTTCAAATCTCTCGAGGCGCGTTCGAATAATTTTTTCATCCCCCTTTTTCGATAGATAGAGGAGAAATGAAAGTGTAAGAGGATCGATAATAATTCATTCGATGTACGTCACTCGAACACGTTTCTATTCTATCCTTTCGAAATTTCATTTTTCAACCTTTCAACCAAGAATCTTCGATCGATAACGTTTCAATTATGAATAGGCTCGCAAAATTATCCCAACGAGGAAAGGTTCGATTTTTTATCGTTATTACACGCGAAAGAAATACATCCTCGAACACTCAACATTTTCTTTCACGCGATTGATCACGATTTCGCGTGTTAAATATTCCACTTAACCAGACTCTGGAAATTTAAAGAATCCTCATCTTCTGATCGCAATTATTCAGAGGTTAACTTGATAATTATTTATCGCGAGGATATTATAAGAATTTTGTTTCTTTTCGAACATTTTCACGAGGCAAAGTTAAAGTTCTTCGAGAGTGACCGCGTGTTTATTATTGTTCGTGGCAACATTCGCCTGCTTCCAAGTTTTCTCATTAACCATTCCCCCCCTCTCCTAGAGGGGGAAGTGGAGGAAGATTCGGAGGAGGGTCGAAAAGTGAAAAGAACGAGGGAGGGGTGGAAAGGCGGGGATGAAAATTGCACGACTTGGATGCTGGCTCGTTCGATCTGACGCGCATCGGCCCGGATAACGCAAACAAGTAATTAAAAGTTTTGGGTGGACGTTTAATCGGAATGGAGGTCGTTGCTTCGCTGATCGATTCCGTTCTTCGATGAAAATCGAACGAGGATCTCTCTCTTTCTCTTTCGCTCTCTCGTTTTTTGAATTTGTTTCTAGCGTGTTTCTTTCTTTTTTTTTCTCTTTTTTCATTTTTGCAATCGCATTGTCAGATATATTGATTCCTTCCTCTCTCGTTAATCGATATTTGGAACGAAGGATTGAAAATGTTTTTCGATTTCTGAAATTTCTTAGATAAAGCCGAAGTCGAAATGTTTTTATTTATTTGATTTTTGATCGTGATATTTTAGTTGGCATTAGTTGGAAAGGAAATTTCTTTTAATTGATGATCAGAGGATTATCATCCATGAAGAGAAAACAATTTAAATGTGTATGTCATGGAAGGAAATATCATTCTGTTGTCTCTTGCTTGTCTCTTACTTGTCTAACAATATTGAAATGTTGTGACAATTCAATTCGATTCTTCTTCTTCCTTTCCAAATTTCTATTCTTCATCCGTTGGATTTACAAATGTACACTTTTGGTCTTCGGAAGAAGATGCAAACAGCGCGATCGATGAAACTACTCGACAAGAAAAGTTGGAAAGTTCGTAGCGGAGAAATCTTTGCGATTGACTGCGTTGGAAAAATCGAAATTTCTCGCAAAATCAATCAATCTGGTAACCACTGAGGGATGTCACAGTAACTGCGAACATAAACTTGTTGAACGACGTTGCAAGACGTTCGAAACTTATCTCTGATTCATCGCAACTGATTCACTGACAAGAGTTAAATTCTTCGAGCAAATAATCGAGGGCGATACCCGATATAAAATAATTTGCAAATAAAAAAGATTGCAATCAAGGATCTTTATCTTAAAGAAATTTAAAGATTCTTTTTTTTTTTCTTTCGTTTTCTGATTAATTTCTCGAACGATGAACCGCGATAATAAATAATAATTAAAAAAAGAAAAAAAATTGGAATTACGATGATAATGGTGTTGTATCGTTTACGAAAATTCTTATTTATTGCGCGGATAAATCATTGGACGAAAAATATTGACAATCCGAACGACGAGTTGATTTATTCCAATTAACGGATCAACGAGTCAGTATCAATTACACAGTGTTGAAACTCAATATTTTATATTTATCGATAAATCATTGCAAGTTTATTCGATACGATTTCCATTTGATGTATATAATTCACATAATTCACCAATAATTGCTGCAATTGGAAATATATATAATATTGGAATATTTCCTCACATCGTTTCCTTTCGTATTCGAAATTATTCGAATATCCGGATCGTTAATTTTTCAAATTTATGCTACACAAGAAGAAGAATAATCTAACAATAATATGCATGAATCTATATAAAAAAAAAAAAACAACATCTCTATTCCTAAAAGCTAAATATAACGTCTCTCGATATTACATCATCACGACAAGACTCGTAAAAAACGTCTTATTATACACGAGTTCATCCGGTTTCCAAGACTGTTCAAGTCGCTTTAATACAATTCATTGGGAGAGGCAGCATCATCGACCAACATAGCGTTAAAGTTGATTCAATTAAAGGAAGCCAAGACTCGAAGAGTCGACTATTTTTGTGTGAGAAGGCGGTCGAAATTTTTTTAATTTCCTCCGCCTTTCGTTCCGCGAAACGAAACGAAACGAAACGAAACGAAACGAAACAAACGTTATTTCCGTTCGATTTTTCGCGCGAATCGATATCGCGTCACGAGAAAACGGTTTCACGAGTTCATCAAGATCGCGCTAACGATCGTGGGAACAAAGTCTCGAAAGGGGATCGGAGGAGAGAAGGAGGGGGGGGGGNNNNGGGGAAGATGGACAGGAAACGGTGGAAGGGAGAGGAGTTAATGAACGAGGTAGGAGTGGGATACGGGTGAGAAAGGAAGAACAAAGAAGAATGGAAGGGAATGTGAGAAAAAGCAGCATGTGGAAAGTATAGGAATTCTGAAAATCTGAATTTCTATTTTGATTTCGAATGGAATATTTTTCCCAAGTTACGCAGTTGAGAGTGAACGCAGTTTGTAATTGTGTGTGAACGGCGAACAGTTTTACTCTCGATGGGAGAGAGCTTTGTTAAGTAAGATGGCAAAAGTTGTTTCTCTCGAAACTTGCTGTTGTAAAATTTCACTTTTAAATACTATCTATAGATCGAGCATTCACCCCCCGATGAAACTCGAAATTTCAACAGCTTCTTTGATAAATTACATCTGATTTTGATCTTTGTTTATTTAACAATGATCAACGTAATCGCAACGAGAAAATTATAGTTTTCTTCATATTCAAAAAACTGGAAACTTTCGAGTCAATTTAATACACTATGTTTTTTATAGATATTCAAAGTGAGAAAATTGTTCGATTTTTTGGCTTTTTATATCGTTTAGGGAGAATAATAGGGAGGGTATGAAAAATTGTGCAAGAAGGGGAAACGTCGATTTCGATAGGAAAACGGTTGTTAGAAAATTTCTGCTTCTTGCTTTTATAAAAGGAGGCGAAATAATTTCAGCCCCAGGATTACGGCGAGATCGTTTTATTCTCTTTCTCTTGTTTCGAGAACGAGGATAGATGGAAAATGTCACCGTTACAACCTTGATACAGGTGTCTGGGGGTGGATGTCTTGTTAGTGTAAAAGGAATGGCGACTGGTTGCGTCACAATGAATCGTCCTCGTTTTTAGACGTGAAAAATCTAACAAGCTCGGGCTATAATACATAGAAAAATTCTCTTTTTTCTTTCTTTCTTTCTTTCTTTCTTTCTTTTTTTTTTCTTTTTAAATGGAGAAAGAAGATTTAAAATAGTCGCAAAAATTTTATATTTTAGGAAATGAAACTTTATTTTTAGAAGAATATTTATGATAAATATGTAAAAGGTAAATGTCTTTTCCATTCTTATTCACAGTTTTCAGAAATACATAATACCTGAACAAATTTTCAAATCGTTAACTTTTAAATGCGATACAATTCCATTTACATAAAAAATGCGGTGAATAAGCAGATTATCATACATTTATTACGCGTAATAGAGGTAATTTTAACTCGTTACATAACTGATAAAATAAATTACCGAGATAAATTACTTAAAAAAAAAAAAAAATAGTTAAAAGTTATTTCAACTGCTAATAATAATAGTTAATAAACGAATTAATTTTTAAAAATTTCTCGCCTACTTAACCTGGAACAAATGAAAAAAAAAAATTGTTACAAAAAAAATTCACTCTTTTCCACCTCTCTTCCAGAATCCAGAATAAACAAAATCTACGCTACACGCTCTTGGAAAAATCGCGTTAAGAACGATCCAATACTCCTATCGATTCATTTATTCAAATTTCCTGGATCCTCTTCCATTATGTTCAAGAGAGCAAGAGACAGAGAGAGAGAGAGACCACTCTGCTCCATCTAATCCCCGGAGATTAGAATACTTTCCCGAAGGATATGCAAATTTCTTCTCCCTTACTCGATCGAAATCTCCGCAAATTTTTCCCCCCCTCTTCGAAAAAAAGAAAAGAAAAGAAATTCTACTACTTTTACACCAACCGGTTGCCGACCCAACCATCTCGTACCCTCTTAAGAACGTTCCATAAATCCTTCCACCGATACTGCATTGTCCCTATTTTCGAGGAAACTCGAACGCCTCTGGGCGCGAAAAATAAGACGAGCCTCTCTCCTTCTCTCGTTGCAAGGGAGGACGTAAGATAAATACGAGGGCCATGTCGTGGCCAGGAAGAAACCTCTCTCTCTCTCTCTCTCTCTCTCTCTCCCCGTGAAACACGTAAGAATGATTAATGCGAGTTATTTCGAGCGCTGTCGCGAGGAAAACGAACGCGAGTCGGCCACGGGGATGGATATGTGGCCTCATAAATATACTATACGCGTTTCATTGACGGATACGCGGCCCCCCCCGACTACCGAGAAACCGTATCCCATTGAAAATATTCCTTCTCCTCGTTGTGAAAAGATACGAAAAAGATACGCGATAGCGATGACAAAATAGAAAATACTCGTTGAAACTTTTCACTTCCTCTAAATATAATTTAGACGGAATACAATTTTCGTCCTTGAACCGTATGGAGAGCAACATATGTATATTCTTATCCGACTAATTTATAACTATTAACAACAATTAATTCCAAGCAACGAACGAAATCCTCGAATTCTTTTTTCCATCGAATCTTGCCACCATCCTCTTTTTTGCAAGAAGGAACGTGTTACACTTACACGCGCACTTATTGCACGAAAGAAACGACGAGGCTTGAAGTTTCTTCTGAAAATACAATAGAAAGTTGCACTTTGGTAAAAAGAAAATGGTTGAAAACGGCGGTCGTCGAATCGGGATGACGATCACGACTCGGTGTGGGTTAGGTCGGCGAGGAGGAGGAGGAGGAGGAGCCTCCCCTCGCCAGAAATAAAGTCACGTTCCAGCAGAAGAAAAACATATATACGAGGCGTGTATCCATGCTGAATTCACTGGCTGGATATGCCCACGCATTATAGGCGAAGGCAATAATGGCCGGGTCCGATGCCGTTCCAGTTCCACGGCCGCGCGATGGCCGCGCGAGCAAATGGCGGAAAAGGGGCTAAATGGACGGAAGATTGCAAAATTGCCCTGCCAATTGCTCGCCGTTTCGCGAAACGTCCTTTCAATAAACGTGTCCTGGAACCGTGTCGGTGTGGAACCGCTTAGAGGAAATTTAACTCGTCTCGAAGGGGGAGTTTTCGTCACTTCCGGTCAGGTTGGTGGTATAACGACCGGTAAGATGATTCTTACGAGACGTTTAATTGACGCGACCCGAAGGGGGGAGGGGGGAGTTTCGGATGTTGGAGATGCGCGCGTGAAGCAAGTTTTAATTGGTTGTGTCCTGTGCTGCTCGGCCGGTCTCGATGGTTTTAGAACGTTGCTAATTTCGATTCGAGTTTGAACGAGGGGATCGACTGGATTGATTAATTAGGGGCCGGATCTAATGGCGACAGATGTCGCGTAATCGTCGATCTCCGTTAAATTTTTCCTCCAATGATTCGATTTATCATTACCGTATACCGATCGCGACTAATAGATTTTGAAATTTTCAATTTATATATACGATACTGTTTTAAATTTAAATATTCTTTCTTTGCGTGCTCACACTTTTTTTTTTTTTTTCTTTCAAGAGTTGTTCTTCACAACTCCGATCAAATCGTCCAAAAAAAAAAAAAAAATCGTCTCTCCAAAATCATCCGAGAAAATTTCCACCGAATCAGATTCCACCAAATCGATTCGAAAACTTTCCTCGCTAATGAATTACCATCCATCCATCCAAGAAAGAAATCTTGAGGAGCTCGAGAAAAAGAAGAAAAGAAAGAAAGAGAAAGAAGTAGAAATCAAAAGTTCCAATAGTCCATTGTCCGACGACCTCGAAATCGGAGTTCTCGCGTTTGCGGTCACGGGTGGTGTGTCCCCTTTCCATCCCCGATTTCATCCTGTTCCAGAATTATCGATCACGGGGAGCCGTGGCTCTCCGCCGTTAAATACAATTTTCTGGAGTCCCCGGAGATGGTGGGAGAGGCGGGGGTGGGTGAAACACGATTCCGGTTGGAAGGGCCGCGTTAAATCGAGGATATCTCCCCTATGGCGGAGGAGAAGGGGGGGAGGGAAGGCCCCCGATCCCACGTAGACCCAGGGACGGCCGCGTCGATGGTTAAAGTCTGTTCAATTGGTGTGAACGTACTCTGTGAACGTGCGTCCATTCTGGCCAGAGGCTCTCTGGGAAGAGCCCCCTTTAGAACCGTTCCACTGGCAGCGCGCCATCCATTAATACGAATTAGAGTATTTAACTTGGCGAGGCGGGTGGAGGAAGGGAGGGGAAGGAGGAAACGAGGGATAAAGGGGTGAGGGGAGACGGAGAATGGAAACGGTCGAATCGGTGCGCCCCGCGGAAACAAATTGGCCGAATTGCCCTGGTGTACGACGAGAGTAAATTCCGCTTCTTTTTTCTCTCTCTCTCTCTTTCTTTCCCTCCCCCACGCCGTCAAAGGTGTTTTTCTCTATATTTTCAGCGGATTTCGATTCGATATTGGATGGAATAAAGTTAAGTTGTAGGTGGTTTTTTTTTTCGAAGGAGAAGGGGGGATAGATTCTGATAGATTTTGAAAGTAAAAAGTGGGATTGGAAATTAACGAGATGAGATATTTTGAATTTATTTTGGGGGAGGCGAATATTGGGTTGAACGAGGCGAGATGTTATGCGCTTTTTTTCGAGATAATGTATCTTCATTAAGAAACGGAATCGAGAGTCGATTGGATGAATTGGATGATTTGATTATTAATTTTTCCAATTTTTTTATTGCGATACAAAATTTTTCTAATATACAAGTGATGATGAAAAGAGGAGAAAATAGAATTCAATTTCGAAACGACGAAATAGAAAAATGTTATGTATCCCGAATATCGAGAATACAAATTTCTTCTGTTCTAGATCTTATTATAAATCTATTTTAATGAACGTTTAAAATTAGTAGGCGGTTAGTGATATATGGATGGGAGTGTTTGGTAGCTAGAGTAATGTTTTACATCGTTGATAGAACGTTTTCAATTTCTATAATAAAACTGGATTCTTGCGTCTTCTTCCAAGAAACAGATTTTTATCGTTCTAGAGGAATTACATTCTTCTCCGAAATCTGAATATTCTTTTTATCGGGACGACAACGTAGCATCATCAAATAGTGGTGGCATCTGGTATTCCTCGTATTTCTATACAAAGATACAATCCCTTCTTCTTCTCTCGTATCCAATAGCCAATCGATATTAAACCTTTGTGAACGTGATCTCCTTTTTTTTTTTCTTTTTTCTTTTTTTTTTTAAACGAATCGACACGATCGATGAAAAAGAGAGTGGAAATTTCTAATCCTATCTTAAATTATTTTTAGAAAGGATATATATATATGTTCTCTCCCTCGTTCTCTTCTAATTTATTTTTATTACAACACGTAAAATCTTCATTGACGCGAGATAAAATTTTTTTCATAGCCATCTATTATCCAACGATGGACGAAATTCTCACGATCAATCAATTTTTACAAGCATTTCTTAATAATATAATCTATTTTCCCTCTCATCTTAAAATATATTTTCATTGCACGTGAACGACATCTTCGTCGTAAATTTTCAAGCTTTCGATCGTAAAGATTTAACGGCCTATATATCGCTTATGAACGCCCATTGAACGAAATTGCAACAACGCATAGCTTCCACGCGGCTCGAAACTTACGCTTCCCGTGTATACTCCTACGAATCGTCTCGTTAAGTAACAATCTCGAGGCGAGAAGCGGGGGGTTCGAGCCGCCGATTCTCACAATCAAACGAGTGCGAGAACGGTAAACGGCCATTCCTATTGAGTAATATGACGGAATTGCAGCACGGAATTGCAATCATTAAGCCGGCACGAATCGGCGGCAGTAATTTGTTTCGCCGTACTAATAAAAGGGGCAGGGAGGAAGGAATCCTCGATAAACTTCGGGCCACGATTGCGTTGAAAGAATTGCAAGAAAGAATCATTCGCCTATTCACATCCCTCCCTCCCCAAATCTTCTCTTTCACCGATGTCCATCCGATCGAATAACGCCTTAATGCCTTAATCGTTTCGGTATGTAGGTAATATCGGAGTCGAAATCGGACAAATATGTGAATATTTGAACTAAGAGAGATATTTTTAATCAATCTCGAGATTACGTGTATCGAATAAATATTAGAATTATTTCGTAATACAACTTGGAAGAAGATGATAAATTTTTGTAAAATTAATACGATCGTATAATTATCCGTAAAGAAAGAAAGAAAGTTATCATAAACTTTGACTTTTTTGAACATGAGAAAAATCAAGATCACAGAGTCTACTCTTACTCTCCATTTTATTTCACAGTTAGATATAAACGAGAAGGAAAGTTTAATGATATTATCTGTTTTACAAAATTAATTACTTTCTTCGAAAAAGAAAAGAAGAAGAAGAAACAATTTCCATTACTCCTAAAAATCAACGATTTTGCGAGGAGGATTGATGCGAAATCCAAACTTAACCCGAATCCCTTCCTTCCATCGAAGATTTCGAAAACGCCCTCCCACCGGTACCAATATTCAGTCACTTCGATTCCAAACTGCTGCGAATACCAAAGCTGTTCCGTATTGATACAGCATTCCGTATATATATATATACATAGATGGACGGATACATAGATAGATAGATAGATAGTCAGAGACCTGGACCTATGTATCGCGATATGATATTCGCCTACGCGGTGTTCATCCATTAGAGTACCCTCGTAGGTCGAAATGGCATTTAGGTATTCGAACACGCTCGGAATCTCGAAGGTGTTTCGAATATCGACTAATACCGAGGTGTCCTTGGAATGTCCAGGTGTTTTGGACATCGTGGAAACGGTCGAATTTTCAGACTCGAATCGAACAGGTAGCCATCTGATGACGATCCAAATGCAAAGGTACTCTTGCTCAGTAGTACACCCCGCAATTTAGATAAACCTAGCCTCCGATGATAACCTAAGAAATCCTTGGCTTTGGTGCCTCGTAAATCTCGAAAACAAGTTTCTCTAAGCAAGTTTCTCTAATTGAAATTCTAAGATGGTATCGTCGAGGTCCAATTATCCAGTCACGGAAACGAATGGACAAGTAATTTCACATGGGTGACTGATCGTGTATTAAGCGCGTCTAAAAGAGACCGATCCCGATTTAAAATGTATATTTCTACAATTTGACGAACAATTTGACAATTTTGTGTAAATTTTCAAGCAATTTTTCGTTTCTTAAGACTTTCTTATAATGGACTTTATACCGATCGATTTAAAAGTTTCTTTCATTTCTCGATTGTTGTTAAAAATTAGAAATAACACTATGCTTTCGTGCATGGTTATTTCTCGAAAGAATCTTCGAGAATTTCAAGAAAATGAACGTATATTTTTTCACGAAGAAAAATATTTACAACGGCTCGGATTAAAACCTCTCGCGAAATTCGCTTGAACGTTTGTAACTCGGCCTCGAAAGACGTTCGAAGCTTTCACCGTACGCCAAGCTACGCCACTTGTCCCCTGCTTATCTGTGCACTTTCTGTACCCCGTATTGCGCTTATAATTGCGCGCTCGTTTTCGTCCGTGGATTAAGCGGCTCAGACAATAAGCGGTTTAGGTATCTCGCTGTGATGCGCGTTCTATCCCTTCCCCGCGTCTCTTTCTGTCCCTTTTGCTCTTCCACCCCCTGTCGGCTCGTCCGCTATTGATTCCAGGTTTATTCTTGGCGTCCCGGTCGCTTTGCTGGCGTCAAAACATCGAAAGCAAGGGTACCACGAAGCCGAGACGCTTAACGCCGTTGGATCGTTTCGTAGCGTTTAGGGATTGTTAAGGGTGCCAACCCCTAATTTTTCCTAACCTCTCAAGTTTTAACTTGATCTCGATCACCGAGATCGAACCTTGGAGGAGAATCGTAAGCTCGAGAAAAAGATGTCGATCGATGATTGGATAAATCGGAATCTCTGATGCTTTGCGTTATAAACATATTCGTGTTGAATAAAGACTATTTTTAATTAAATTTGGTAAAAAGCAAATTATATAAGATTCGCGACAAATTTGCACGATTACACGAAATAGAGAAATCGAGACGAGATTGTAATTCTGAGAAGAAGGGATCAACTCGCAAAACGGCGCGTTAAATTTGGTAAAAAGCAAATTATATAAGATTCGCGACAAATTTGCACGATCGAAATAGAGAAATCGGGACGAGATTAGAATTCGAATCGAGAAGAAAAGAGGAGGATCGACTCGCGAATCATCGTCCGTTACGTAAAATTTCATCGAATAAAGAAGTGGTGGAAGCGTTATCGAAGCTCGGCGTGAAACTCGAGCATCGATTTCGAGCGCGCGATATACATTTCAACCGGAATTACGATCTTCGTGGACGAGCTATCGCCGTGGCCGTGTTATTGGAAACACAAACGATCGACATCCTCCTCTGTTCGGGTTCTTCTTCTTCGGGTCGCGCCGTGAATCGCGCGTGAATTTGCATGTTTGTTGGACGATAGCCGAAGGTCCCCGCGAGCTGAATAAATTTTCCCTTTCCGCGTAAGCCGGCCGTACCGAGCCGGCATTAATAAATTAGCATTACAAGCACGCTGAATTTCCATCTAACGAGCCGTTTAATGAGAGCCGGCCAACTTGTAAGTTACACTCTGTTTCAACAATTAAACGCGGCCGTGATAAAAGCATTCGATGCCATTCGAATTCATTCGAGATACGCGGTGACATTTGTTGCGTTTCTTTTAATGTGCCTGGAATGCGTATACTTGCCCAAGTATACACACTTGTGAATAGTTATGCCCGTATAAAGTACACACGTCGTTGTTCGAAAGTTTCTTTTTACATCGTGTGAAAGGAATTTGTATCGGGATTTTATCAATTTTACGCGTAATTTTTAATACGATATTGAACAAGGCATCTTCTTTCGATAAGAACGAGCGAGGGACGCTTTATTAAACGTTGTTTCTTGTTATTAAGAGATGGAACGTATGTATCTATACTCCACTTTTATGAGGGATGAAATATATCGTGTTTGAAAATTAAATTTAATTGTTAATAAAGAGGAGCAGAGAGGGAGGCGAGGAAACGAGTTTAGTTTTGTTTTTGATTCGTTACGTTTTCGAAATTGCAGAAAGAGTTAGAATTAATTAAGCCGGAGGGAAAGAGGACGTGACTGTGCGTGTGTGAATTATTACGCTTTTTTCCCTGGCCTTCCCTTCCTTTTCTAGAGTACGCGTCTCCTTTTTAAACCTAAGATAACGGATAATTTAATGCCTCCAAGTTTTTAAATAGATCCCGATAATTGCAAATTAAAATGGCGATTACTCGTCTATTAGCGTTATCTATGTAGAACGATAAATTGAATTATACGCGTGGGGATGTGTATATCAACCCGAATGATACGTTAATAATAACCTGATACAAAATTCATGCGCGTAATTCAGGCTAGAAAGAAAAAGAATATATTTCAAATAGAATAATTGAATTGAAATGATTCGTATTCAAGTTTCGAGCATTCATCATAAAATTTAATAATTCTCAATAAAAGTATTTCTTTTTTTTATCCTTTTCCCTTTACAAATTTTTCGTTATTATATTCGTTCCGTATTTGCACATTTATGGCAATAGTTAAGAAAATAAGAGTAGTCAAAAATGAAAGAGAATCTCGGTGATCATAATCAAGCGAGATTTCCCAGAAGGCGGTCAACCTTTCGAAAATTCCATTGAATTCGTTCGGGAATTGCCGCCTACAATGGCCGCCTATTTTCCCCGGTTGTCCGACTCGTCCGTTATTCAATTCGTATCCCATAAGTGTCCCGAGAGTGTCGAGGATACGACGAGATTGAAGCGCGTGAATGGCGGCTGCGGATGCGGAACCGTTTCATTATGAACAAGCGGTGGAGACGTTATAACACGTTGCCGTACGATACATCGTTCCTCGTGTGAAACTATGAAGAGGGTATAGAATATAGAGAGACGATATTTGGAACTTTTGTAGTTGATATATATATATATATATGTATATCACAAGGACAATTTAGATAATATTGAGATGTGCGTTAAATGTTCAAGACATGATTATTTAAACTTTATAAACGCGTTTAAGGCTTTGCTACTTGGTCAACTGGATATTATATTATATTTAGATGAATGGTACTTAGAGATTCTAAGCAAAATTTATCGATTTGATAAGATCGAGAGTGATTTAAAAATATTCAAGTATTCCTGTGATTATATATGTATATCCAATTTTTATAGTGTTGGAGCCTAATTAGGATAGGAATAATTCTGATATATAGGTATTTAAGTGATTGGGTATTTTAAAGAGAGAGTGTTATCTGAAAATAATTGAAAAGCAAATTAAAAATCTATATAGAGAATCGAGTATTTTGAATTCTTAAACGATCCTCGTTAACATTATGCATGTGTACACAGGAAAAAACTTTGAGTGGAGTTTTAATGAAGCAGTTGAACATCTAGATTTTAGATATGGTTTGAGTGATTAGATGTAGGAAAAAAAAAAAAAAACGAAACGACTTAACAGTGCAAAGCCTTTGATCGTTCGTGCTCGTTTGTGATTACTGTGTAGGTACAAGTTCACGAGGAAACGAATACGGAAAAAAGGCGTGTCTCCACGCGAGCGGATAAATACCGTGGAACGTTTGCCTGTGTTTGCTCGTCAATGAAAAACGCGACGTAAAAATGTTTCATTATCTGTTGTTGATGCAGTGCAATTAAAAGTAATCTTTCCAACCGCATAATATCACTACGACTGGCGAGCGTTTATTCAGCCTTGACACAGAGGTTGCATATTTTTCACGGTTTTTCGTTCGGGACAACACAATGGAATGGAACGGAAATGCACTTGAGATATTCGAAACGACAATGTTATGTCATCGTGCTTTGGTATCGGGCTTGGGATATTGCGTCACAATGGCGTCAGCAATACGTCAATAACCGTGCCCGTGTGTTTGTCCGTTTTCCATAGCGATGCAATTGCGAATCGCCTTAACGTTAACCAGTCCCATCTGCATTCATCTTCTATACTGTTAAGCTCGGCCAGTCTCGATCGGTCAACGGCTTTCCTACTTTATCCGCATCCCGACCGGTAATTTCGTGTTCGCGCGAGTATCGATAAAAAAAATCAATTTTTCCTTCTTTTCCCACTATTATTACGAGTATCCGTGAAAATGCAATTTCCCGATTTTCATTACGTTGAAATTTGAAAGTTACAACAGAAGTAAAAAGTCTTGGAGTCGTAGAATCCAAGGAAATCCAGAAATTTTCGAAATTTTTTTCTACGCTTCGTAAACATCTCTATTAAATTTTTAATCCGTACAAATTGAATTTCGAAAGGATCACAAAGGATCAAAAGTTGGCGGGGAGTTGCACGAGTTCTCGCAGTTCCAAAACTTCGAAAGTTCAAAACTCCTCGTAACCTTGCGATTCTGACCTTCCAAAATTCTCGAACTCGGCAACGTTAAATTTCTAATCCCCCCTCCCCCCACTCTCCTCCCTCCCTCCCCAACATTTTCACCCACGATCGCAACGTATTTCGTAAACGTAACCCTCTATATTCGAACATCAAACAGCTCCAAACAACGAAGCCACTTTCATCAAAGGGAGCCTTCCTTCCGGTCAAGCGCCCACCCTTTCGTGCCGAATCTCCACGCAACCAGAGAACCACTTTCTTTTTACCTGACTTTTTACCTAATTACGCGCCAACCGTCCACGGATTCCACGATTCTCCTCCTCGCGTTTCTCTTTCTCGATAAACCGCAACAAACCGACTCGACACCGCCGCCGGTCTACTGCCCCCCTCCCCTCCCCCGAAGGGGACTCTGAATGGCTCCCCTTGTGCGCCAATTTCAGATATTCAACCTCTCGCAAAAAAGGCGGAACAACGAGGAACGGGGAACAATCGAGGGGTTTGTTTGGGAACATCGCGATTTTTCTGTCGAGGGGAAGGTGGAACACGGGTTGAATTGCCGCGAAACTGGCCACGCAGAGGGGACTTATGGGGCAAGAGGAGGGGAGGATGACGAGGCTCAATGGATCCTCTTTGCCCTTTGAACAAAAATCCGCGGTGAAGTAAAAAGAAAGGAAAAACATGTGGTAGTTAAAGGCCAGGGAGACTTTGCCAAAAGTTTGCTTGTTTCATCGTCGCTGCGGATGGTGTAATTAAAATTCTCAAGGACCTTGTTAACCTGTGAAAATCGAAGGCGGATGTCCATTATTGTCGGGCAAGAGATTCACGTGAGATTCGATCTCTCGTGTAATAGGGAAAGAGTGAAAGATAGAATTTTTTTTTACCTTGATCCGATCGTCTTTTGCCGTTTTCTTTGTTAAAAAAAAGTTTCGATATCGTTCCAATTTTTGTGCAGAGTGGATTGTTGTTGCAAAAGAGATGGATAGATGTTCATTAATGAGCGAGCATCGTGAATATTTCGATTCGAGAAATTCATGTAGTTTAATCGATTCCTTCTGTCGAGACGCAGAATGAAAAATAGATCCGTTTCTTTGAACAGATAATATTAACATATTCGGTGGAAAAAGAGGGGAGGGAAACTCCTCCTTGCAAAGGGTTCAAAGAGTCATGTGAATGTTTTTTTACATCCTCTCTGAATGATTATTCTCCTTGCGATTTTTCAACAGTACAAACTTGGAAATGGATTTTTGTGGACTGGCCTTAACTGGATTTAATATTCCTTAAAATATTTTATCAATTCTGATATATGTATACGAATCGAACGATCGCATCTTTCTCAAGAATTTTCTCACATTCATCCCTCTTCGAATTTCGATCCATCTCAATTCCTAAAATTCGAACTTTTATCCGCGATAAATAATTTAAAAATATTACAATTTAATTTAATACAATTTAGAAATCGAATTCACATTTTTTTTTTTTTTTAAATATAAAACTATCATCCTTTATTATCAAATTTTCTCGATGAAATTGCGTTCCATCCTCTTTCTTCCACGCACATTCTCACTTGTTCGCCCATAATCTGCCTCATCGCGAGAAAACATGGTAACAAAGCATACAATCGCAGAGAAATTAATTTCTAAACCGAGAGCTTCTTTCGTGGAAATTCTGTTCTTCTTCCCTTCGCTCTATCGCTATCCGCAGACTTTGATTGATTCTGCGAGGCTTTCCGACATATCGACGGCTTGTTTATCGAAGCCAGAAGAAATAAATTGGCTGGCCAAGTTCGTATAGAAGTTTCACGGAAGAGAAGCTTGGCCTTGTTCACCGCCAATTTCGATTTAATCGGCTCGCACAGCTGCTCGTCCGACTTTTGCTAAGACTTTTGAGAGAGCCACGCGTTGATTTCCACCAATTTCGATTCGAAGCACGCGGCTCTGACTTTGGAATAGTCCCTGGAATAATCTTTGATTCGTCGAAACTTCTTTTATATTAATATAATATCTTGATATCATCTTTCATTTGACCAGAGTTTTAGAAAAATTAAAAAAGAAATAAAAAAAATGAAACGAAACATTTTAATCCATTTTTGTGGTTTAATGAGCTGTGTATTGAAATTTATATGATTATCATTTCGTATGCAATTTTCGAAGCAGGGTTAATTGAAGTTTATATGCGTTCGATTTTAATTAAACCTTGCAATTGATTTAACAAATATACTAGAATGGTCGATCGTTAAATGCAGTAGATTTTATCCAATAAATATAAACGAGGCAGAATTGACGTAAATTTTACTTCGAAATGGAACGAATTATTTCAATCTTTTATCATCTTTTTTATTTCAAAACTGTAGCAAATTATCATCTTTTTTTATTTCAAAACTGTAGCAACGATTTATATCGGATAATTATATCGAGAGATATCGAGAGATATCGAAAGATAATAGATCAATAAGACGTTAATTAATTACATTGCTTCAAAAAAAAAAAAGAGAGAAAAGAATATTCGAAATCCGTCATTTTACACAACCTTCTCACACTCTCCATCAACTCTCACAAAACATACATTCATCTCACCCTCTCTGATCGCCGATTTCAATTCCAAAAAAATCTTAGCCGAATATCATCGATAACCGATCTCTTTTTTCCAAACTTCTTCTGAGAAATCCAAGCAAAACTTTTATTACGAACCAACTTCCCATCCCTAAATAACAAATGACCACCACGGATAGCCTCCTGGAATGGATCTTCGAGAAAAATGGTTTCTCGAGGGCGAACAAATGGCGGCGTGGAACTTGAATGGTCACGTGTTTCGAAATAATCTCGAAAGACGCGAAACATCTGTAAACTGTCTCTTACGAGATATATATATATACGATCGATTTCCATTGTCCATGATCCATCCTGTTGTAAGGATTGCAGTTCTCTGTCAATATTTTTATTCTTTGAGAGGAGACGTTACTCTTTTGAACAGAGGAATTGTCTTATGATGATACGTTTTATATGGAAATGGAGGATTACGAGGAAGCATAAAGAAGGAGAACTTGGAAATGGCAAAGAGATTATGATTTAATTGCAGAGGATTGCGTATTATAAAGAGAAGGATTCTCTTTAAGATTCTAGAAGACTCGGATATTTCGTTAATTATTAAAAGACAGATATTTTTGACAAAAATTTCAATATATAGTACCTGTATAAAATTGAAATTGAAAATTATAGCACGCCAAAGATTTAACGGTGATATGATATATAAATCTACGAAATATCTTTGTTCCTAACAATAGAATCCAACAATATCCTGTTAAAAATTTTCCAATCTCCCTTATATAAGATCCTTCACTAACTTACAAGCTCTCGTGATACTTAATTAAAAATAATATTTCTCCACAACTGTGACGTTTATATTTAACATACGTTTAAATATAATCCGGCCTGAAAATATCTAGGCCAAAGATAACGAGAAAAGAAAGAAAAAAGGAAAAGAGGATAAAAAGAAAAAACGATAAAACAGGAAAGAACGATTGAGCCGATACCGAAATTAATCGGCAACCAATTTACACCCCCGACAAATCTCTCTATAAACACCAATCTACACATCAGCATCTCAATTAATCTCAGACGATAATGCTTTCGATCGGGCGTCGCATATCGTTTCACCCAGGATTCCATTTAGTCGATAATAATTAATTTCGCGGAGCCGAAACCCATCTGCATACCGCCGATATGCATACGTGTACATACAGGGCCGATATTACAACAATAGATTCATGAATGAAAGTTCATCGGTTCGACCCAACCGATCCACGAGCGCAAATTGCCCCCTCTCCCCCTTTCTTTCTTTCTTTCTTTCTTTCTTTCTTTCTCTCTCCCTTTCTCCCGTCAAATCCTGTGGGAAAGGGGCGAAAGAAGGAAAAAACGAGGGATTACATTTATGTAGCATGTAGTTAATCGGGGCGCGTGCAACACGCGAAATGATTTGCGGCGTCTACTTTTAATAGCCGCAATCGAGCGTATTTATTGTCGCTGCAACGTGAAAAATTTATACCAAGGCGCAAATCATCGGCTCGTTTCAAATGCAAATGCATATATTTCCATAATACGAGTCAAGATTTTGCTTTCCAGTCAATTTTTTCAATAATCGATTAATTTAGAATTTCGATTGATACGATTGAAACGTGGTCATATTGTACATAAGTTAGTTTCGAATTTGGGGATAGAAGGAATGGAATCTTTTATCATATTCTCAAATCCTTTATATGCATCGTATATATATATGTAATCTTTTTCAATTATCGAAATTATTGAAAGGAAATACTTCAAAATATGTTTCGTATACTCGAGGTTTCGAGTATGCTTACAAACCTCGATATTGATATTTTTGTTACGGATAATGTTTACGAGTGTTTCGACGAAATACGAACGATAGCTCTTATCTCCGGATTTTACTTACGAAAAAGTTTTGTTTTCCTTTTTTCGAAACGCTATCCAGATGGGCTTGTTTATTCGTCGGTTACGATGATCGCGTGAAACCAGTTTGGAGGAGTGTACGCGATGAGTACGTCGACGAGAAAGAAGGGAGTGGATCGTAGGCCTCCTCCTCCTCCGAGAGGAAGAAATAGGCGCGTGAAGGTGTTTGAACAGTTGTGCGGTGAACCGCGACACTATGGTGGAGTTGTGCCAGAATATTACGCTATTTATAACCGCGGTTGGATATCTAGTATTCTAAGAATCTTCATTAGTAGGGATTTCTGGAGGTATGCTGCACCCGCGGTTGCGATATTTAGGAATTTTGGTTGTGTTGGAAGTTTTGTGCACGGTGTGCAGCGATGCGCAAATATTTCGATTATATAGAGGATAGAGGATAATATCTAACTATTCTGGAGGTTAAACGTTCTGTGGCAATTCGAAGTGGTTTCGTAGTATCTAAAATAAACCTAAAATATTTTTATGTTTAGTTTGATATTTTTAGAAATTTTTTAAATGGATAAACTGTAAAATAGTGTTATAGATATTTATTAAATTGTACGATAGAAATTCAGTTATTGAAATGTGTGAAATAGAGATTGAGATGGGATTATTTAGATCATTGATTGGTTATTTAATAGCAGTTTTTCTCAGAATTTGTGCATCGTGCTGATAAAATTCAAGTTAGATTTACGAATTTCAAAGCAATAGGGTGTTCTATCTATAATTTAATCTATCTTACTATAATGTTAAAGGATGTTACCAAAAGGTCAATAGGAGACTTTGAAACTTGTACTAGTCATCTTCTCGCCTCCGTATGACAGGGTTCGTACGATAAGGATTCACGATTCCCTTTAGTATCTGTCGCAAAAGTGATCCATTTACTCCATAGTATCAATAACACTATCACTTCTCGCATCGTGATATTAAAAGACGAATCGAATTTTATCGAGATTAATTTGATTACTAAAAAAAATCGAGTACTTATCACAAATTTTAATATTCTAAATTATCCGTGACTTAACTTAATTTGTTTCTTCGCCTCTCCAAACACATCTCACGTATGAATTAACATCAAATTTTCACTTTATCGATAAGACGAATTTATCTTATTCGTTTCATCCTTACTCTCCAAAGTGTTGTACTCTATTAAAGAAATATATCAATTAACTCTCTATCCTTTATATCCTTTATCAAACCTCAAAGATTATCTCTTCGAAATTTACTTGAGATTCTACGATATTTTTTATCAGAAACGTATTCGTTTCATTCCTCGAACACGAGACTCCAAGAATATTAAATCTCTCATGATTTTCTTCTGATCTACCATATATATCTACTTAAAAAATACGTTCCATCGAAATAACATATGCTATTCTATAAAGAAATATATCAATTAACTCTCTATCCTCTATATCCTTTATCAAACCTCAAAGATTATCTCCTCGAAATTCAACTTGAGATTCTACGACATTTTTTATCAGAAACGTATTCGTTTCATTCCTCGAACACGAGACTCCAAGAATATTAAATCTCTCATGATTTTCTTCTGATCCATATATATCTACTTAAAAATACGTTCCATCGAAATAACATATGCTATTCTTATTCGCAGCACATGGTGCAGACAGGCATGGCTGCGCCCTACGGTGGGGGTGTCTTCCCCCCGCCGGTGAACGGCGTAGCGGGTGTCGTGGGGGCGGCAGGGGCTGCCGGTGAGGTGAAACCACCGCCACCGGTGCCGGTGAAAGAGGACAACAGCGGCGCACCCCAACAGCCACCACCCAGCGGCCCCCAGGTCCCACCGCCGGCTGGTGCCCCACATCCAACCGCCCCCGGTGCCCCGACCGCGGCCAGCTTCAGCCCGCCCCCGCCTCCAAACGGCGTCGATCAACAGGCTATTGTGAGTTGTGCATATACATGTATTTTTTTTTTTTTTTTTTTTTTGTTATACATTACGCTTTCATTCGTCATTTTCGTCGAGATTGGTCGATACAATTGTTGTAATTGTTGTAATTGTAAAATTTGAATAGGTTTGTTTAGGTACATAAGGAGATCAATCGACGCAGAGATTAATTTGCACGCAGAGAGGAGGATGTTGATAAACGAATTTTTCATTTTTCGCAGTTAAAAGTTGACGTTGATGGGTTTTATTTTTACGAGTGTGAATAACGCGCGTTAAGACCGTTTGTGATGGTTATAAACGTCTGGTTTCGAGAAGTTATTTGTTATTGTTGGTTATTAATTGATTAAGATTTATTAGTCTAATGTTGCAATCCATTCTTGCTGGATATTAATTAGAGATTGATTACGATCGATTTAATCGAAATAATCTGCCGTTGGAATTAATTTATAATTCAGCACGTTAATTGTAAAATAATGCTCACTGAGTGAAGAATTAATTCACGAGTTAATTTTGTTTAGAATCAAATAGAAAATAAATTAATTCGTGTATTATAATGAAAAATATTTATCCATATTCTTAAAAAAGGAAAATTTCTTCTTCAAAATCGTAGAACGTATAAAAAAAAATTATCGTTGGGAAGACATCGCTCTTCTTTCCATTTCCGCGAAGAACGAAAGGTGCGAAAAAAATATGGTAATATTCCTCCATGAAAAGAATCCTCCGATTTATCAAACCGTTTCGTGTACCGCTCGTTGACATTGCCGGTACGAGGTGGGGAAACACTCACTTCCGGCGGTAGAACGCCGCGACCCCGAGGTCGCATCGATAGACGCGCTCAAACCGCGCTTTCAACTCCGGCCCAAGTAGCTCTTGGATCTAGATTCTCCTTGTTCCATCACCTTTGCCGTACACCGACAAAAGTTCACGTAATCGACGCCATGTCACGTCTACGACGAGCCTCGATGATTCAAGGCACGTACGAACGAAAGTAGAAGAGGAATAAGGGCTCCATAGAAAGTTCCATAGAATCGAGGCAGGGTATTTGCGAAAGTTCCGAAAATTTCGTCGAATCAAGGGATGAGGGATGATGAACTCACGAACGAATGGAATTCGATTCGATTAAATCTCTGGAGAAGTAGAAATTTAATATAATGTATTTTTCTTCTCGTAATTTTTATCTCGTTGCAATTTTAAACGTTATAAAATCCTTCCCTGCCAATTTTCGATTCCATTCATTTCAACTTAATAAACTTCAAATTCGAAATAGAAATTCACACGATAATATAATAATACCCAGCTACGTTTATATACGAGACGTATATAAGGGGTTAAAATTGCAAGATCCTCTTCCTCCGTAGTTTTGAAAGAAAATGAAGGATGACGCTTGGCTCGAGTCACCCCTCGATTTACAGCCCCCGTTACTCGTTCGTGTCAAAGAAATTCTGCCAGAGAAGGCAGAACAACTGTTCCTTCCGCATGATTTTTATCGACGCGATCAAACGAATACCCCCCCTGTTTCGCTCTTTCCAACCCTTCTCGGAGCTCGAACACCATTGTAAACGCGATCGAAATTTATTTGAGCGCGCGATAACTCGTCGTCGGATGGCGTGCGCGCCTGGCAATTAGCGCGACTCATAAAGCGGCCTAATTAGCCGCGCTAATTAAAGTAAATCCGTTCGTTAATTCGATTTACTAGACGGCTGACTGGATTCTGGCTGAGGGAGGGAGGGAGAGGGTAATTCTTTGCTACCACGTTAGTTAGACACGCTCGACAACAGCTTTTTAATTAAAAGGCCCGGTAAATCTTTGCGAATCTCGTCTGGTTTGGTTTGAATCGGTGGGAAAAAATGGAGGAATTAGAATGAAAGATTTCAAGGATATTTTTTTTTTTTTTTTTTGAATTTAGAAAAATTAAAGGATAAATTTTTTGGCGGATGTGTTTTTATCGGAGCTTTCAAATTTCCCGCCTAATATCAGAACGCGAATGAAATTGATTTTTCTTTTCGTTTCCTGAGAATGATTATCGAACTATCTCTGACAATATTGAAGCACATAAAATGGAGGGATTAGAATGAAAGATTTCAAGGATATTTTTTTTTTTTTAAATTTAGAAAAATTAAAGGATAAATTTTTTGGCGGATGTGTTGGAATTATCGGAGCTTTCAAATTTCCCGCCTAATATCAGAATGCGAACGAAATTGATTTTTCTTTTCGTTTCCTGAGAATGATTATCGAACTATCTCTGACAATATTGAAGCACATAATTTAATTTCAAACGTAATTAATAATTATGATTTGTAAAAAAAAGAAACGGACGATCCTTCGATGAAAAATTGGAATTTTTTCCGCAACTAAAACGCGTTTAAACGTCAACAATTTTATCCAACATTTTCCACGCGAATCAGAGACAAGTGTTCAATTAATTTTCCAATTCGAAATACATACCACTGACTATCTAAAACGTTCTAAAATATCCCCCAACCTTCGAATCCTTCGATTGCCATTTCGATTCCGCAGTTTCCAATTTCGAATTCCAAGTTCCACCACTCGACAGTTTCCACACATGCGGGGGAATCGGCGTGGAGGGAGACAAGGCCCTCCCCTACCCTGATCTGAGCAGGGGCCGCGAATTATCGTGATCACGGGACAAGAATCAGGACGTACGATTCGGAGGACAGTTTGTCGGACGGTCGTATCTAATTAACCCAGGCGTACGGCGGGCACGCGGACCATTTTGGACACGGTTGAGCCAAGCGTGAAGAGTTTCGAACAATGTCGTGGTTCCGGACGACGTGGCCGCTTTGTCCGTTCCCTCAATTATCCGGTCCCGGTTAGTCACCGACTCGTAAAGCCGCATTTCGTTCTTCTGCGACCATTTTGCGCATGCAATCCCCTGTTCAACGTTTTCAAGAAAATCTTGTAATTGTTCAAAATGCGAAAGTTGAGGAATCCGAGGAGGAACTCATATTTTTTTTGTTTCGAGGTTCAAACTTTTGATTCGATTGAGCGTGTTTAAGAGTTGGAAACAGTCGAAAGGTAGCTCTGTTTTGTCGTTTATTTAAAAAATAAATAAATAAAATAAAGTGAGATTTTATTTGAAGGAAGAAGGTAGAAGAAGGAAGGGTTTAATAATTATTGCAAGCTTGCAATTGAAAGACTAAAAGATAAATAGACTCGTTGTGGAACTTTGACTTCCATTCTTCTGAAAAGCTATCTCACAAAAAGTTTTTGTTCGCAAAATTAAAAGTGGTACGAATTTTTCGTAAAAATGTCTCTATTTTGGAAACGAGGAAGATGATTTCGCGGGGTAGAATTTCAAATCTGTTTTGAAAATAGCTTGATTCCATCGAGAATACCTAAGGAGTAATCGTAAGAGATTTTGATTTGAAAAATGTGTTCACGAAATTCACTGCATCCAAAGATCTACTTAAGGATTAGGTGATTTTGGAGATGGACTTTTGAAGTCGAAGAACCTTGAAAATCTGTCCATGGAGGAAGCTATTTGGGAATCTTATTTTTCAAGGAGAGATATCTATCTATGGGATTTCAACTGCTGTAGAACTGTTTAACGTAAAATTCGAGAAGTATTTCAGGAATTTTCATTCTTGAAAACTTCCTTTATTAAAAATCTACTTTCAATTCCGAAAAAATACGGAATCATTTAACGGTATTACATCCAATTTCATTATACATATGTTTGTTACTGCTATATTTTCAAAGACAGTATATGTAATTTCATTCGTATCTTGCTTAAGAGGAAATTAACGTAATGTAGCTTAAACACGTTTAAAATTAATTCCATAACTTGCATAATTCTCAAATGGAGAGTACATTCGAAATGGTCTATATACGCAATCGTCTATAGAAAGCGCTTAATTCCGGAATATTCATTGTTATAGAACCAGAGTTCTACAATTTATCTACATCTCATAATGGACCTGCAACGGGACAAACAAATTATACAATTCATGTACCGTGATAGAAATTCTCTGATTCTCTCTAATTCTGACATCTCTATAATTCGGATAATCAAATCTAATGTGTATGTATGTGTGTATGTGTATGTATAGATACATTAATATGAATTCATTTGACAATTAATCGATAACTAAAAATTTTCTTTCAATAAATTTATTACACACTTCCAATCCAGATTAAAAATCTTTTTCCTCTTTCTTTCGTAACCAAACACATAATTTAAATAGATGAATTCCACTTGAGTTAAAAGTTAGTTAAAATTTCATTCGATAATCCATCTCTATATCCCGAAAACTTAACAACTTATTCTAAAGTTTCTTCTTTCTTCATTCTACAATTCACTCTACGATATTTCTAATCTTGAAATATGTTAACTATCGTGCGTTCAATAAATTGGAAAAGAGGAAAAACAAATTCATCGAACCTGCCTCATCTTTCGAAACCTGCCTCGTCTCGTCCAAGAAGAGCGCATTATCACGGGGCGAAACACGGCGGGCGAGACAGGAGGAGCGCAGTTTTGCCTCACAATGCCAAAAGTCGAGCGCCCATTGAAATCTGCTGGTTGGCGCAAATTAAAAGTTCCTTTTGAACGAGCACGGTGAATGGGCTCCCATGGAGCCGTCGCTCTCCTTTCACGAGGGGGGGTTCGCTTCCAGACGAATCCAGTTTTCATCAAAGTTTCTTTCCGGATTGCCGATGCCTCGAAAATTTTTCGATTCGCAACCTTGTTAACCGATAACCGACGTCTCGAGGATAGTTCGAGTGTTTCGATGGATTTTCCATCCACGTGGAATTATCCACTCCGCTCCATCCCTTGGAGGAAAGGGATTCTCGAGTTGAGAACACTGTTTCTGAGGTTTTCTGGAAGAGGTGGGGAAAGAGATTAATTTGGTGATGAGAGATAGTCGTTTGGAAAATGGATGGCTCTGGTAATTTCGATTTTCGGGAGAAGGTTTTGGAAGGATTTTCGATTTATGTCGGGGATAATTTTGAAACTGGCGGTTTCGAATTTAATTAGGATTCTGTTTACGATCATTTTCGTTTCAGTAATTTTCTAATTACAAACGTTTGAATTAATATCAGGTGTATGATGTGTGAAATATGTAAGGGATATTCTGGGATATACGCGTTCATATTAATTAATAAATTTTGTGTCGAGATGAAGGAAAGATAACAAGGAGAGGATCTTTGGAAACTTTGAAGATACATCGTTACAGAGGCAAAAGTTCATCATTGAATTGAATAGAATTTTAATTGAAACGATTATTTAATTGTAGGTTTAAAAATCACAATCTAGGTTAGCTTGTTACACAGATATTTATAAATCGATAAACTATATAAACGTTTGAGAAATTTTAGCAAGATAATATCTGAGTTTACGAGCATCTTCGTAAACAAATAAAATGGTAACCCAAAAAGATACTTGCCGATACCTCGAGTGTAAGAAGAAAACATATAAATCTCTATTTTGCGGGGAAGAGAGGAAGGAAACGAAAACTTTTTCGAATAAAAGATTGTTCAGATTGTTCTTCCTCCATCAGCGAATTCATAAATTTAACACGAAATTGGTTGGTCTAACTGAAACTGGGAAGACTGATGACGTTTGTTCTTTGGTTCTAAGGTCTTGCCTCTTGTGTCAGATCCCAGTGTATTTTTGCGGCCACTCCTTTAAAAGGAATTGAGAAGGAAACAAATGACCCGCAGTTTTCGGGAACGATAAATTCCTGCCAGGGTGGAGAGAAATCCCTATTATTTATGTCAGCTGAAGGACCTTCGCCCGGAGAATCTACGAAACGTTTCTCCAGGGTTAATGGTACTCGATCGTGAAATCTCTTGCGGTCGAAAAATACACCTTTCCCACCCTTCCAGACTCTCCTTATATTTTCAAACAGAGATGTAAAAATCACATTCGTTTATCCTCTTTGTATTTACTTTAAATTTATGTAAAAAGAAAATTGCAGAAAATTCTAAATATTTTTTTTTTTTTAGATTTCATTGAAACCTCTTTGAAAATATTTCATATTTCTTTGCTTGAATATAAATCTGTAAATAGAAAAGAAAAGCGTTGATATTAAATATCTATATTCAAGAAATAATTTTCAAGGGAAAAGAGTACGGTATCGTGGCTTCTCATTCGTCGAATTGAAACGTCATTCGTAAAATTGTGTCGCACGAATGGTGGAAAGTATTATGGATGTAAAAATTGAGAATTCATCTACGATTCTTTTATTTATTATTATTTATTATTTTATCGATCTTCCAAATATATATATATATATATATATAATTTTCATCATTTCAAGAATCGATTCTGTTCGAACAAATTTTAAATAGAAAAAAAAGTAAATATACAATATTATAGAAAAAAATCCTCAAAGAAGAGAGATCCGATGGAAGGAACATTGAAAGAATAAATAACAAGATTTCCATTCCTAAATCTACAGAATTTTTTATCGAGAGAAGTTTTAAAAGACAAAGTTCTTCTAATCCACCACGAAACAAGCTACCTGGGTCGCACAACACGTCTGCAAGCATATCGAAATCCTTCCTCTTCGAATCCTTAATCTCTGCTAGGATCGGTGGATAGTGGACAATGTCGAAGCTCGATGAATAATTCGTGAGTTTCCCACGGTGAGAAAAGGAGGCAAGGCTATAGGATCCCTCCCCATCTAAATTTCATCGACCATCTATCACGTTCTTGGACGGTGAGATTAATTCCTTCCTCGATGAGACGTTTGAGCACCACTCGATTTGTTATTCGCGAGGAAATTAATTGCCAAAAAAAGGAAAAGTATTTTCAATATTTTTTTCTTCACTCATCCATGTGTGTCCTATTTCGATAAAAATTTGGCAATAGATATTCCCACGTCGTTTCATCTTACTCAAAGAGATCCTCAAATTGTTAATTATAATATATAAAGCGAAAAGATTAATAATAATAATTAATAATCGTGTACCATCGTACACGATTTTCCGTGGTGGTTGGTTGAAACGTGTCGTTTAGCTAAGCGTTTATTAATAGTCGGTCCTCGCGGTCGAAATCGCTTTAGTTCCAATGGATAGTTGGTAGTGTAGAGTAGTAACAGACGTGATAAAGTTGAAGGTGGTATTCAGTAGCGAGGGTAGAAATTCCACGCAGCGGCAGCTGCGTCTGACTATACGCGGCGTGTGTTCACTTAGCCTCGTTAGTGGCGCAAGCGAGATAAGGTCGGCCATGCGGCTGACCACTTACAGCCGTCTCTACTTGCGGCTTCTAGTATCCGGACATCTGGAATGCTAACGATCGCGTCTCACCCTCCCGTGCCAAACTCTCGCCTCGTTTTTTCTTTTCTTTTCGTTTTCAACCCAATCATTTGGAGAATTCAATTACAATCTGAACGCGAAAATTTCTCGATTATTTTTAACGATGCGAGGAAAATATTAATTTAAAAAAAAAAAAGTAGCTTTGAAATTTCTTACAAAATTTTACAACTCGATCCAGCACCAAAGGAAAAAAAAGAAAAAGATCTCTAACGATTTCTCGAAAAACAATTAACAAGAAAATCTTATTTCAATTGTGACTCCTTTTGATAAAAATCTTTTCTAATAAAATGTAAAATAAAGATAATGAAAATTCGATGGGGAAGCTGAAAGACCAATCTCGAACACACGAGGTGCTTTTTAATGCTGACACGATCCTTGATCTTCGACGACAGTCGGAGGTGTTTCAGGCAGCAGTGGCGGCCGCGGCAGCAGCGGCCGCGGGAGGCGGTGGCCAGCAACCCGCCCCCACACCCGCCGGCAACGAGAGCAACCCCGAGGGCGCCGTCGAGGGTAGCGCCCTGGTACCTGTCACTTCAGGTGCAACCACACCTGCCACCGCAACACAGGGTACAGACCTGAAAGGTCAACCGAAACGCCTTCACGTCAGCAATATACCTTTCCGCTTCCGAGACCCTGATCTCAGGGCAATGTTTGGGGTAAGTTTCAACTTTGAATTATTTATCTTTCATTTTGCAAAAAGTTTAACGAGTGATTGTGTTGTATTATCGTGGGGGGGAGTGAATTAATTATTCGTTCATAGGTACGGAAGTGGTAGTTGAAAGTTTTGATGTATATATCATAATAATAATAATAATAATAATAATAAATAATAATTATTCCTTATTATTCATTTTGATATTAACTCATTAAGGACCAATTATATGTTATATGTTAATATTTTTTGACTTAATTCTGTAATTTTTGAAGAAATTAAATTGTTCAACTTGTATGAGATATATTATTGATCGTATTTCTTTCTTTCTTTTTTTCTCTATCTTTGATTTGTGCAAAGTATCTATAAAGTTTCTATAAAGTTTAAAGTAATTGAAATTGTGACAAAGTATCTTTCTTAAATCATTAACAAATATTTTTCTATCTCATTTTTCTTTTTTCTGTTTTTTAAAAAATATATAACGTTACGTTCGAATAAAATCACGGTATTATTTCCCCCCGTTGGTCCTTAATGGGTTGAACACGATGATGACACGTTCTCGAGACAACGTTGCTTTCTGTTTTCCAGCAATTCGGGCCGATCCTCGACGTGGAAATCATATTTAACGAAAGAGGAAGCAAGGTAAGCTCACGTCGCCCTTAGGCTGCGAGCCACCCCTGTCAACCCACCCCTGAGAATTACAGTTAGACTTAAGCCACACACATACACATACACGCACACACCTACCCACACACATACCCACACACACACACACACATACACACACATGCACACAGCCGCGTCCCAGGGCCACGAAATCCTCGTCGCCAGGATGGATCCGCGCTCGAAATCTCTCACCGACCCTCCCCTTCGTTTCCACGCCCGACGTTAATCCAACCGCCACCATCCCCTCCCCTGAAACTCCCCCTCCTCGCTCGATTCAACGCCACCACGAGTTTCTCGCTCGAACAATCCCCGAGAGTTTGGTTCGAAGGAAGGACACGAGGAACACCAGAACCGATCCACCGGAGTTTCTCGTCGGTCGAACAACCTTTTTATCCGCCTAACTTTCGCAATCTTCTCACCTCCGTGCCCTCTTTCATTCCTTCGATTCACCTCCTCCCCTCCTTATTCCCTCGTAGCCGCAATCATCGCGCGGACGTGACCAGTCTCTCTCCCCATTTTCCAGTGGAGAAACTTTTTCGAAAAAAAAAAAAAAAGAAAGAAAGAAAGAAAGAAGGAAGGAAGGAAGGAAAGAAAGAAAACTCGGACGCGAGGACAAGCCTGGTCACGAGGACGCTCACTGGGACCCGTAATCTTTCGTTCCAGGGGACGCAGCGTCACGACTGAGGAGGAAGGGGAGGATTGTTCCATCTTCCTTCTGGAAACTTTTTTTTGTTCGAGGAAAAAGGGGAGGGAAGGCAGGTGTTTTTTTTTTTTTTTTTTTTTTTTCGTCTCTTTAGAGAGAAAGAAAAGTGAAAACTGGGTCGTTACGCTGCGTCTCCTCGAAACGTGCGTTCTTTTGCAGCGCGATGGCGACGCTCACGTCGTCCAGCTTCGAGATATCGGTCCCAGAAGTGGTGTAAAACGACACGGTGCCATTGTCGACCCGTTCTTCCGTGCTAAGAATCTTCGACTGATCTCCGTGTAATCCCGAAACGAGAGAGAGAGGGGGGGAGGAGAGTTTATCGCGGCTTCCTCGTCACGCTGCTCGTGCTCGAGACGAGCTTCTAGGATTAAAGGGTGGAAGGCCTTGGTTTTGAAAATCGGGGGATGAAATATCAAGGGAATCTTGGGGAGATGAGACGTTGAGATTGCTTCTCCCCGTGTGGTTTGGACGATTCTCGTTAGTCAGGATTGTCCAGAAAACGTTTCTCGAGGAGAGTTGGTAGGTAGGAGACGATATTCGATCCGAAAGATTATTTCGTCGATCCTGGACGATTCTTTTGTTCGATTTTTCTCGTGGAAGAGAAAAGATAGAGAGTTTCGATGAGGAGGAAGCGTTAAGAGTTCGAAATTCGAAATCATTCTGTTTTAAATTTAACGATTTCGATTCAGTTTATTGTTTAACACTTTTTATTTTTTAGAAATTTTGTATCTTGAAGTTTCAGTATTCAAAGATTCTGATTTTCTCCTCTCCAAGTATCCGAACTCTTCACACCTAGATTATTTTATCAACGAAATACAAGAGCATAAAAAGATCGAGGAATAATCACAAGAAAATCCTTCCAATTATTTAGATAATCTCTCGATCTCAAATGATCAAACAAATCTCCTTCGACAATTCCTTCTCCAATCATCAAGCCAACTTCTCAAGATAATCGAACTCGAAGTTATTATATATCGATATCCATTCAAAATTCAACGATTCTAATTTAATCTCCCTCGAGCATCCTAGATCCATCCTTCCAAGAGATGAAATGAAATGAAATCAAAACTTCGAAAGGTTGTAGATTTAATCGTGGTTCGTTCGTGCATGGGAAAATCTAAGCTTGCAGAGGAGGAGGAGGAGGAGAAGGGAGGGAGAAAGGAGAAAAGAAAATTTAAAATGAATGTAGGAGGGGGAGTGCGCGAAGGAGAAGTTTGAAATGCAAATAGGTTTCAATATGGATGACAGCGGTCTGGATAAGATCCGCAGTAATACATCGTGCCGACAGCCGGCATCCGGCGAGCTTGCATATTCAGCGTCTTTGCGTCAAGTACACTCAAGTGCACTTCATCAAGCTCCCGCGGTACCACTAACCCAATAGCATCGGCTGCTGACGATGTCACGCACGCCTGTCTATTGTCCACCGGATGATCGAGCCCCCATCTTCTCGTGAAAACAAATTTCTACTTCTGATGACCATCTTTTGATTAACACAAACCAATCAAGCTTTGATCGATATAAAGCTGCGTCGATATTCAAATTTCGTTATCTTCGATAATTTTTATCTACGATATCTTTCGAGTTGCGGAAATTTTAATTTCGATATATCTATGATCATACACGTGTAAAAATGTTGATTTAAAATTCTAAAATGGATCGTACTAGAACAAGACGATGTAGACACCTTTTATTAAAAATTCTCAACGTCTCTGTGATTTTTAAATTACAAACGATAATATAAGAGAAACTTTTACCTCCAATTTTTTAATATTTTTCTATCCTATGAATCAACCGAATAAAATCAAATGAGAATATTTCCCTTTGTATTGCAAAATACTTTTACACTCGTTCGATACGGACGCGACATTGTTCTCTGAAATTTTCTTTCCCCCCTCTTTCGAACAATATTATTCTCAACTCGGAGGATTCCACTCCATTCCGATTCTTTTTCGTTCTCCCCTGCTCGTTCAAACGTTCCGTAATTAACTCCGATTTCCACCGTGGAAAACTTTCATATCGGTCGAGTAAAAAGGAAACGAAATCCCCCGTTACCAAATTACCCCGCTTCGCTCGAATTCGGATTAATGAAAATATTCATAACGGGAAACAATGCACGCACTTGAAAGATTTCGAAGAAATATGAAAAGTGTTAGATGTGTTGGAATCCAACCCGTTCCCAAACGGAGTTAATTGGAGTTGGAAAGGATAAAATCTCTTTGTTCCCCGCCCCATAAAACTTGGACAAAACTTTCGTCGAGATTATGAAATCGCGCGGAAAGTTTCTTCGCGTAGCAATAACGAGGGGCGAAAGAAAGAGGATTCTCAACGGCCTCTTGCAACGGCCATCCCTACCCGAGTAATTAGATCAGAAATCCATTATTTTGAACGACCTCGAATAATGATTGCTCGAAGACGGTCTACGATCTCTTGGACTGAGTTTCCGCCACTCGAGGACGGAGTTCTCGACGATCGTGGAAGTTGGCGCGATGGATAGAGCTTCTCCATATTCAAGCTCGCTTTTCACCGAGCGCTTCTCCTGAATTTCATTGTTACTACTCGAATAATCAGAATACCCATCTCGATGTTTTCGTATCGATGTTTCGAGACTAGATCCTTTTACTTTTGCGAAGGAAACGAAGATTGTTTTGGAGGAAGAAGAAGAGGTTATATTATTTGAAGATTTGATTTTCATGATTTTCTGCATTGCTAGATTTTTCTTTTTTTTTTTTTTTTTCTTTAACGATTTAGTGTTTGATTCGATAAAGTTAAATATAATAAAGCTAAATCAGTTCTTGTGCAGATTACAAATATTACGTAAATTTCTCGTACTCGTTTTATTTCTTAAACAAGTAGGAATACACAATGGAATTAAAATGAACTTTCATTCTTGTAAGAAAAATTAAATCCATACTGAATCTTCGGAAAATTTCCCATTCATTAATTGTAAATATCCTCGTCGCAAGATCGTATCGATCTTTATTACGAGATAAATTTAAATCTTCGATCGAGCTATTCCTATTTCGCTGTTTAAAAATCAAATTCGCGCAAGATCCCGCGCAATTAAAATCTTGGGAACTCGAGCATAAAACTTGTTCCACGTTACAACGTCGATCAAAGATCCCTAAGACTCTCATCAAGCTAATAGCCACTCGAACGGACGAGCAATCAATCAGAGCCTCTAATTGAATGAAGGAGGGCGACAATCGGTAATGCTCGCCTATTAGGTCACGGTGGAGAGGTCTATTTCGATCAGAGAATCCTGACAGGAAGCGCGGCTCGCATCCGTCATTGGAACAACCAATCCCAGGAGGAATAATAAGCGTGTTCCAGTTACTGAAGAGAGGCTGGAAGAGGATTAATTAAACTCGTTCGCGATGGTTATCCCCGTGCCGCACACGTGTCTTTTTTTTTTTTTTTTTTTTTTTCCTTTCATTCTTCTTTTCTTCCTTCTTCCGCCCTTAGGGTGGTCGTGATTGGTTTCACGGTATTCTGGATAAAGTGATAAAGGATCACGCTCCAGTTTGTACGCGAAGAACTAGTTTCTCGGATCAATCGATGCAATTGTTGCGATTCTTCTGAGTGAGAAAGAGAGAGAGAGAGAAAAGAATTTTTTCGACGACTAGGAGTTCGTCACAGTTATGACGATTCGTGTGATAAAAGTGTTGGAACGTGATGGAATTTAATGGAGACTTGGATATACGTAGAGTGTAATAGGAAATTTTAAGAATTGATTCTTATCTTTATTGGGATTTTTTTTTTTTTTAATAGGATATTAAATTTTGAATAGTCTTGTTAATTTAAAAATTTGCTTCGTTCTTATAGTATAAATAAAGTTTAACAATTTAAAATGAAGAAAAGAATTTTGAACGTTGATTTCATTAAAAATTGTTCGTTAATATTCTATTCGAAGTTAAAAAGATGTTCAAAGAGAAAGTGATAGAAGATCTTCTTGTCATTTATTTTTTCTATGAACTTCAATGAAAGATCTTTTTAATTGAGATACTCAATTAAAAATATTCATTCTCCTACATTTTATCTGTACGTAAAATCTTCTCAATAAAAACACGAAAAATGATCAATCTACGTCACAATCTTAATTTACAATCTTAATTCAATTCTACGAAATTCCAAAGAAAAATTACACCTCGAGAAACAAATATTTCAATATTCCAAAAGGATATCAACGACGAAATTGGAGGAAAATTTCGAAGAAATTTACGTGATAGCTGCAAAAGTCTTCGAGAAAGGTCGAGAAAGTCGTTCGATAGGGAACCGTGATAAATCGTGGAAAAACGGCCCCTCGTATAATTCGAGGTACAAGTCGGCATTCATCACGCGTCAGAGATCCCAACAACTCGACAATGGCACCGAGGACGTCACCTTTTGCATTGCAAATTCAATGGAAGCCGACGGTGGTGTTCCCTTGGAAATATGCGCGAACAACCGCGTTGCCATCGCTTTTTAGCATTTAAGCGATCGCGAGGACGTGACGGGGTCTCCACACCGTGGAATTACCGGGGGAGGGGAGGGAAAAGAAAGGGAAAGAGAAAACGAAAAAAGACATGGGATGTGAATACGAAAATCGATTCGAGATCACGAAGCTATGCTTCTCTTCTTCATTGACCCCGTCACGGAGCCGAATTATAATTAATATAACTTAAACGCGTTATCCTGGAAAATCGCTCGACCACGCGGGTCACGTTGATTTCCTCGCGAAACGATAATGATCGTCGATCGATGATCGTCGATCCCTCCGTTTCGAAATGGAAACGTCGACGCCGGTGGCGCTCGGTTTTCGGATTAACGCGACAGATTTAGATTTAAGGCGAGAGATATAAGATGAGTGTGTGACGATGAGTGCGCGAATCTGTGAGAGAGACCTTTTCTCGAAAGCTTCGTCAATGTAAATGGAATGTGGCATCCCTAATGAAGTGCAGCATTTTGGAGAAGAGATACTTTGAGACCGGTGCGGAGGAGGGCGCTTATCGACTTGTCTTTTTAATTTTTTTTTTTTTTTTTTTTTTTGTTACTATGGATATATGTATTTTTTCTTTCTCTTCTCGGTTCGTTTCTTTTCTTTTTTTTCCCCTCTTTTTCTTTTTTTTTTTTTCTTTTTTTTTCTTAAATCTTGTAGAATTTGATTTTGATAAAAGCATATATAGCTCGTCTCGTTCGTTGAATTTTTAAAAGGAGAGAGTTAATTCGTGGAGGGCAAGTCGGTGAGCGCACTTGTCTCGCGCTGAGTATGTGCCAGTGACACGTACATACATACCATAATATAACCAATGGTGTTAGTTCTCGTAGTTGTTAGACGAGCTATTGCATTTTTACTAGCTAGCATTCCGCATTTTATCATTATTTAGCTCCCATTGGTTATAAGGCAGCTCGGTGCACCTTGCGTAACTGTGTTCGCAGCTGCTTTTGACGAACTGTGGTACCTAAAAGTAACTAAAAAAAAAAAAAAAAAAAAAAAAAAAAAAAACCATCATCCCTTTTATATTACACCCTCCTCGCCAAATACCTTCCACCAAGACGAATCGCCTCCTACTACGATTCTCTTTATATTACGATCCTTTCCATTATTCGATCTTCTCATCGTCTTTTTACAATTCAATCGAAACCGTAATATTTGCAGAAGAAGAAGAAAAAAGGAAAAGTAAAAAGCAAAACACATACAAAAAAATAATAATAATAATAATAATAATAATTCAATGGCAGCTAATATAAAATGCTTCAAGATCTTTCATCACGATTCTTTTGCGTCGTTTTGAATAATATTTCTAAAAATATCATCGATCTCTCAAAATAAAAATGATCATTCAATAATAATAATAATAATAATAATAATAATAGATAGTAGAAAAATAAGATCGATAGAATTGATGAAAAAATAAAACAAAAGGAAATAGTAATAATAAAAATTAGATCGTTTCAAGATGGACGCAGCAGCGGACACACGGTGCACCCGGTGGGCCGGCTGCCGCCACTTCCGGTCGCGGAGGAGACCCTCGGGAGATGCTGCCCATTTGATTTGATGAAACTTTGTCACACCTCGTTTTTTCCAAAGCTACATCTAACCAATCTCCATTTTTATCCTCCTCTCTCTTTCTCTCTCTCTCTCTCTCTCTCTCTCTCTTTCTCTCTCTCTCCCTCTCCCTCTCGTTCTCTCTCTCTCTCTCTCTCTTTTTCTATTTCTCTCTTTCTCTCTCTTTCTCTCTCTCTCTTTGACAAGTTTCCCAAGGCGTTTCAAGGCCGGTATACACATACATATACACATATCACACTTAATTACACACAGAGAGAAAGAAACGTATTCGTACATCGGGAGGAACAACACACGTTAGAGACGATTACACGCTTAGACATTACACGATTAGAGACGATTATAAAGAGGCGTAAGCAGGAGACGATTATAAAATAGTTGAGAGCTAACCAGCGATTTGTTGCCTGTCCGTTCGAATCGATCTTTCCAACCTCAGAGACCCGCGTTTTCGAAACTTTTCTCGAGAGAGACACACCTTTTTTGTTAATTTATATTATATAGTCTCGCTACACGCCCCATTTGTGGTTCCACAAACAACGCCGCGATTGTATTACTAATCCACCTGCAAGTGTTGGATTGCGACAAACCGAATGACTGATCTCTACTTTTTTTTCTTATTTATTAAAAAAAGCAAGAAAAAAAAAATATCGATTCAAGAAAGAATAATTTAATAAAATTATATATAAAACGAAAAGTCGTTAGATTTTTTTTCACGAGCAGACATTTTGTATGTCACAATCCAACGCAAACAGCATGATGTCGTACATATATTTATATTACCATTGCATCTTCCGAAGTTTCTTAAGTATCTCTCTCTCTCTCTCTCTATATATATATATATATATCTAATCAAGATATATATATATCTAATCAATATATACGTACATATATGTATATTGACACACGAGCACAAAGAATACACGTTAATTACATACATACACATCTGTACGTACCTCTATCTATGATTGTTATATCATTATTATATATGTAAATAGTAGTCGCACGCTTTTGTCTAGGCGAAGTCGAAGGTATTAATGAAACGGCCCATGCTTCTACCTCTTTTATTACTCACGTATGTGTTTTAGGATAGAGAAATGCTGCTTTCGATCTCACCAACAGTTTTTTGTCCGGCGTTCCAATATCACGTGTCGTTTGGCTCTTCTCGTTGCGATTTACTCTCTACTGTCCCTCTCTCGCTCTCTTTTTCTCTCTTTCTCTTTCTATCTCTATCTCTCTTTCTCTCTCTCTCTTCCTCCTCGATCGATCCTCCATTTCCTCTCCAAAAATTCCTAATTCTATTTATTCGAAATAATTTTTTTAAAATTATCGATATCGCCTTGAAAGATTTCTTTTCCCTTTTTTTTCTCCTCTATTCTATCTCTCTCTCTCTCTCTCTCTCTCTCTCTCTCTCTCTTTAAACTATTCGAAAAGAAATTAGAAATTATTCGTTTCGTTTCGATCGATTCGGAAATGGAAAAAATTCGAAATTACCGAGCCTTGAAACTCCTGCAATTTTTTTTTTTTTTTTTAACGATAATCAATCAATCAACATTTTATCTCTCTAACACCAATGATAGAATGGTCGGAAGAATAAAAATCGTAGCCGAATATTTTCCAATATTTTCCTATCCTATAGAGAAAGAGAAACAAAGAGAAGGGAAGAAGCGAGCGTGAGCGAGCGAGTGGATTGAAACGAGAGAGAGAAACGTAGGGAGCAAACAAAAGTAGACAGACGAGGAAAAAGATCTTCCACTGCCATTTTCATCGAGAAAAAAAAAACGAAAGAAAGACACAAAAGAATTACACACATATACGAAGAAAACACTTGAAGTCACACACTTACGCGTATACTCCTATTATCTCTTAACTCATCCCCCTCTCTTTCTCTCTCTTTCTCTCTCTCTCTTTCTCTTTCTCTTTCTCTATTTATTAAACGTATTTATTAAATATATATCTATATATATATGTATCTATATATCAAATATATGTATATATAGGTATAATATATATAATATTAAATCTCGTATTGTTTTTTGTGCGCTTTTATATCGCTGTTTGCCAGCTTCGGTCACAAATATTCAAGTATTCTTCGAGTTCCTCTCTCTCTCTTTCTCTCTCTTTCTCTCTTTCTCTCTTCTCCATTTCTCCAACCTCTCCCTCCTCCATCCTCTAATTATCATCCTTAAACACTTTGTACACGCACGTCTAGCCACACGAAAACCACCGTCACCGTGCACACACCGATTATCCGCTTAATTATCGTGTTATCGGTTATCGTTCAGAGGCGAATTGCACATTTTACCCTTTGATCATTTTGCTGATTTGTTTCTGGTACACGTTGATAGGCTCACTGAAATCACCTCCTGCTCTTTTTTTTTTTTTTTAATCTTGATTTCTAATTTTTCACGTAGGAAAAAAATATTTAACCTGTGTAAATTTCCGAATAATGTCAATGGTCGATGGAGCTCGATATTGAATATATTGCAGAAGATGGATCTGAAAGGAGAGAATGTTTCGTGAAATTTTCGTCGAATTCGTTGTGTTGCGGGTTGTGAAAATGTAGAGAATAAAAAAAAATACGATTATTTCGATAATACGTCAGATCTTATATCTTTCGAATGCATGAATTTCCAAAAAAAAAAAAAAAAAAAAAAAAACGAGATTTCATATCCATCCTCTTTTTTCTCCATTAATCTTCACTTACAATTTACAATTTAAATATTCAACCTCTGTGCAATTATAACGGAAGATTTAAAAAATTGCTGAACTCTCGAAGCAGCAATCTGTGCAAACAATCTAAAAAAAAAAATCTCATCAATCAGAAAAAATTCCTCAAGGATAATTCCTCGAGGATAATTCCTCGAGATAATGATCATCGTTCCAATTTTCTTAAGGAAAGAATAATTAATCAACACCGGTCTATTTTCGGTTTCTCTCTCGGAAAATATTGTTCAACGTTTCGCGTTTTAACATGTCGCATGATTAACATTCTTATCTAGATAGACCTTTGTATCTTCCAAAGCACGCGCTCACACCTGGAAATTAACGTTAATTTCGCTCTCGTGTCTGGCATCCAGTTGTTAACTAATCTATAGTTTAGATAATAGAAATCGTCTCGTTCGATCCTCGAGTTCGAACAAGATCAACAATGTTCGAACAATCGAAGAAACAAATCGAAGGTTCTCGATTCTTTTGATACGACGACGATTAATCACGTGACACAGGCCAATCAGTCATTCGAAGATCGCGTCTATTCCTGGCTGGATGGATACGTCTTATTTACTGCTGCACACTATCGATTCTAATCGATCCTGGAAAAGTTTAATTCGTCGCGAGGCGAATCCCGTTTCTCGTAAATTTGGATATTCGACGAGAGTGTGGAACGGAAATGTGTCGTCCAGATTTAATTTTCGTTTCATATTTTATAAGATCGGTTCGATTTTGACAGTTTCGCAAGAATAGAATCGTAATATTGGATATTGAGAAGCATGAAATAAAATTCATCCATATTTCGTTCCATCATTTTTAAGAGGAAGGAAATTAGTGGCGTCTTCGAATTCGAATCAACTTGAGATAAATTTACATACAGGAAGCGGATCATCCGGTATCATTCGTTCCAACTATTTTTGGAAAGAAAATTAATGGATACTGTCTTCGTTTACAGAAGAGAAGGTAGATCAATATGGATTCCTTTAAATACTACGTAACTACTGATGATATCCCAACTTTGAAATTTATTCAGAAAACACGTGTAAAAAGAAAATGTTGTGTTTCGCTTCGAAAGGATATTTAACCCAACCTTTGAGATACCTTTTAACTCTCTTCTTCTCGTTTACATTCGCTTCTTTTTCTTCTATCATCATGAAGAAAGATCATCATGAACCGAGACTTAAAGTTGAAAAAGAAAGAATCGATGATTTTATCCTATTTTATTAAATTTCAACCGAGCTATTATTTTATTTCTATCCATCTTCACATTTCATCCTTCTCTTTTTTTTTTGTTTCTCGATAGTTTGTAAATCGCTTCCGCGATATAATACTCAGATGTAAGCTCGAAACAGTTCCGGTTCGTGTCAAAGGGAAGCTCGATTTTCAATTGCAGGCGGGAAGATAAATTGCCCGATAAGGTTAGAGCATGATTTCGTTCGTGACAAAGAGCCTGTTTTATCGGGCGAGCATGCTGGTTGTTTTTCTAATATCTTTCTTCCTGTTCCGAGATCCAACGTGGAAGATCCGCGAGAGGAAGGGAGCGATCGCGATAAATTAATCGTGTAATTACATTTTTTTCAACGGCGTAATCGTCCTCAAAGGGTTGAAAAATAACAACGAAGATTTAAAATATGATTTCCGGACTTGCTTAAATTCCAAGTTTTCCAATTTTTCGACACTTTCTAAAGAGTTTTATAAACTTTCCACTCTCTTCTATGGTAATATTACTCGATTAAATTTTTACCCGGAGGAGGAGATCGTATATTTTTCATCGACTTTTTGAAATTAAGTAATTCCCTGCTTCGATGAATTTTTTTTTTTTTTCCTCCGGAATATCGACGTTGAAAATTTGCAATTATTATTCGATTTAATAGAGATATGTAATTACTTTTACACGTATATCGATGTTATCTAGAAGTTTAAAAGAACATTAAGTACAAAGTAAAAATATCCTTCTCGATAAGCTTTATTATCCTCCCTTTAAAAATCCCTAGAAGTGGATTGGACAAATGTGAAGAAAGTCTAGGGGATTTCACGGTGTTCGAACTTGATTCCTTGAAATATCTCTAGAGATGGATTCAGGAGAGTGAAACGAAGGGGCGTGATCGTGATTTCGTTTTAACTGGATTAACGTTGAAACCCTCGTGCCGCGATGGGTGAAAGATTTCTCGTAAGAGTGATCTGAGCGTGGATTAATTTCCTGAAAGAGGAGAAAGCGGCAGGCGCGGTGATTCCGTGGCTGGTCGCGCATTGCACGCCAACCTTAATTTTCCGAAAGCCGATAAGGCTTTAAGGAGGTTTTCGCCAAGATCGCGATCTCGCCGTCACGAGAACTGCTGCCTCGCTTCGGGACGAGAACGCCCCCCTTTTTCGTTATCCTCGAGAAAAATCGCTGGGCGAAAAATAGAATCGATTCTTTTACATTTTAAATTTTTATTCCAATTCATCTTTTCCGAGGGATATTTCGAAAATTCGTTTAATATGTCGTCTCCGTTGTCAATTCTTTTTTTTAATCGAAAATGATCGAATTGGCGTTCGTAATTTTAATTGCACTTGTTCAAATATTATTGTAGGGAAATATTCGATGAATATAGATCTCGTATAATTCTTTGGAAAAATCGTTAGGAGAAATATATTTAGTTCCAGTAATATTTTACTTGTAAATTTTGAAAATAAATGTAATATCTTAACGTCATTGTTTTCCTATTTTTTTTAAAATTCCAATAACAGCTCAAGACGTTAATTCGTGTCATTTATGTCACTTATTTAAAATTAAGAATTCGTTCGCGCTAAAAATTTTCGTTCACGCTAAAATAATACAAAATTTTTTACATGAAACGTTATTACAGCACAATATATCCAATATATCGCGGATCAAAATAATCCCCTGCCTCGTACTTCCATGTTATTTTACAACTAGCTAAAAATACGCTTGAACTTATGAACTGACCTCATAGCAAAGGATCAAAAATAGTGAATAGCGTCGAGCAACGCGCTCGTTCGATTTCTCTCCTTCCTGCAAAATTTATTTCTCGTTTCCCTCTCCCCTCCTACCCACCCGGTTCGTGATATTTCACCACTCGAAGCCTTCAATTTCGAAACAATGACGACAGAGAAAGTTCCTGCAGAAAACCATGTGGCGAGATTCGAAATAGGGCGAGAGCCTGCCTTCTATTCGCGATGCAAATCGATTTGTCGATTATTCGATTCCTTCCCCCTCCCCTCATCCCTCGCGTTCTCGAGCCCGAGGCATTGTCACTACGGCCCTGCCTTATCGACATTATGCTGATTTCCCAAGTGGATCGCGTCGAAGCGACTCGTCGTAAGAAATTCGATGAAAAATAAGGGACAAACGACGCTTTTCCACCCAGCTGAAATCTCGCTTACGGACGATCGTTGTTCTTTCAACGCGTATATGCGCTCTCTCCTTCTCTTTTTTTTTTTTTTTCCTTATTTCTTTATTTCAATGGCTTCTCCAAGGGAAATTTAATTTTTTTCCAAAACGGAAGTGGAAAACGAAGTAATGTAAAACATCGTAAACACCAAGACAGTGGTAATAAGATAAATTTAAAATGTTGGAAAATTATTCGAAGCTTTGTGAATAGTTAGAGAAAAGTTTTCTATATATTTAGAAAAAAAATTTATAACTTTATATTGTGCATCGTGATTATGGATTATCGTTTTTCTCGGAAAATTTTGATCGATTACATTTTGTATTGACGCACAACGCGTATGATGTACGCGCATGTATAGTTCATCTATTTTAATGAATTTCTGTATCGAGTCGATAAATTTTGCGATTAACATCTGTTTTTTCCTTTAAATAATCCGTCATTTTGAAATGACGAATTGATTTCCGCCCGGTGAACGTGAATCGAGAGAGATTGAAAGGCTTTGCACCGGTCGAAACAAGTCATCTGGAGAATTATCCACGCAGAAATATTGTTTAATAACGTTCAGCGATACGGTTTATTGTTCACTATGACACGTACATCGAGTTCTATCGGTTGCGTTCGTTCTCGACGAATTTTCCTCGTTGATTGCGGGGAGGAGAAAAATAATCGTTGGTTAAAATAATTTTTCTTCGGGGGATGTTTCAGATTTTTAACGATGACGATGGAAAAAAGAGAGAGAGAAGAAGGGTCGAAGAATAAAAATTTCAGGGCGAAAGTGGGAAGAAAGTAGGAGATTAAAATATTCAAAAGTTCAAAATGCAAGTTTCTAAAAATTCCACTGCATAATTTATAAACTTGGAGGAAAACTTCTAGGACTCGAATCTTCCGGTCGAATGAGTTTGTCCCAAGAATTTTTCGCCAAACAATTCCTTTCGATCGAGATTTTTAATATAAAAATTCTCAATCAGTCGAAAGTATTGAATATCTTTCGCGTGACTATTGGTCATCCAATATCCAATTAACTTTCTTCGATAATCTTTACTACGCATCGTTAAGCTTAAACTTATCCCAAAATTTCCACCGAAATCTTTCGCAAATCTCAAAACTCGCACCCAATCCTCGATTAAAACCAAACAGCTCCTCCCCCTAAACCACCCCTCGATTAATTAATGAGAAATGGTGGCTCTCGATTATTCGAGAGGAATTCTCCACAGGGCAATTCAATTTTCTTCCATCGATTCGATTACAGTGGAACGAGTTACGATGTTTCTTGAGAGAGGGATGAAGACAGAGGAAACAAGCTCCTCGGTCCTCCTTCTCCCCTCTACCTGTATTACGCGGGGAACACGATAACTTTGCACTCTATCCACCCCCTCCTTTCGCGTTTCTTCGAGAGCAGAGGCCGTATTTGATTTGACTTTAATACGATTTCTCAGCGATGGCGACAGTCTGGATACACGTAACCGCTCCTGGCAGAAACGAGAGGGGACCGAGACGAGAGGAAGTTGATTATCCATCCACGTCTCTGTCTCTCTCTTTCTCTCTTCCCTCTCTGCCTGAAATTAATTTCCTCGGGTGAGAAACACGTTTCGTTTTCGAATCGAAGCAAAGACTCGATTTATTTATCTTTTGAAAATTATTGAGTTTTCGAATCCTTCGAATTCGAAAGAATTAAATATAATTATCGTTAAAATTTAATTTAGTTCAGTTTTGTAAAATTTGATTCGAGTGTACGACAGGTTATAAGTCTTTCTCTCTCTCTCTCTCTCTCTCTCTGTGAAAAGGTTGAAATGAGTTATGGTTCAGGGAAATTAAAGTCAGGAATTAAGGGTGTATCAAGATTCGAGGATATATTATATTTCTCCGACAGTATCAACGAAGGTGTGAGCGTGTGAGCATCATATATTTTACAATCACGGAGACAATAAGAGTAAAAATTTCCCTCCAAGATTTATAGCCCATCTCGATGCTTTTCCAATTTTCTTTTTTTTCTTCTTCGTTTTCCTCTTATCGAACGTTTTTATTCAAAGCGATTGCACACGACGAATGGCACACACGAGCACACACGGCACATACACACACAAACACACACACCTGATTATTCGATACCGTCTCAAAATCATCCTTTCCCATCATCCCAGTGTTTCTAACCTCCTTTATGTCATATCTTTAATTTTCTTTTTCTCGTACACGCACCTCTCGGTACAAAGCAAGAGTCTTTAATATGATATGACGATGACCATGATGACATGACACGATATGATATGATATGATAATGAGATGATTAATGTGACCATGACCATGATTTCTTACCATGATTTTATATTTACTTATTTGTTGCACGTTGTTTGGTGCGTCTCCGTAAGCAGTATGACGCGCTCGCAGACTCTCTGGCAAACCGACATTTCGGCAAATATCGTGCTTTTTATCCGTCTCCATCCACGTATTTATGAACGAGTGCTCTCCTTCGCCGCCCTTCTTACATCTCTCCCTCTTCGTGATAACGTAAATACAACGTTTCCTCTTACCTTTAAAGTAAAATCTTAATCGCTTTGAAAAAGAAATTTGTTGAAAATTTAAATTTAGAAGAAAAAAAAAAAAAGAAAAAAACAGAGAAAGGATTATTTTTCAAATATTGAGCATCGCTTGACAACTTTTTGCTCATCGTCGCCGATGAAAACTCATCCGGTTTATTGTTTCCACGAATTTCGTAAAGACGTAGGGAGGACCATGATGGGACGCGCGCCGAAAGAAATTCCGCAAAACTTTTCGTTTCGCCCCTCGAGGCAGCGTCTCGAGAGTGGATCTCGAGAATTAATTAGCGGCAGACGGCCATTGTACGGCGAGAGATTCGAGGAATAAACGGAAGAATAGGTTTAAGAGTTGAAAAAGACGAGGACCGAAAGATGAAAGAGGGCGAGGGGGCCAAGAAACGCGAAAAGAAACTCGAAAGAATCTCTCGTATTTCGTTCGCGTATAGTTGAATGAAAAGTCGGTCGAATCGGCACGAATTCGATTTAAATAAGCGTGGAAAGGTTCCTTGCGCGAGTTGCACGCGGAGCACCCCCACGAAAAATGCACTCGTTGGCCTCGAAGGCCGTTTCAAAAAAATCGCCTTTTCCTCTCACCTCTTCTTTCTTTCTTTCTTTCTTTCTTTCTTTCTTTCTTTCTTTCGATATCTTACCCTCCTAATATTATCATTACTATTATTATATTTTCTATTCTCCCTTGTTTAACATCTTCACCTTTTATTTTACTTTTCTTTCTTTCCTTTTCTTTTTTTTTCTTTCTTTCCTTTTTTTTTTTTTTTTAAATTCGTATTAATAGACACGAATGAAAATTTTGTACAAGCGTTACAAGAAAAGCACGAAATGTCGGGCCTGCCAGTCGGCTGTTTGCCGAGCGCTGGCAGTCTGTAAGTTGAGTTTAATGCATGTTGTTTTGTCTGTCCTTGCATGCAGGGATTCGGTTTTGTAACATTCGCAAATAGTGCTGACGCGGACCGGGCACGTGAGAGGCTACACGGCACCGTGGTTGAGGGCAGAAAGATTGAGGTGTGCATGAACATTCTTATACTTATATATATATATACATACATATATATATGTATACATTCGCCATTAATTCATTTATATACACGTGTTGTACTTATTTTTGCAGGTGCACAGCGGGAAGCGCGGACGAGCGACTCCGCACGCTCGTTCGCGCTACTCGCTCAGATAATATATTATTTCAAATTAATTCAACAGGCGACCAGCGATTGCTTCTATCGATCTTCTTTATTTATTTATTTATTTATTTATTTATTTACTTATTTATTTATTTATTTATTTTCCCCTCCTTTTCTTTCTCGTAGCTAACAATACTACAATGTCGAACGCTGCTTCTAATTGAATTTCTAAAAACGTTGGTCGCCTAATTGAGATACTTGAATCTTAGATATTTAAGCAAATCGCGGGGATCTCGTGCTCGTAAATAATTTTACTTTTTTTTTTTTTCTAATTTAATATCCATCCATATTAAAATTCATGGAATTTTTCGAAGGTATACATACATTTCTTCAACGATGACAAGTTTTTTTTACCAGCACGAGCTACGCGACTAATTTTAAGCAAGAAAAACGGTTCCGATCGACAGACACGCTTGCGCCTCTCGAGCGAGAAAAATCCCACTGTTTCGAACACTGTTTTTTCGGAGCAGAGAGTTTTTGAATTTTCGCGGAGCCACGGAGTCCCTCTTTCCGGTTATTTATCGGTTATTTTATCGGTGGTTAATCGAGGGATAATTGCGGGGAAGGATAGATAGATTGGAGAGCGCATTCTGGGTCAATCCGGATCGAGCACTCGAGAACTCGAGTGTCATCGATCGATTGGTGCTTGGAGTGTGTCGAGAGATTCGCGATCCTGACTCCTGTCGAGTCACTCGATCACGCTCCATTTTTTGGGGACTCGAGTCTAAATGATCTACAGTGTGATCCATACCGTCCGGATCGTTTTAAAAATATATAGATATAGATCAAATTTAAATTCCAATCCCTTTTTAACCATCAATTATTTGAGAAATTTGAAACTCGTTGAAACGATATTTTTCCTAAAAAAAAAAAAAAAAAAAAAAATTACAAATTTCTTTCGTGCATATATGGACGAATGAATGGCTCCGTAAAAATAAGTGGCGAGGATCGTGGCAATGGCGCGATTCAAGGATCGCGTGATCAATTCAAATTCAAAGGGAAAGAACGAGTCGAATATTCGGAATATCGATCGACGATCCCCCCCCTCCCCCTTCCGATAGTTTAATCGTTATTGATCGAACGTGATGTCTGGCACAATGTCGATATCCGGCAATAGCAACTTAATCTGATTGGATAATGCGATTAATCGAGCGAACGAAATGTTGCTTCGAACGCGTTGGCACACCGGCGTGGCCAGAATCACTGTTGCGTCACCGTTCCTTTATGAGCCAACTTATTTATAGACGAATCAACTTCTGTGTAAATTGATTTATAGAAATTCGTGCGCGTACAAAAATTCGAATTATGATATCGTTTTTCTCTTTTATACGATATATTTATATTTCGCGATTACACGTGTCTTACGATTCTTTTTTTTCTTTTTTCCTTCCTTCTTTTTTTTTTTTTTTTTTTTTTTTTTTTGTTTCCGAAACGAAACAATTCAAACAACCGATTGGATTGTTTAATCCAGACCGTGATTAATCGTAGAGTTAATGCGCGTAAAGTATGCGATACAAGGAAATCTTTTCAGAAAATTTAGCACGGGTTTACGCGCGTAACATTAACAATAAGATTAAATTCCAATTAAAGTCGATTTTCATCGTCATTGATCGAAGTTGATCGAAGTTTTACTATGCAAGTAATTTTCAATTGTAATTTATAATTGCACATTAAAATCATTATGTGTATATATATACATAGATTTAAAAATTTTTCTTAAAAATTCGTCGATATTCAATAATAATTCACGATTTCAATGGCTCGTCTGGACCAATATTCGATACGAAATCGTTGCAACGAAAAATCTTTCCCATCAGAATCACGAACCTGTATTCTCTCGCCATTGCCAGGGAACGTCACGAAGCGTCTCGAAGGTGCAAGCACGGAACCGAAAAGCGTGGGCCGTGCCACGAACGCGGACGCAGCCCCGATATTAATCTCGTCGAACATCGTCGAAATGAATTCGTCAAATCGACCGACACGCGTCCGCGTGGGTGGTACGAGTCACGCGCAAGCGACGAAGTTGAAGGGGTGGACGCGCTCGGGACAACTCCGTAAAAATTACATTTCAACGAAAAACAAAAAAAAAAAAAAAAAAGAAAAGAAAAAGAAAAAGAAAAAGAAAAAAGAAATTGTAACGAGGGACAAAATATTGTATGCGTACGCGCACGTTTAATTTATAAATTTTGTGCGTGTATGTAAATAGAGACAGAAAGAGAGCGAAGGTTGGCCAGTGAATAGGAGGATATATACATAAATATACACAAATATACTCCGTCTGGCAACAACGAATTAAATACGAAAGAAATATAAATATCTGATGTCTCTTTGTTGTCCCCTATATAGAGTCGTTCTACGCGCGACACAGCGACAGACGAGAGTCGAGGCGCGTGCGGGAAACATATAGTAGAGATCGGATAGGACGGTATAGAACGAGCGAGAAATAAAAAAATATAAAATATATACGTATATGTGGAAGGCTAGTAAAACGAGATGCCTATACGATGGTTAACGGACGGAATATTGAGAGAGCGAGCAAACGAGATAAGAAAGAAAGAAAAAAAAAAAGAAAAGAAACGAGAAATGAGAAAGAAAGAGAGATGATAGAGTATGAGAGAAAATTGTTGAAAGAATTTTGAGGGCAAGTAACGGCGGGCGAGTGGGGACACTGAAGATGCCGGTCGAAAAAATCCGATCCCAGAAGTGTCCGAAAAGGTAAGGAAACCAGAAACCATAACCATCGAGAAAAAGCGAAATAATAGTCGAAAAAACTGTTGACGAGAGCGACGAGAGATGTCGCCTCGCACTGCCCGCTCTCTCACCCCGATCAAATACACACGGGAGTCGCACGAAACGAATTTTTTTCATCGTACGCGTACAAATTATATCGGCGATTAACGTGGTAACCACGTTATGTTCGTTTATTCGTTTATTGCGGCGGGTGATATTGCGCGTGGAATGGGGGTGGGAGGGATTTTTTTTTTTTTTTTTTTTTTTTTTTTTTTTTTTTGCGGATTTCGTGCCCGAGCTTCTCGCGATTTTTGCGAACGATTATGCTACTATGGAGTGTTTATCGTAATGGCCGCCAGATGGCGACCGATGGCCACTCACCTCGGATAATCTGATTAAAAGTTTTTTGAAAAAAAAGTTAGTTAGCGGCGAATTGGCAACACGTTGCAGTAATAAAAAGTGGCAAAAAGCTTTTAGCTTCGTTAAAAGATCAAACCCTGCTCCCTGTAATTGTATAAAAATCAATGTTAAAATCAATGGTAAACTGTACCCGAGGCAGCCATATTGGAACAAAACGTGGAATAGAACGTAGAGCGGGTAATATGATCAAATTTAAAATTGAGAAGGGAGATAAAACGAAATTAAATTCTGTATCCTTCAACAAACGAGTTGTAAACTATCTAATATTATATTAACTGTCGATTCGTTGGTCGATTGTTGCTGAAGAGGGCACGATGGATTAAATTTCCAATTGTACGTTTTTACTTCGATATCAGATTGTTACGAATGTTTCTCGATGCGTTCTCTCGTTTTTTTTTTTTTTCTTTTTTAACCAGCGAATCACGTGGAAAATAGATCCGCGAAAATAAAAGGGATTACGTTCGAACGGAGAAATTTGTCATTAAATTTACCTGTCAGGAAGCAAGCCAGAATCTAGCGTAACGAAAAACTCGGAACGACTATTTAATCTCCATTTTCCTCTCTTCCATTCGATTCTGCTCTTTTCTCTATTCTATCTTTTCGCTCTCAAAAAAAAAAAAAAAAAAGAAAAAAAGAAAAAAAGAAACGAATTTCCAACGAACCGTTCGAACGTCGTCTGATAAATCGTCCGACAGCCAAAAAATTTGGCAACGTTCGCAAAACTCTCGTAACTCTGGCACGACAAACATTTGCACGGATTTTTTTTGCTACGTATTCTCGTAACTACCCCTCCATGTTCCACGCTCGTACGATCAATTTTCGAAATATTCAAAAAAAAAGAAAAGAAAAAAAAGAACATTACTTTTTCTTTTCTTTTTTTTTTGTTCTCTTTTTTTCTCTCTTTTTTTTCTTTTTTTTTTTTTTTTTTTTTTTTTTTGTCAATTTGCTTCCCGGTTTCACGCGACACTACGGATTTTTAATCTTTAAGCTAGATAAGTTATGACGGACGTTCGCACGAGTACTTTCGAAACTGGTGAAATTATTCGAAACGAAATATATATATACACGCGAATTTAAAGCGTGAATTTTAATCATTAATTTAAGGATTTTTAGATATTTAATTTCAGGAAATTTTCGCGATAGGAAACATGGTGGATTCGTAAGTGGCACGAAATGAGAGAGGTAAAATTTTGACGTGCCGCCGCGACTAATGGTGTCGAAGAAAATGGCGGGGAAAATCAGTGGTGAGGATGAAAATGTCGGAGCGGGATAGAGCGCGTCAAATTAAACTTAACAAGTTTTAATGCCCAATTACGGAGTTACACCTACCTGGCTGGCTCTTATTTCTGTTGGCGTAATAAGCCACGGTAATTGAAATTTACGAGCGTGTTTTACGCGGGCCGGTTCGTAAACAGGGAAAAAGCGGTGTCCAGCCAGCGTTTGAGACGCGCTAATTCGACGAAGTAAGACGAATGAATTTTAAATTTTCTCGTAACACTCGTGTATATATATTCTGCCACCTATGCGTTTAACTTTTCTATATTTTTTCCTTTCGATAAATTATTGGCAATGAAAATTTATTTTAGAAACTCTTTACGATGCGAGTAAAACATCCAAAAATATTACATGCGTATTTTTTCAAATACCTTAATTAAAATAAATAAAAATATGATAAATTTATATAAATTTGTTTTAGCAATTTGATAAATTCAGGGAAAAATATTAGTATTTCGACTTGCATTTTATTTTCAAAAAATTCAATTGATAAAAAAAATATTGGCAACAAAATTTGAATTTCTCGTTCTCTCTTAAAACTCTGTTCATTTAATTTTTTTAATTGAAAATAATACGATAAAAAGATTGCTTTATTTTGCGTATCATCGTTAAAACCATTACCGATTAAACGATATCCTTTTACCAAAAGGTAAATAAACCGTGGAGGAGAGGAGGGGGGCGAGAATTCGAAACTCTGAAATTTCACTCGATTCCACGAAAAGGTACAACTTCATTAAAAAAAAAAGAAAAAAAAAAAGGAGAAAGATCTCCACGTATCCCCATCAAGCAAATATAAACCCAGTCGAGTAATTTCAACTTTTCCGGCAAATTAAAAACCTCCATTAACAAAATCACGAGATGTCCGCCGCCGCCAAACGAGGGTCAAATTCCAACCCCTTGCGTATTACATTCGCTCCAGGGATCCGGCAAAGCTTCGACGTGAAGTCTAACGAGAAGTTAAAGACCGAAATGGCCGAGGGTTAAAGGGAGGCCGAGCTCGACGTCGCATTGAAAAGGCGAGAGTCCAACGATGATCCTCCTCCTCCTTCCCCCTCCTTTTTTTCCACCAGTGCGAGCTTTTTAATTACCGGAAGGATTAAGGGAGATTTCAAATTAGAACCGAGTTTTTTTGTCTTGTGAAAAAAGAAAAGAAGAGGGGAGAAAAGAAGAAGGAGAAGAAGAAGGGAGGGGGGGGTAAAATGTTAATCCGCAAGCCGGAGTCGACTTGAGAATCTCACGATTCGTCGAAACTTTATCGTCCAACCGGATACCGGTTCCTCTTTCAAAAGGAAACACGTGTTCTCTCTGTAATTACGTCGCCGGAGAAAGAAAAAGATATATCGTGGGACAGAGGAGAGAGGGAGAGAAGGGGAGGAAGGGGTCTCTGTCAGAACAAAAAAAAAAAAAAAAAAAAAAAAGCGTTCCAACGCATCGATGTCGAACGAATATCGCCTCGTTTTATTGGCCTCCTGCTTGCCAACCGGAGATTATATCGGTTTCCGGAAAAAGAGGTTTTGTTTCGGGCTGTTCGATTGTGACTTCGATGATTAAAGTTGGAAACGGTGGACGATTATTCGGATGAAAGAGGAATGGAGAAATTGGAATGGATGGGGTTTTATGGTTTTTCTAAATTTGAAATTTAGAGAACCGTTTGGCAATATTTCGATGGGCAATATTGTTCGAGGCTTTTTTTCTTCTTTTAAAAAAAATGAAATAATTGAAATAATTAAAACAGAAATTGAAAATGATAATTTCCTATTAGCTTAAATTATATACTTTTCGAACTAACAATTTTAAGCCTGTTTTAAATTACACGAGAGAGGATTATCTTCCTCTTGTCAAATTTAAAATTTGGAACGGCGAGAAATAAATCAAAAGTAGGAGAGATTAAACTCAGGTCGTTTGTAATTCGAACCCTTCCTCTCCCCCCCCAAAAAAATTAATAACCAGATAAACCAGACGAAACAATCCATTTTCAACGAATCCAAAACACCCCTTGCCACGATTAAAATTTGAGATTAAACTCAAGAGCGAGCAATTTGACTGAGATATCACAGCTCGTGATTCGATCATCGAATTACATCGCGACCATCCAAACCAAGTGCCACTCCCCGGAGTGCCACTCTTACATATTTCATCCTCCAACGACAATGTTTTCCAGCGGGAACATTTTCGGTCAAATATTTTGCCGGCTCCTCATCAAACATTATCTTTTCGTATTTACCCGGTGATCCCTCCGTGCCATCCGACTAGTCCACGAGCAGAAGGGAGAGAATCAACCGACATGGGAGCCGCTAATAACGTCGCTTTAATTACCCTCGAACCAGGCCAAGAGGATCGAGGGAATTTCCTGGGAGACCCGTGTTTCCACGTTAAATCTATATATCTCGATCCTAATCGAAGAAATTACACCGAGTTATACACCGAGGATTGGGGATATCGAATCAATTCTAATACAAACGTATCCCAACTTCGTTCCCAATCTCTCTAATTATATCCAGCTTGTTGGGATAGAAGGATAGAACGATTGGAGATACGATTCGAAGGAAAGAGAATCCTTCCTCGAAGAAAGTTCCTCCCGTACGTGTTGGAGAAGAATCGATCATCCAAAACGTTTATTTTTATTCGATGAAAAGTAACTTGGACAGGATTCAAGAATTCTTTTTAAAAGAATTGTGTATTTGAAAGAGGATGACCGCGATAGAAAAGATACGAAAAGTTTGAAATTTTTAGAGAAGCATCGATCTGTGAAGATCGAATGTGGCACGAGAATGGAAGAATTCTTACTTTCTCGATGATAAAGCATCCTTCTCGGGGAAAGAGGAATTTCGATTTGTTCCCGATAAGATCCAGAGTCAATGATGAATTTAATAAATCTTTGCTTGATAAACCGTGACAACACCTTCCTCCACGACAGAAATACGATCTTTCTTCTTGGACGATATTCAATGACCAAAGAACGAGCCCCTACTACCTTTTCTCTCTTCTATATACAATCGACATACTCGTCGCAAGAGTCGAATCTCTTCCTCAAATTCGACAGATCCTTTCAACAGATTCAAGAGAATCGTGGCCAGTATCGTTCCCTCCTCCCCCAAAGAAATATCGCGAAAAAGAAGGATCTCTCCTTGAAACGACGCTCGATAGAAGTTTCGAACTGCGGAACTGCGAGGTTCGATCTTTGCTCACCTTGGTAACGAGTGAAAACACAATGCTCGATGGCTACAAAGGCCGTTCGTTAAGATAATGGGCCAGTGAATGGGGATAGGGAGGGGTGTCGCGAGACCGCGCTCGCGTTTCAACCCCCGCCTTCCCCTCCTCATTCGTCGTTCGTTCAAAGCTCCATTCATGGGAGGGGCGAAAGGGGGGAGTTTAAACTGGTTTAAGCACCGGCGGTAGTTAGCGAGCGGCCCGATACTCTTCGATTATCGAAGGTCTTTCGGCCTCGTTAGCGGGCTTCAATTTTGCACGCTCCCGCTGCGAGCATTGTTGATCGCCCCTCTGGGGGAAAGGGTGCAACGAAAGGGTTTGTTCGCGGAGATCGAAGGCGCGGAGGTGGTGGCAACTCTCCCTTCATTCTTTTTTTCTTTTTCTTCCCTTTTTTCTTTCTCTTCTCTCGATGAGAATGAGATTTTTCGATAATTTTTCTACGATGTTTTTTTCATTTCGAAAGAGGTTTCTTTTTTTTTTTCTTCTTCTTTTTAAAAGGAAAGTGTCTGTTTCGGAAAGTTTTCGAAACATTTAGAAATGGTACGATCATTTTCGATGGACGTTCTTCGAGGAAAACTGGGTTATTCGTGCGAAACTCTCGCGTGAACTTTTAGATAATCTGTGATATTGATTCGGCAACCTTTGCGCCGAATTTCAAATTCAATGCTTTTCGTAAGGGTCAACATTTGTCTTTCGTCACTTTCGTGCACTTGCAGTGTGGAATTTCCAATTGGAAAATAATATTACCAGCGAAATATCGATCGAAATCGGTTTCACGTCGCAATAAACGATTTAGGATCTCGAGTCGAGATTAGTGAGAAGTCATCATGCAAGGATTTCGTCGATAAGAATAACGAAAGGGTTGAAAAACAGAGAAACGGATAATTATTTTATACGGACAAATTAATCCTCCCAAGAAGATTCTTGTACTGAGAGAAAGAATCGTCGAAAGCATGTTTCTTCCGCTCGAACGATCAAAAGAAAAATAAATCTCTACTTGATGCTTCATTAACACCACTGGAGAAAAAATAAATCAAAAGATGGAAAGGGATAAAATCGTGATAATTTCCAAACTAATTTCGCTCTATTATTCAAAACTCTTCAAATTCAACACATTCAATACGCCATTTAAAATCGAAGAAGATAATATTGATTTATCGATGAATACCAAAAGTATTTGTGAAACGTCAAAAAATGTAACAAAATTCAACTATATATATATATATATACATTCGTATATACAAATAGAAAGCTGGCTATCTGAAAAACTCTTCTACACCTTTTACATTTCTTGATAGAAAACCCATAACGTTACCATCACTCTTCTCCATAGGATAGAAAATCCTCGTGCATTCACGGTCACTCTCGTTGAAGTACGTTAAATACGATGGCAAATAACGTCACGTTAGCAAAAAAGGAAACGCATTTACACATCCCCTGTAGAAACGCCACATCCAACCACCCGATTCGTTATTCCAACGAGTCCTCCAAACGCTTCGATTCCACCCTTCGAACTTCGAAAACTCACCGAAAAGCCACCATCCGTGGAAACTCGCCCACACATCCCCTCCTCCCCCTTGAATCAATAGCCAAATCACCAGCCAAATCGTGGCAAGAAGACCAGGTGAAAAGGGTAGCAGGCCACGACGAGGGTCGAAGGTGAGCGAAGGACGAAAACAAACTCTTGTTCCGCCGGAACCGTGGCATTCCGGAAAGCAGGAAGTACGACCCAGTGGTGTCGTCGTAGCTCATGCACGGCCTGCATGGTGCATAACGACAGGTGGCTCGAATTTTCGAGCTTAGCAAGTCAAATTTATGCAGATACCGGGAAGGGAACAAGGTTGCTCGATATGCCCGAAGCTGTGTGACGTTTGTCCGGTCAACATCTTGTATCATCACGCGACCGCCATCCCATCATCGATACCGATATGCAGGGTGGATAGAATTCTCGAGGGTTGGCAGGTTCGAAGGGTGGCGGCCATTAATTCGGTCGAGCGCGTGTCTCTTTTATCCTGTTTCTTCTCTGTGCCCTTCGATGACGAATCGAGGCTTGGATTCCTCCCTTCTTTCGACGATATTTCTTTTTCGTGAAGTATAGAAGGGGTGGCCACTTGCGAGAAAGCGAGAGATCGGGAGACATCTGGCGGATCAAAGGTGTCCGTTCATATCTGCGAGATATTCGTTACAATGCAGACGTTCTCGCGTTCTGGCCCTTTTAAAAGAAGAAAGATATTCAAATTGAAACGGAGAAATCTTTGGATCGATTTGACCAGGAGGTTTCCAAGACAGGAGGTTGCAAGAGAATATCGTGAACAAGCGTTATAAATTACAGCGAGGACGGCAAAGCTTAGTTAATGAAATTGTCTATCGATCAATCTACGATCGATCCGACCTATGCCCTTTTACACGTCTCCAATTAAAAAGTAAACGCCGTCCAATATCGATAGCATCAAATAAACCTCTCAAATAAGCGTTTCCTCGTATTTGAATAAAAATTGAATCAAAATTTCTATTCGTGGGCACAACCAGCCTCTCCCTCCCTTCCATCCTCATCAAGAAGAAGAAGGGGATGTGTGTCATTCGGTAGAAGGGGAGGCGCGTAGATCGAAAAATCGATGGCCGAGCTGCGTTCCAGGCCAAATCTTAACGAGCCACAATTTACAATGGGCCGAGATTTACTTACTTCCTGCATTTCAATTCAGATCGCGGTGATACCGAGGCCCGGATCGGCCGGAAATCGTGGATCGTTCGTGTCGGCCACCGTGTCACGAAACTTCGTGTATGTGCCGTCTATTATCGTCCCCCTTTCGACTCTCTCTCTTTCCCATTTACCAAACGTCGAGATTATTTTTTTTCTTTTCTTTTCTTTCTTTTTTTTTTTTTTTTTTGTTGCAATTATACTCGAAGACGAGAGATGGCCAGCTGGCGGCGTGGCTTGGATGTCAATCAAAGATCCCCGGTTACAATGATTAATCGGATCGATATCGTCGTCCAACGGCTCTGTCCACGAAATTGAATCGAGAATCTGCTCGAGTTAATAGCGGATAAAGGCTTGACTATCCGGGCCCCGGTAGTTGATAGTTGGGGGAGTCTTTGCGGAGGGCGTGGGAGGGGAAGAGGGAGGGGGTCGATGATCGAGGACGGCGGAGGACGGCACTGCGAGTCTAGGCACCTGACTCTGGTCGACGTCATTTTATCTGTCGGCAAACGAGGCGCTGATGGATTTATTGGTGTTTGCACGCGCAAATAGAGGTAAGCCTGGGCCGACGATAGAGATAATATTGTAACAACCGCGGAACGGGTTCTGGATCTGATAGGGGAAAATCGGCGGCGATAGATGAATGGCTTTGATGCACAGGGTAGGGTAGGGTAGGGTAGGGTGTTTCTGCCTGAGATTTCAATAGGCTCGTGTACGATTCGTGTTGGAATTCGATTGCGTGTAAGGATTAGAGAGAGAGAAAGAATTTGAATTTGCGTTCTAAGGATTTTTCTTTCCGTTTCCGTGAAAAGGATATTCCGCGAAAGATCGGATAAAAATTAGAGTATAGGGATAGGTTCCTCGATGAATCTGCAATAAGCCAGAGTTTGAGTTTCGGATTATACTCGAAGTTTTGTTTGTAGAAGGGATAATTAAGGAATGTGTAAATTTTATTATATTTTATTTATGATTACTGTTTATTATCAGATCCCAGGTTGCAACGAAGAAATCACAAAAAACTCTAATAATTTTCACGTCTTTAGCGAGATAAGTCTATGTTATGGGGAATTAAAGTAAGATTTAATAAACAACTTGGATGGCATACACGCGCGCGAGCGTGGAATAAAGTAAGATTGTACCTTCTTCCGTTACAAATCTGGACCGCGATAAATCACGTTACGTTAAGTCCGGTGCCAGGAGAGATCTAAGCTGCAGTATACCAGGCTCTACTCTAACTTATGGCAGATCGGGTAACTCGGAAAATTCGATTCACGGTAAATCGAATTAAACTGTCGATACAGGGAAAAGTGAACTGGAAAAAAATTATAAATTCTGCCAGACAGTTTTCGAATACTCGTAATACATATTTGAAAAACGATTAGCGCTATCATTTTTGTACATTTTTTAATCGAATTTAAATTCATTTGCATTAATATCGGATTCACTGTTTTTAAATTTCGTTTTAACAATAACTTTCTAAAAAGAATTTTTTAAATATTTCGTTTCTTTCGCGGTAGAGAAAAAAAAATATATAATTTCTATACTTTGAAAAATGATATTTATTATTTTTTAATAAATCGTGATAAAATATTATACTATATTCGAATAAATTGAAAAAAACATTATTCCGAAACGCGTCAAATGTGTGTTTAAATTATTGAACGAAATGAATGGTTAATATCGAATAAAAAAAATATATATATATATATATATTTCTCTTTTGATAAAATACTTGAAACGTACAATATTAAAAAATTTAACGTCCCTCCTTTTGTTTATTTTAATGTTGTTTTCGAAACCAATTATATTATAAAATAAATAAATCGTTATCGATTAAAAAAATATCCTTCCTCATATACATACCAAAATATCAAATTTACAATATATTAATACCAGTAATTACACACGCGATTCGATCGAAGAACAATGCCCAAATACACTTGTCCCAATTTCTAAACCGAAGTGGTTCTTCAAAATTGACCCGTTGCCAGAAAATCGCGAGAATTCAAATGAACTCACTCGAGTTTTTAACATCAAAGTTCAAGGGCCCATTTCGATGGAAATTTTCGATAAGCTTGATGACGAGAAAATTCCACCCTCGTTCCACGTACCTCCCACCAATTTTAATCATCCAACGACCATCTCTTCTCTCTCTCTCTCTTTCTCTCTCTCTCTCTCTCTGTCTCTCTCTCCTCCTCTCTTAATTTCAATCTCGATCGTGAAGATAACGAGGGAGCGATAATAAAATCAGTTGGAACAACAAGGAACAATCGGGTGTCGTACGCGTGGACGGTCTAATTTGCAAAACAATCGGATTTACAGAACGTACGCAGCCGGGGTGTTGGACACGATACACGTATGGCAAACAAAGATTTCGAGATTCATCCGTGCTCGCATTGTTTGCCGTCCAACAAGGCGGGCACGGGCATCGATTCTGACAACGTAGACTCAGGATGCCTCGATGTCCGCCCACGGTTTGTTTGCTCGTTTGTTGCGTATCCCGCTCGTTCAATTTTACCTAACAATAAGATCCGACAGGTTAGTGTTTGCCTTTCATTTACTCGCGATGAATATTTGTCGGTGGTGGGGGCCCCTCCGAGGTGGGACGAGAGATTCGATTTATTCGATGAATTCTCTCGTTTATGGTGGTTGTCGTCGTGATATTAAGGATAACGTTTTAGGTTGTGACGATAATTTAACGATTGGATGGATCCAATGGCAAAAGTTTCGGCGAATTTCTAACGCGATCGTTATATATATATATATATTAATAAACAAGATAGAACGTAGTTCGTGCGTGGAAAACTTTCACGTTTACCCAATATTTGAAACTTTGTGTTAGTACGAATTTTAAATTTGAATTGACAGATGAGGAAAGTTGTAGATAACGAGGAAATTGTCTATTGTAGAAAGGAGGAAAGGAGGATAATTATTCGTTGATTTCTAATAACGACGAATATCTTCGAATGAGATATTATATTTGTTGCATATTTTTTACTTTTAAAGTAAAAAAAAGAAGAAATCTCCGCTAATAGGATTTAATTTCAGAACGTGGATGCTTTATGAATAATAATTATAGCGATCTTTTTTTTTCTTTTTTTTTTTTTTTTGAATCTAAAAAATAATTGAAATTGAAATTTTTAATCTTTGCCGTTGCACAGATTACAAAATTTTTCGCAGCCATTTTAATATTTAACGCGAACGAAATAATAACGTTGCGAAATTTTCGTCGTATAACGGTTGATGTTCACCGATATTTAATATTCACAGGTGAATAAAAGATTATGATACGAGCCGCGAAACTTTGTCGCAGAATATAAAGGATCTTGCCCCTGACGGGCAACATTTCATACTTGCTAAACGTTCCACGTCGATATTTAATATTCATGAGCGTATATGAAACACGTATAACTCTAAAAACGTCGAAACTTCTCCGTGAAGCGAGACGTTGATACACGATACCAAAATCGGATCGTTGATCAATATTCATAACCAGCGAGCAAGCGATGGTTTCTAATACAAATTTCGAGAATCTAATATAAATTTCGAATAAAATTTAATGCTGAACTTGGAATAATAATAACAATACGTGAATATATAAATAAAAAGAAGTTTGAAAAGTTTTTTTTTTTTCCTTTTACACAAATGATAAAGCAAAAATTCTTCTGAGAAATATATATTGCTAATTAAAATTTTCCTTGATAATTTTAGATTTCCCCAAATTTTTTATCTACGAAAAGAATTCAAGGAAAAAACTTCTCTAAAGGACAAAAGAATTGAATATAAATTTTTCTCCAACTCCAAAGAGAAACTGTTCGTCGACCTTCTCTAATTAACAAGTTTATCATGGACATCCAGAGAGGGATCTAACTTCTGGTTGGTTGAATTGAACACGATTGCTCGTTACGAGAAGGCGACGTTCGTTTAATCCGATCATAACTATATAACGCGGCGAACAAACCCCTCGATCGATGGGAACACGATCGTAAAATGCAAATCGCGGTCGATAACGCAGGCAGGGATTGGCCGGCCGTATCCTCTCGCGACAAACAAATACCGGGTGGCGTAGATAAACCGCACGTTCGAGATAGGACGCTGGTTGTTGGATATCGAGGTGGTAGGAGTATCGAGAATGGCGAAAAATATGGGGATATTGTTTCGATTATATTGAGCGAAAGATTTTGTTTAGATAACAATTTGAAAGTTGGACGAGAGTATTTGAAATTGAATTCCTTTTTGTATTTTTAGGTTTTTTTTTACTGGATTCTGAAAGTAAAAAAGTAGATTAAAATTGTAGATTGGATCTCTCTTAATTGAATTACAGAATTCGGTAACACGAAGATAATGGGAACGGGTATGATAAGCATAAGCGTGGCAGAAATATTTAAAAATCAGAGAATAAAATATGCAAATAAGGGAATGATGAATCGGTCTGGATAAGAATCACGGCCAATTAAAATGGTAAATCGGTATCCATAAAGTTGGCCCGAATTAAATCAATAAATCGGAGATTATAAAATTACCATGTAAATTAATGTAGGAAATTAAAGATCGAGGAATAAGCGACGAGAACTGATGATGAATGAATTAAAATTTCGAGAGAAAAGGGATCACTTATCTCGGTTCGAATTGACGCAAATCTAACCTGTAAAATAGAAAAGTAAAATAATATATCGCGCATAAGAGTCAACGAACGTTGAACAAAATCTCCGTTTAATCGGGGGATAGAGATCTCGTTTTCCGTGAGAACGAAATACGAGGAAAACGGGGGAGAAAGGCGGAGAGACGGAAGGCAAAGCAGCGGAAATGGGGGAAAAATCCGAAGAACGGTAAAAGCGCACGGTAAGAGGGATCCAGCTGATAAAGAGAAACGCCGAACCGACGAGAATTTAGCCTCTTCTAGTTACTTTTTTCTCTTCTTTTTAATTTTACCCACCAGCGACGAAAGTACTTGTGCGAGAGATCGAGATAATCGGAAATCGACAGCGACGGTCTCTTGATTTCTTTTTATAACCATCTTTTTTTTTTTCGATCGTCCGGAAAAGTGGAGCGTTTAACGATCAGAAGAAGAAGAAGAAGATAAAAAAGAAAAAGAAAGAAAAATTGTTTTTTTTCGCGCCTCTCACGATTGTTCGTCTTCTTTTTTTTTTTTTTTTTNTTTTTTTTTTTTTTTTACGAGAGAAAATTTCGAGATTGATTTTCTTTTTTTGCTTATTTACCTACACTTTGCCGGATTTTCGCATCGAAAATCATCGATCGATCGCTTTTCACGTATGGATTAATGGTAAACTCGTTTTTTTTCTTTTTTTTTTTTTTTTTTCAAGATTATAAGCTTTAAACACAAGAGTTTTTCTTCTTTTCGTATCGATGCAAAAAAAAAAAAAAGAAAAAGTTTAGAAAGAAAAAAAATAGAGTGATTGAAAATCGTAAAATCGTGGAAAATCGATCGATCAGATATTCTTCGTTCTTGGCCTCGAAGATGGAAAATTTCTTATTGTTAAAAAAAATTGTTTCTTATTCTTTTTCGATATATATGTATATATATTCTTTTCAAATTATTAATATCATTTCTTCAAAATTTTATAAAATTTGCGATGTTTAAATTTACTCGTCGTTGTCATCGTGGCCAAGGATTCAATTTGGCGGGATTTTCAAAAGGAGAATTCTTTTGAAGAGCCGGCATCTTTTTTTCTCGACAGACAACGTCCAACTAATTCCTTAAATTTAGATAAGATTTCAGAAAGGAAAGAGAATCGAATCAATTCTAAATTTGGCGAACAATAGTTTACCTTGAAATTGTGTAAAAATTTTCAAAATAATATTTCACATTAGTTTCTCCATCGCCAAATTGACGAATTGAGGATTACTCGAGAAAGAAAACGGAATATAATTGCAAGTAGCTGTACATCGTTAAATTTGTATAGATTTATTTCATTTTCCAAAGTTCCCAAATTTTTCGTTGAAATGTTTATTTTTCAAAGTTTGAAGATAACTAAGAAAGAAAGAAAAACAAAAAGGAAGAAAATATAAATTAACGATGCACAGCTGCAGTAATTTTCGCATTTGGCCGTTGATCGATGCGCAGAACCCCAGTTTATCCCCCCGGTTTATCCGGGCCGATTTTTGTATCGAAATGAAAATGAAAATTGAGAGGCTGATACGGGGAGAAATTGCATTTGCCAGTTTGATTGCGCATCCATCAATGTCCTCGATCGCGAGATTCGTGCACGAGCCGCGAAATTGGCGTTGTTGGATCTTCAACCTATTCGAGTCAATGTCCATTTGCTTCCTTCCTTGTCAAAAAAAAAAAAAATAAATAAAATATTTTCCTCCGATTTAGAAATTTAACATATCCGTGCAATCTTTCCTTATTTTTTAATAAGCATCTTCTCGAGTAAATTTTCTTTTAACTCTTAAGTAAATTTTTTTCGTTGAAATTTTTAAATCATCCGGGAGATTTATAATATGAAATTTTTTGAAACGGCAAAGCTTTCGTTTTCTTCACGAAACAAATGGACGAGATGGAATTTTTATATTTTTATTCGATACGGAAAGAAGCGGCGGCGCGAATCTCGCGATCGATCGAAAGAAATAAAATCGGTACGGTATAGTCAGATGTAATCGAGAGATTGTTAATATTCCATTATTTATTTGACAGGTGAACAACGCGACAGCGAGGGTGCAGACGAAAAAACCACCGACGGTACCCAACGGTAGGTGTTCCAATCACGTTTTTCCTTTTTTTTTTTTTTCTTTTTTCACATTTATAAATCTTCCTCGACACAAACGATATTCAAATAGCTTGGATATTTTCTATATACATATATGCATATATCGATTTTTTTTCTTTTTCCTAAAGCTAAAGCTCCTCTCTATCCTCCATTTTCTTTTTTATTTTTCTTTTCTTTTTTTTTTTGTTCTTTTTTTTTTTTTTTTTTCTCCTCCATCCGCGTTATACAAGAATCGATGTTGAACAAGGTTACGGCATTTTCGTTGCTCTTTAGTTTCTCCTCTCCTCTCCTATTTTCCGGGGAAAGGTAAATATGCTGCGGGTGCTTCGCTTGGTTCAACGTTTATTCTAACTTAATTAATTAGCACGGGAATTCAGCTCCTTCAAACGCGTGAAATTTTGATGTCAAACTACATTGGGGAAACACTCGAGGCATTTGTCCCGTTTTCTCCACGGAATTCCGTCGAGATCGAAAGAAAATACGCGCCAATTGTTTATCCATTGCGTTTCCCTGTTTCCAGTGATCCAGTGAAATTTTTTATATCCTTTCTCAATATTTTTTTTTTTGTAGCTATCTCATTTTAGTTTATTCCACTCTTAATCGTATTGAATTCGGTTTTCCTTCATATTCCCCGTGATACTTTTCCCCGTGATTTAATTGTTAATATTTTTAAATCTTTTTGAATTTCGAATTGAGTTTGTATTTAATTTTTCATATTGTAATAACGATATCAAATTATTCGTTTATAGAAATTATTGGTTCCCACTTTTAGATTGAAAATTACGAAACAAATCGATATTTTTCAAATCTGCATTAATAATTAAATCGAGGAGAGATAGAAAATTGACGAAAAAAAGAAACGATTTATCATAAGAATAATCCAATTTTCAAAGCGATTGGCTATAATCTAATCGCGATTCTATCGAGCCTATTCAAATCACGACTTAATCCGGATCAACGGAAACGAGCAAGGTCTGGCCGGGAGCAGCTGGTCATATTTAGAGAAAATTAACGAGCTTCTTAGATTTCTTCGCCTCGTGTCGAGCGTTAAAAAATATTAAGTTGAATTAAAAAGTTGAAATGAGAACCTAGCGAGATTGATTATAATTAATAGGATTTATAATCCCCTGCTAAGTGTCAAATTAATTAATTTGAAACAGAAATTTCGCAAAATGAATGGAAAGGTAATTGTTCCGTATTCAAAGCTCAAAAGTTTTCGCAAATTTGCGACGTGTCTTCCAGTTTCATCTTTAGAGAAACTCATTAGAGTTTGATTATAAGACTATTATCCGTAGGCGACGTTACGATTTTAGAGGGAGTTGAATTAAAGTTTATTTGACAGATTTGATTGGATAATAGGAGGAATGTATATAACGATAAGAATTAAATAAAATTATCAATCGTCGGAATTACTTGAAATTTCCCATTCTTGTTATCTTCTCGTTTTTAATAATGCGCGTTAGAAAGTTTATTAAGGCAACATTATCGATCTATCAAGATCCCACCTCGTAAGTTACAATACAGTTATAAATAATTGACACTCGAAACAACAATAACTATCGTTCGTTTGCCAACTATTTCCCAATGTGAGAACTAGATTCGAGCGACCAGTTCGAACAACAGATGACGAGAACGCCTCTAATTATAGTCAATCTCGTTAATCCGTAATGGAGGGACGATTGACATTTTACTTTTGTGTTCGATGAAACGAATTCGCTCGATTCGTTCACGTCCACTTGCGCGTGAACCGTTTAGAAACCGTTGCTCCTCGCCTTCTTCCGAGAAAATTTCATTTGCGAAATTCGCTTTCGCTGTGTGCGTGTATATATTTCTTGGAATCGAGGTCGTGCAATATCTATCGATTCACGCAGCGCGTATTGTTTTCGCTGCATCAATCTTAGAAACGACGATTGTGATTGGAAAAAAAAAAGGAAAGGAAAGGAAAATCGTAGGAAATTGTATACATGTAGAAAGAGAAAGAGGGAAATTTAATAGAGGAAAAGAGAGAAATAAATTAGAAAAAAAATTGATGATCGAGGAATGAAAAGGATCGAAGATTGCGGATGGAAGAAAGAAAAATAAGAATAGACACAGAGAGATAGATTATTTGAATAGACAAAGGTTAAATGGAAAAGAAAATAAAGAAATGCATAAGAAAATTTCAAATGGGAATAGAAATAATAGCAATTGTCAAATTCTTCTTCTTCGATCTTAACAATTGGCAAACTTCCATCACTTAGAGTATGAATAAACTTTAAAAATAAAATTGCTCTTCAAAATTATCTTTTCGTTAGTGGACACTATACACAATTACTCTCAATACTGAATTTTGTTCTGTCAAATGTCAAAAGGTTTACGACGCATTGTCATTTTATCCGCGACGATTACTCGGACCAATTCCTTACCAAACCGCATCCTCGAACGAAATTCACTGCAGTCCATCGAGATCGCGCAATTAGCCGCAAACCACGCTTGTCGCCATATACTGCAACATCCAAGGTCAACACGCAGGCCATGTTTCACACATGTTCGGTATGCATCGGCCTAACGCAGATGTCTCTTAACAACCGCCTCGACCGCCATTCCCGCAAATTCGCGTGGCCGATAGACAGATACACAGCTATCCGAATTTCTCGGCCGATAAAGTCGATTCTGCTTCATTCCATTAACCCGTTTCTAAAGCTTGTCGAACGATATTGGGGCGGGCGCCGATTAATAATCCGCTTGTCGACGAGGGCGGCCGCTGATAAAACCGCGGCGAATCCGCGCCGATGAAAGCGCGACGACGTTTTATCATTTGGACGTGACGTGGCCGGAAACGGGTCGATCGAACTGTAAATTGCGGAGAAATTTCACGAATCCACCGCGCCATTTAACTTTGACAATTCTCTGCGCGTGGGGAGGGAGAGATCTATCTAGGTGGTCATCGTTGTGCAATTTATTAACAGAAATGGTGACGCGGATTTTGGATTTCGAAACTCGGCGAAAGGATGAAAATGCAGAATCATCCGACGAATTTACGTTTCATCAGGGATACCATTCGTAAAGCGAATAAAAATTATTTACCAGAAATCGTATATATAATTAATGATTGTCAAAATAAGTTTGATTCTTCAGTGAGATTGTCACGATAATACGTAAGATTCAAAAGTACACGTATTAGAGGAAAGTTGTTAGGTATCATCATAATATTGGTGGTCAAAATCGATTGAAAAATAATTAATGAATCTTGTTTATTCTTCTAATCCTGAAAAAGAATCCAGATTCTTTTATAATTATTTCTGCGAAATTTCTCCTCTTTCCACATCGACACTGCTCTTTGATCGCGTTTATTTTACGTAAGAACCTCATTACGAATATATCGCGTGGAATATAATTTTTAAAGGAAAAATCCGCACGGAGATGAAAATCTCTCAACGATCTTACGAAGCATTTTCTTATGGTATCTATCTTGATTTTAATTTCAGAAAATTCAAAGAAACTCGTCGAATATAATTCTTCACGTTTGACGACTAATCCTCGTCGAAACGCGCAATTGTCCTTTCTTCTGTCCACACCTTTTCCTTTGTTCATAGCGGAAACGCGTATTCAAAGCGGACAACAGAGGCGACAGAGTGAATATTCAAGCGGTCTCGTTCGACGTACGCGTGTATCATCCAAGGAAAAGCCTTCCTATGTCTTGAAAATTTCATTCTATCCTCGCGTTTCGCTTCCTCCTCGTTTTGTATTTCGCGCGCTCGCGCGCCATTTTGTCGCGCCATCGACATGGCTCTCGAGCGCGTAAAATCTCATTTCGAAAACGACGACAACGAGAAAGCGCTCTTTCTCGTCTTAAAGTGTATAAGAAATAAAACAATGATTGGTCGACGTTATTGTCCGCTTTATAAAATATTGGCCTTGAAGAAAGTACAAAATTCGTGGAAATTGGTGGAGGATCTTGCGTTCGCGAAATTTTCAACGCCGAGTCGAAAAATAAAAAAAAGAAAAACGTAAATAAAACGTAAATCCGTTGATATGGAAATTGCTGTTGCGAGATAATACCGATGAAATTGCGACCGTGACGTTATCTGTTATTACGGAGAAATTAGATGACGCCCAAATTAATTAAATTCTCCCTTCCCCGAGGGAGGGGGTAGGATTTATGTTTCGCGGTCTGCGAATTGTCGAGTGGATAAGACTCGATTTAATATCGTATTTGTGGATTGATTGGTATTACGTTTTGATGTTTTTTCTTTCATGGCTAATTTTCTATTCTTAAACCCATATTCTTCGAATTATAAGCGATTAAGTAATTTGATTTTTATTTCTTACATTTGAAAATTGTCCTTTATATTTATGCTTGGTACATTCAATCATTTTTTTTTTCATATTATTAAGCAATATTATCAAAATAACTTTACAAGTTACGAGTTTGATAATAAATAAAAATAATTATTACTTAATTCTATTTATTTCTACGTAAGAGACGTAAAAATGATAGAAGGAAAGTTTATAAAAAAATTGTAACTTATCGAGCAAAAATATAACTCTCCAATTTTCTTTAATATATAAAAGTTAAGCATCTCCAAAATATACCTTTTAGGCAATATAATCCTACGCGCGTCAGTTTCTTCTCCGTTCCATCGAGAATTTTTTCCTCATCCTTCATCGACCCCGGGTAACGTGTCAAGTTGGCGTAACTACTTTTCCCTAGGCATCGGTGCTCGATAACTTTTAATTTTCCTCCGGCGATGGGTTACCGGAGTAACGGACCTATGGACGTCACGTTTTTCCTCACGCTGTTTTATGGAACATGTTTCCCTCGAGGGGCACGTGGATTCCTTTGCCCTTCATAGTTGCCCACCAACGTTTCAAAGAGAATATTTCTGACAAGCGAATCATCATCCGCCAAAGACTCTTCTCGAATCGAAAGAGTCGCCTATACCTCGAGGACACATTCCGTTTTCAAAATCTTCTACGCCATAAGACAACCTAGATCTCTCTCTCTCTCTCTCTCTCTCTCTCTCTCTTTCTCTCTCTCTCTCTCTCTCTCTCTCTCTCTCTCTTTCTCTGACCAGATTTCGTTTCGATCGAGGATCGATATTTAAGCGAATAATTGAAACGAATAAAAGAAAATCCAATCCAGAGAGACGAATAATATTTAGAAAGAATAATTTCTTTCCTCCTGATAGATTGTTTTGTTTTCATCATCGAAGAAAATACGATGAGCAAGATGAGTTAATTCTGTTTATTGAAAATAGTGTTGCATAGGAGTGAGTGTTTACGTTTGGTATAGAAATATCGTCCTAGAAATCTAGTTCTCTAGTTTCCGCGTTCTTCTTACAAGTCTGTCTTTCTTTCTGTATTTTTGTATACCATTTACCGACGCGAAATTCGATTTCTTCTGCACGCGTTCCTCGACTCGTGGTTGACCGAGTTGTTCCTCGATGATTTCATTTTTACTTCGATATTCGAATAGCGAATCGTGAATCTTCGATTCGTCGATTCTGCTCCGAGTGAAACGGTTGTGTTATTCGATATGAAACGGGATTGTTGACGGAAAACAATTTTGCAAATGGAGAGCGAAAGATCTCCCGGCGGAAGTTGGCGCGTCACTCGGTGGATCGCGAAACGACGAGATGCACTCGGTGAAAGGTTCGGCGAGAAATCGGCTCCTCGAATATTCCCTAGACAAGTTTCAGCTCATGAAGAAAGGTTCTTCCGTCGATTTCGTCGAATGGACCTTTCAACTTTTAGTCTGAGTCGACGTGTTACACGGGATGTCATCAGTTCCTTTGCGTTAACATCGTCTTCTTGCGTCGAATATTTTTGCGTGGAAAATGTTTCGAATTTTTCTAAATATTCTATGAGCGCGTACACTCGTGTAGATATCATTTTTGAAATTTTGATGATAGGGAAATGTTAAATAAAATTTAGTCAATTCGTTTTATTTTATCGAATGATATTATAAAACGATATTCAGTTGTTTTCCTTCCATTGTTACTTTTTTCCAATTTTCGTGCATATAATATAGCTTCTCTAAGAGCCTTGAACAAGGGTACAGATTTACAGTTTATAGGTACATAAATTTTAAAATCTTTAACAAATTGAACTTCGCTTAATGTCACGTTAAAGTTTATAGCTCATTATCGTTGTAATTTTATGTCATTTTATATTTCCAACGAGTTATATATTTTATGAATAGTAGAAACTTGTTTCTCGAATACCGTGGATAAAATTAAACTCTATTAAATTGTTAATTTTTTTTTTCTCATATTAAAAAATTAACACAGTGCTCTCGCGCCTCTCGAAAACATTATCCATATAATTGCATAATAAAATGATACTTCATAAAACCGGCTGCATTCCAAATAATTTACACGCAGTTTAAGAAATCTAATTTACCTCGAGAGACTCCGACACAAATCAAAAAAAAAAAAAAAAAATTTCAACTTTCACTATTACACTTCTCTCTAAAAACGAAATTTAACAAAAATTCAACAATTTGAAACAACGAATAAAAATTTTAGTCACGGCATTACTATTTGATCACCGCAACAGAAGGTATTTCGCATCGACGTGAAAAATTTACGCGGAGGGATCGCACGTTTTTAAAAAAAAAAAAAAAAAAAAAACGGACAATCCTTTTCCTTTTTTTTTTTTCCTCCCTCCCCCCTTTCTTTCTATATCCACCGCACGACTCCAACGTTTCGTCGACGGCCGCTACGTTTCCTGCCGGCCAAGAGAAATTTACGATGAAACGGAACCGGGTGGGTGCACGTATCCTCGCGAAAACACACCACGTAACGCCACTTTCCCGTTTGTATGTACTGCGTCGCCCGTTGTTTCCGTAATATGTTTGCACGGCCTCTGTTCCTCGTGTAATTTTAAAGGAAACGGGCTGTTCCGTGTCGCTTCAGAGGAAACGAGACGGTGATGCTCTCGCTGCTTCTCGCTCCCCTTTCCCGAGGATCGAGATCGAAATGGTGCACGTGCAGTGAGGATACGAGGTGAAATATCGTATGGGATGGAAATTAGAATTTCGAACGAAATATTTTTATTTTAATCATTGATGGTGGTATCTTTGAATACGATCGAGAAAGTAATCGAGTCTGTTCGAGAAGAGAAATTTTTATATTTCTTTTTTCTCTCTCTTTGTCTTTCTCTGGTTGGTTGCCAGTAGAGAAATTTAACGTAGTCAAGTAAATATTGTAGTAATTCGAATATGCAGGTGCAGGAATAATATATAGAATAGAATTGAAATTATGAGAGGAAACAGAACGTATTGTCTTGTTCGAGTTAAAATATTCGATGTGTTTAATTAATTAATTAATTAGTGATGTTCAATTTTGTGTAATTTTCTCATTTCGATTTCGAAGAAATTGACGATTTATTTGAAAATTTATTGGATAAAGAAAAAAAAAAGGATGTTACCAAGTAATAATTTTTTTTAAAAGAAAAGTGCCTCGTTATTCACAAAGCTTTCCATAAATACGGTCGTTTTATTATTATTATATAGAAAATAATAGATTGGGAAGGTTGGAAAGGAATCTCATAGAGAAGCATGCATTTCGTTGATTATAGAAGAGCCGAAAAATATTCTTCTCGATTGAAAATATTCTTCTCAATAGGGCCGAAGTATTATTCTTATTTCGACTACGAATGTTCCCGCTTCCTTTTTCGAATCGAGCTTGCTTTAAAGAGAAACGTTGCTTTCTTAGAAGCGATGAAACGAAACCGAGCGCGGGAATCGTGCTCGGAAGCAAACTGTGCCAAGAGTATCGGTCTCGATCCGGCTACGAGAGAGTTTAACATTGAATACTTACGACCCTACTGAGAATACAAAATAGGAACGAAGACACTTGGAATTTGTATTCCAAAGATTTGCATTTAGTCGAGTATGATAAAAGAAGAAAAAAAAGGAAATATAATCAAACTGTATTACCTTTTCAAATTATGTTCATCAGAGACTCTCTCCTACGTATCTTATCTTATAGTGGATTGTTCGACAAGGATAGAATTAAATGGTATAATTTTCTCCAATCTAATTTATATATATATCTCAGAAATTTTATATTTGCCTTTTATAATTTGAACAATACTTTTTGTAATCTCTTTTAAATGAAATTTGAATAAAATTTGGATGGGATTTGAAATTAAACTTCGAATAAAAACCTTTCCTTTATTAATTATTAATTATTAATTTTTAATTATACCTAGTATCACGAGGAAAAATTCGTTTAGAGAACCAAATAAGAGAACTAAAAATTATACACTGTTGAAAGGAAATTTTTATTTCTTTCGTGGCGAAGAATTAAATTTCACGAAAACAATATAACCTTGAAATTTTATTTTATCAAAAAGAAAATAGGATAGATGAAATGAAACGTCACGATAAGGAAAATTTTGATTAGATCCGCTAATAGCTAAAGATAATTGAGGGGTGGGTGTTACGTGATCCATCCAGTACGTCAAAGATGATGACCTTCGGTGTCTATTAGTCGCGTGCGAGCCACGTAACAGGTAAAACACGACATAACAGTTGTTTATCGAGCAGGAGAGGAATTGAGATTTAAATTAGACGAAGATATGCAGATGATACTTTGCGCGACTCTGGTTTGGATAGCGTGTCGGTTCGTAGGTCATCCGTGGTTGAAACTTAACCCCCTCCCCCTTCTCCTCCCCCCCTCCATTTTAGACACAGGTTAAGGACGAATAATTCGCCACCTTCCGTTTCGTTCCCTCTAAAGGTACAGCCATCTTGCACGCGATTCCACGATTCATTCTTCCCGAGAGACAGTTAGCTCAATCAAAATGGTTATGTCAATGAAAATGGTCATCTTGTGTTCGAAATCGCGACTTGTTAAGTAACATCGCATTGAATTATCGTTCTTTAATAAGCTTATCGATAAGTATTCTCCCTCTCGTGTGATTTCAATTTTAGAAGAAGACAGAAGAATTTGGAATATTTTGGAATAGCCTTTGGAATAGACTTTGGTTTGTTCTGTGATGATTTGCTTTTTTGAAAAATTGAAAATCATTTTCCGGAAAAAATGGATAAATATTCGTGTGTACAGAAATGATAATAATTTGTACTTTATTAATTTAGGATTAGGGGGATTTTTTTTCGTAGAAAGAAAAAAAAAAATTCGCTCGTGTCAAATTGTCAAATTTCGATCCTTTTTCCGCGCAAAATATTCTTCCCCCCCACGCGCGAATTAAAATCGGAAACAATTCTCCGCGCCAATTTTTGCGCCATTCGAATCCATATCGGGATTTTTGATGGATTTTTACTCGGGTCGGATGAAAAATCCGCGAATAAACGTTACCCTCCCTCCCCCATGTAAGCAATGCGAAGGGAGGCCATTCATTTTTATTTGAAATTCCATTATCGGCCTGTTGAAGGCCCGATGCAATCCGAATTACAAATGCCGATCGAAATTGGTTACGGTGTTTCGCGTAATTTATCCCTTCTGTTCCAAAGCAACGATAAATCCATGCTCGTTCCCATTTTCAAAAAAGAGAAAAAAAGACTAATACGTGTACACAGTGATACAAATTTTGTGTATATCCTTTGTGTATATCATTTCGTTTCGTAATTGATAAATTTGAAGAAAGAAATAGCAGTTGTTACGTTAGAAAAATATGAAACGAATTTTTTTGTACTTTTAAATTAGTTAATAATAAAAAATTAGTTAATAATAATAAAAAATTAGTTAATAATAAAATAATAAAAAAAAGAAAAAATTGGCAATTGGTATCGTTCTTTAAAATTTTAAAGAACGTTTAAAGAAATTTATATGAATTTGACACGAGTGAGGTTTTCAGTTATATACGTTTACATTTGGATAATATACCTTTCATCTGGAAAAAGACGACAATTAATTCGATTATTGTATTATTCGTATTATACGTGATATTTGTTGGACCGAATTGTTTCAAATTATTATATTATCAGGAATTGATGTTTCCAATTTTGATGGTGAAATTAATTGGATCTCTGTACTTGATCTCTCTACCGATTTTTTCATTCGTATATAATATTGGAATTAGATTGGAAATTTAGGTCGATTAATAAATTCGCCGAGCGCATACGTTTAATTAAATTAGCTATACCGATACCTATCGTCGATTATTAATTTTCTAAATAATCCTGCACGATCTTGGGGCAAAGTAATAAGCCTTATCATCAAATTTAATGTTATCGCAACATATTATTTGGAATTACGAAAAAAAAATAAAAATTTGTATAAAGTAAACATCTCAAATTAATCAAATTTGATAAAATCTTTCGAAAGTGATGTTTCTTTTCTTGGAAGAGGAAGAAGAAGGGGAAGAAAATAACAACAAATTCTTCGATAAAGAAGACGAATGCGTCGACCAGCAGAGCAATCCATCGAAATACTTCGCGCTGATATCGACACTCGGATAATTTATAGCGTGGGACGATCCTTCTCCCCCTCGAACGATTCCCGAAGAAGGATTTACTTTCGTGAGAAAACGCACTTGGTCGCCGCTTACCGGCATCCTTTCCCAGTTTCGTTGAAATAGGGGGCAATCGATCAGAATCTCAACAGGAACGAACGTTCCTCTTTGTATCTTGTCCCGTTTTCCCGACGCGAGATCCAGCAGAGATTTTGCGCGAGAAGATTTCTCCGAACAAATTCAATCTCTCCGATATCTGACTCGCCAAACTTACGTGCCACTGAATTTCAACGTTTCATTTCACCCCAATTCCATTTCTGATTCAATCGCGATCTCTTATTACCGATCTAAAAAAAGGGAACTAATAATTGCTATAATTAAGATATAACGTGTAATGATAGTTGTTCCATTCAAATAATAGTGAGAATTATAGAAATATTACAATATGTTCACTTCAGCTTCACTTTGATAGAAATTTTCAAAAAATTGTCACTTAATTAATATTGTGATCTGCGAACACTTTTTAAAAATCAATCCTCTCTTGCTTCACAATTCGTTCCAATCCTGTTACATGTTATTGCAATAGAGATTATCAATACTCACATCGCGTGTAACGACACGATTACATCGAAAAAATATTCTAAAAGGGATGTTTCTCCAAATTCTCCATAAAATCGGGAACGAAGAGGATATATATCCCCTCCATCTGGAACGTTAGAAACATCCCGAGGCTGCGATACATGGCTGCCAAAACTTGACCCTCGTGTGTTTGCTTTTTGTTTCAGTATGCGTACAATGGCCAGAGGGTAGGTGCTTCCACGACGTGCCGGAATCGGCACTGCTGAATCTCTACTTCGAGATCCGTGAGAATTGCCACGGGTTCTCCTGAAGGCGATGCCAAGAAAAAGGCGGCGACAGTGATGACGGCCGAGAGAATGAGAGAGGCGATCAACGAAACTCATCGGCCGAGCCGACAACCGTGTGCTCGGAGTAATCGCGACAGACAGTGAAAAACCAAAAAAAGAAAAGAAAAGAAAAGAAAAGTTTCACATTTTCGTTTGTTTCTTCCCAACAGCCGCCAACACACCACGACCAAGCCAACATAAAAAAAAAAAAACCGAAAGAAAAGACAGCCACTAGGGAGAGACTCGGGGTCCCTCCCGAGGGAGGGACAGTATCTGTATCTCCACGATTCACGATTGCTCTTATACTGCTGCTACTACTTTTTTTTTTTCCTCTTATTTTCTTTTTTTTTTTTTTTTCGATCGCTATTTTTCTCCCATCAACTTCGCTGACTCGTAGCCAGCGAGCGTTGTCTCTTAGAGAAAATGGTACTTTGCGTGTCGTAGAGTCGAGTCTGTAGAATGGAAGAGAGATGGAGAAAATTTCACGAGTTGAGGAGAAATTTCTTTTAGAAATTTATAATATCGCTCGACTCGACTCGACTCGAAGACACGATTTTCCACACACTTGTGAAAAATGTTAAACTTGCTTTTGTCCGTGTCGTTTTCACGGGTTACCACAGGTCTAGCACTGACCCTTAGATGGTCCTCGCGAAAAAGGCTCCGTTCTTGACCTCCCCTCCCCCACGCTCTGCCCGACCCTCTTTTTTTTTTTTTTTTAGGGTTCTCGATGATTCCAGCAGAACCAAGGTGGGTGTACAGACTTTATTTACCTACAACTAATTGCTCGTCGTTCAACCAGCTCGCGAACTACTGTCTTATTCTACTTGTTGAAGTATTTATTCTCATATATATATTGTATTTTTTCTTCTTCTTTTTTTTTCTTTTTTTTTCTTTTTTTTTTTTTTTTTTTTTCTCTCAAACTCTTCTACTCACTCGTCTTCCCTTGACCCCTTGTGTACGAGGGAGAGCTCGTGCTCACACACCAGACCCTGATCCCACGTCTTTCTCTCTTACACATACACGTACATATGTATATGTATACACACAAGCAAGCACGAAAGTGTTTGCTACATCGTGAAAAGGAGCAATTCGTGGTTTCTCGCCGAGATAGAGGCGGAAAAAAGAAGCGGAAATCGTTGAAAAAAAGAAAGAAATTCTGTTCTCTCGGTGAACATGATCGTCTGAAATTTAAACTGCTCTGTCAGAGATATTTTTTTTTTTTTTTGAATGTTTTTTCGAAAATTTTCTACGTTGATATTGCTTATTAGCTTGATGCATATGAAATTAATTAGTTAGAATTAATCTTTTATGTATTATCAAAAGATATATTACGTTATCGTTTAAATAAATATTTCGAAAAGAGTTTATATTAAAGAACGACGTTCTAAGATCAAAGAAACTAATAAACTAATGAACTTTAAATATCCATATAGAGGATATAAATTTAAGAAAAATTATTCCAAAGTCTGTTTATATATTCTGATATAACTCAGCGAATTTAAAAAAGAAAAAAAACAAAACAAAATTTCATATGCATCAATCGAAATCAATGTATTCAGTACGAGATAAGATATATTAAAAATCGTGAATTAAAATAATAGAAAGAGAAAAAAAAAGGCCACGTGGGTAGCGTCTATCGGTCAGTGGTAGGTCGACCCGAGACAGAGCGAGCCTCTGCCCTTCCATAATCATTCCTCGTTCGCTGAAGAACGATTTTCCATCGCGTAAGAAACTTCAGCGGGAACGAGATACAAGTTAAATGGTTTTAAACCATTTAAACCAACGATCGGTAAAGAAGGCATCGAACGATCGATGTTGGAACGATCGAGGTTGAGAAACGACGTCCTTGACGTCACATTTTTGCTCTCGCTGACGTTTCCACGCGATCGCCTTCGCGGATTCGATTAGAATTGTAAGGTTAGCTTTAGTCACGGAACTTACAGGGTATTGGAAAGTATTTTTACGACATTCCACGTTTCTCGTTTTAGCATTAACGTTTGTACTTTGGACGTATTTGTATTATTATGTATTACGTTTTTAAATGGTTTTACTCAGAAATGATTCGATGCAGGGTATTATTTCTAGTGATCGTAAGAGAGTTACCTTTTATAGTGTACATGGACATTCCACACGTGTCTTTTTTTTAAAAGAGAAATCACTTGTTTTAATAATAATAAATGTTACACCCGTTCCTTGAATCGGGTGTGATTATGCCAACGTGCCGAGGTATGTACGCCGAGAAAGTTTGTATCGAGTTTAAGGGAAAAAGAATTCGTCGGCGATCTGGATGGCCTTAATGAGTTCCTAAGTGTTTTAACGAAGTATCGATTAATCTTTCTACGTTGTTATACGTTATAACAAGAGAAGATTATAATGACAGTGTGCCAACGATAAAGGGAAAAAAGAGCCAGAAGTTTTTTAATTTAAGCAAGATATAAGTTAAACTTTAAATATATATATATATACATGAATATAAATATTAAATCTTTTTTAAAGATAACATCATACATTCATTTTTATTCAACTCGAGACAATTTTGAAAAGAATTCAGGAATTATAATCAAAAATTAATAACTGTTCAAAAATAAAGATATTTAAATAAATATTACAGAATTTTCTCAGAAATAAATAATAGTATTCTTAAAATTTGATCAATAGAATTAAAACTTAGTAGGAACAAGAATGTTTATTAAACCATTCGTAGAAACGAAGCAACGCAATCATCAATTGCGGATAAATTCTCAAGTGTATAATCCACCAGATGAATCGACCAATTCTCTTTCATCATTCTGTGCACGTTGGCCCGCGTTCGTGACTCCTAGATGTCGTTCCCTATAAGGAATCGAGTATTATTACTGTCGAGATGACAGATTTTTCAAACAGCTTGAATCGAACGAGAGCGTAACACGTAAGAATGGAATTGCGAAGTGGTGCATCGTTTCCTCTTTTGACACTGTATTCTCCTGTATTCTCCCCCCGTTTTTTCTCTGTCGAGAAGCGTGCACCGTTTCGCGTTTCCGAATTCGTTGTCGATTCGCAGTTAAAAATGTTAAAATGGGGGAAGAATCGATGAAGCTCGAAAACGAAAGCTAGAAAGAGGGAAGAAGATGGCTGGAAATGGGTGGAAAGATGAGAAGTGACAATAGAGAGAGCACGCAACGGAGAGAGAGAGGGAGAGAGAGAGGAAGATGGATGAAGAGAGAAGCGACACAATAAGAAAAAATGTTGTAAAAGGGAATTAAACGAATCGGTCGAGTTCTTGACTTAAGAAGTAATTGGTAGCCTTGGCAAAGAGTGGAAATTTGAACTCGATGCGTGCGAGTTTCGAGTGTTTCGAAAGAAGATGGAATTAGATGGATAGTTTTGCGAGAAATTATTATTACTTGACGATAAGAAGATTTCAGAAAGAATAAAAATTGAATAAAAATTATTTGGGATATCTTCGAGTTTTTCGAAAGTTTATAAAATTCGAAATTTCAACGCAATCACAAGTTATTAATAATTAATAAATTCTTTGCAAAAGCAAGGAATCTTTATCCGTGGATGATTTTTTTATCGTCAAGAAATTCGAGAAAACGGTATTCGCGGGATATTTGAAGAAAAGAACATGTTCATTTCGAAAGAATGCCAAGACGATTTAATATGTTTTCCAGCCAGGCAATAAAGAAGAACTTTTTCTACTTTATCAAAAGAACACGAAGAATTCTCACTGTCCATTTTTCGAGATTCGATTACGTGGCATGCATCGCTCGTTCCTTCTCCTAAACTTTTTATCTTTCTTCTTTTATCCCTCTTTCGTTTCTCTTGATCCAATCTCGTCATTGGAACTTTATACTCTTTGTCCTTTCGTTTCATTTACCTTTCTTAAGCAGAACACACCTCCGATTGAATAATTTTTATTTTTCCCTAATTTCTTCTATTCGTTATTCAAATCAAACCTTATTAAAATAGGAAAGAAAGATCGTGATTTCTCAATCACGAACGCGGAAAAATTATATTTACTCTGTTTCCTTCCTTGTTTAAAGTTCCTTAAAATTCTTTTTTATTATTGTTATTATTATTATTATTATTATTATTATTATTATTTTTATTTTTATTATTATTGTTATTATTATTATTATTATTATTACTATTTTTATTATTACTATTATTATTATTACTATTATTATTATTACTATTATTATTATTATTATTATTATTACTATTATTATTATTATTACTATTATTATTATTATTATTATTATTATTATTATTACTATTATTATTATTATTATTATTATTTTCTGAAGGAAATCAACCGAAAATCGATTAAATTTCGAATCGAGCATATATAGTATATATATACGTATATCTATTCTCCGTTGTAGAAATTAATTTGATCAGGTCACGTGAAAGAGCATAGATCTCGAAGGAATGCATGCAGTAGGCTTTTTTTGGTCTTGATTTAGTGGCGTTTAGCTTTCAGTGAATAACACTGCGACAAAAAGAAACCCGAAACTCGATTGTAACCCGGTAGATATTGGGACCTTGTCGAGCGATAAATCGTCGACGAAAGTTTCCAATTCCTTAAAAAAAAAAAAAAAAAAAAAAAAAGTATTAAAATGGATATATTTGGGAGCAATAATAGTGCAATAACAACGTTGTATCGTTCGATGAGTGTCCCCTAAAGCTTGTTCGACACGCTCGACAATCGTATACCAGAAGCCCCGTTCACCGTTTGCATGCCACGTGTATACCACCTTTCTTCACACACGTAACGCATTTTTAAAATCGTTGCAAAAAAAAAAAAAAAAAAAAGAAAAAAGAAAAGAAAAGAAAAAAAGAATCGCGTCTTTCTTCCGTGTTCTCACGTTCTCTCTGTGTCGTTTCCTGCTCTCTATCGACTCTTACGATTCACTGCTGCTACAAGCCACGATCGTTGTTTGCTGTGCATCGTCGATGTGCACGTACCCATCCAGGAACACGTATATAGACGAACACGATACAACAACACCCGTGTGGAAGAAACGGGAGGAGGGAATACGAAGGCTGTAGTCGCCTACGAGAATTGGTAGCTTCGTGCATTCGAAGAAATCGCGAGATTTTACATGTTGCTCGCTGTTCAATAATATTATTCCCGAAGCTTTCGAGATATCGAGATACCACGAGAACGTAAAAAGACAAAAAGTATCCGCGCGATAAATGCGCGTGGTGAAAGAAAAGAAAAAGAAAAAAATAGTTTCATTGCAATTTTAAATTTATTGAACGAAATCGTGAGATTTTCGCGTTTTCTTCGAACGCGAAAATTTGTCGAGGTTCTTTTCATGAGTTTTCTTGGGAAAAGGGAAGGGGAATGAAACGCGATATCGAACGCACGAAGCTATTCTCGAGGAAAGGATGGCTCGTTCGCGCGGCAAAAGGTCAAGAGCGGTGGAAAGTGGCTGAGAGGTTCGAAAGAAGAGCGCAAGGAGGACTCGTGGAAAATGGAAGATGGTTATCGAAGGGCGAAAATTGTCAAGAACCGGAAGCTGTCCACGTCTTTCCCACATACCAGAAGCGGTATCGAGCGTGAAGGTACGATTCTCTAAAAAAAAAAAAAGCAAAATGGCAAAAATAAAAAAAAAAGACACAAAAGAAAGCAAGGATTGGAGGGAAGAATAATTTAAGGAAAGGGTTCAACATTGACGACACGTAAAAAAAAAAAAAAAAAAAAATGCCACAATAACATTACGTACATTAGAAAATCGATAATAAGAGACGCAAGATAGACTCTAAAAGTGAAAGTAGAGAAGGAGGAGAAGGATAGGAAAAAAAAAAAAAAAAATAACAATAAGAAACTTCATAGCGACGATCGACGCAACTGTGATCGCGATCCTCTTTTTCTCCAAGGCCGCCATCTTGAGTATTCCCCTTTGGCAGGAAACGGGGAACGGATACGAGTGGATAGTCGAAGGGCAGCGGACGCCATTACGCGGAGAAAAAGAAGGAGAAAGGTCGGGATTATTTCTTAGTGTCGAATGCAAAACAAATTTTTTAAACAGAAACAATTATATATATTATACGAGTCTCGCCTGTGCTAGCTTTTAGTCTCTAGGGTTTCCTCTGTCCGGTGGTAAAAGCATGAGGTATTCTCGTACGTAATAATTCGTATGATTTGATTAATTTTTAGCGTAACGATTACTACATTAACCCATCGCTCTGTGCCTACCTTATATATCCTCGTATACTTTTTGTACCCATTGTCACATCGATCTCTCTTTTTTCTCTATTTCTCTCTTTCTCTTTCTCTCTCCATTCTCATTCCATCTCTCGTTCCAACCCCTGGCTGTCTAATTCCTAATTTTTTTTGTACTCGATTAATCGATTAATCCGGCCGAATCAGTGGCTTACAAATACTGCTCGCAAACACCACCAGTCTCTAAAAAAAAAAAAAGCACTCTGTCTCGTTCTTTTCTTTTTTTTTTTTTTTTTATTTCACACGTGTCATACATGATCTTTTTTTTCTTCCTTTTTTTCCTTTTTTTTTTTTTTTTTTTTTTTTTTTAATGAATAATGCCAAGCAAGTCTCGAGTTCATTCTCAGTGACACTTGCGACGACGCGTCTGGCGCATCAGTGCTGGTCTTTTGTGTGGAAACAGTGGATGATTTGGACACTCTGGTTTGTCGTCGTAGTGAATTGTGCCAAGTAGTCTCAGTGGGGATTTTTCAAGGGTGGAATTGTAAGGGGGAATGACAAATTTTTAGCAATTAGAAAATTTTTGGGGATGATTAATGCACAGCATCCGAACATACGTTTTTTTTTTTTTTCTAATCTATTTGTTGTTGTTGTTGTTATTGTTGTTGATTAACGTATATTTTTCTCAACGTGGTAGTGTATATATAGTATATATAGTTTGAACAATCTTAGTAGCTTTTTTTCATATTTAACGTGGCATGCGGATAAATTAACCCATCTCAGTGGAATATTCAGAAGTAGAAAAAAATTTAGGAGAGGCTAAAAAGACTTTAAAACTTCGCTCTGTCACGATAATAATTTCTAGATTAACTTTTTTTTTTTAACTTTTAATTCCAAATCATCGAGTGTCCAAAACACGTTCATCGTGAACGGTAATTTTTTTTTTTTTATCAGAGAAGAAAGAAATTAAAAATATCTCGTTAAACGATCATCCATCAGCCAGCACCGATCCGTCATTACGGTTTTCAAGATCAAGCTACTCGTCGATTTTTAACAGAATTGCCACGAATTAATATCCGACCATTGTCGTTAAACAATAGTCGCATTAACGATCACCCATCGACGGTGCTCGTCACTGGCTCCTATTATACACGTAATTATTAATCGTTCCTCCTTAATTGATCCTTTCTTTTCCATCTACTTCTCTCTTCTTGCCCAAATCCATCCACCAGAAACCACATTGAATTAACCCATCTTTCGTATTTCATACGTATATATATGTATATATATATATACACATATGTATATATATATATATATATATACATACATTACATATATATATATAGATTTTTCAAATTGTTACTATATTACATATATATAATAATCACGGTAATGCGCCACATTATTCACTGGTTGATGACTGTCTCGTTGACAAAGGCCCGTACCTTGCCTGTGGTTGTGCTTGGTTGTGGTTGGAAAGCGGTTTTGGGAGAGAATTTTTTACTTGCTTCTTTTTTTAATAATTATTACCTTTTTTAATTTGCACGTCTCATGTCGTGGCCTTGGCTTGCCTTCATATGAGATTCACCTGTGTGAATATATTACATATATATATATTATTATATATATATACCGTACATATATCTATATTAAATATACGTAACGATAATTCGTATGTATTCGTATGCACGTCATTGTTAAAAATTCTTAAAGAAAAGAAGGAGTATATGATATAAAAGAAAAAAGAAAAAAATATCAATTTTTGTTTTTAATCGTTCACTTAAATTATTAATATTATTTTTTTTTCTACGAAAAATTGTATTATATATAATGCGCGCGTACAGATACATACGATACCTTATTATTATATTATAATTTCACGTGTTATGGTACGTCCGTCCTGGCAGTCGTACAGATTACTATACATATTATATATTTTGCACCTACGTACACGTACGAGAGCTGAGTAGTATGGATTGCGGAAACGATCTTGCGTTTCCTAGTGTATCTTACACGTACGTTCTCTTTCTTTTTTTCTCTTTTTTTTTTTTTTTTTTTTTT
>NW_025222279.1:203686-404281 GCF_014066325.1 Apis laboriosa
ATATATATATATATATATATATATTTATTTTTTTTTTTCTTAAAAAAAGTCCCCTTTAGTTTTTGGTCTTGTTTGTTCTCTTCGTTGTTCCTCGCCTTTCTCTCTTTCTATTTCAGCTTGTTATTCATTCGTCTTTCGTGTTCTAACAATGTCTCTCGTTCAACCGATCTTCCCCATAGAACGAATAGAGATAAAAAAAAAAAAAAAAGAAAGAAAAAAAGAAAAGAAAAGAAAATAACGAAAGGAAAGGGATCGAGAGAAAGAGAGAGAGGCGGAATCGTTAATGCAAGTTGTACTGGCTAATTGCTCGCGTTTTTTAAAGGCATCCGCGAGAAAGAATGTAACGAGGGGGAAGAGAGAAGCATGCCGTCTACCAGAGAACCGCTTCATTTTATTCGTTCTTGTTATTACTTTCGTTGATTTTATTCTTCCTCCAATTTTTTTTTCTTCTTCTTCTTTTAATTTTATCTCTTATCTCTTATCAGAGAACACAAGGTTATCTTCTTTTCAATTAAGGTTCTCTCCCTCTGTGTTCTCGCTCTTTTCTCTTGTAACAGTAACGTTCTCTCGAATTCTGACGCTCGTTTTATTTTATTATTATTTTCTTTTTTTTCTTTTTTCTTCCTTTTTTTTTTCATTTCGAGACAAGCTGCCATGGCGGCGCGATTTAATATCTTTCGTTCGTTTCATTTTTATTTTTTTCCTTTTTCCTCTTTTTTTTTTCTTTTAAGTCTCTCAATTTATTATTATTTTTATTTTAATTATTTCCTTTCTCAAATCATTCCTGTCGATTTAATATTCCGTTCGTTCACGATATATGTACTTCTATCTCGCTATTTTTTCGTTCTTCCATATATTTTTTTTCAGATTTATATGTTGATATTTTCACTTTTTCTTTTTTTTTTTCCTTCTTCTTTTTTTTCCTTTTTTTTTTTTTTTTTTTTTTGGAACTGTTGTCATTGATTAATGTTATTGGATCGTGGCACGGTGTGTTAGTTGGCGAGAGACATGACAGTAATTTTTTGGCCGGGCGAAGGTTGCTGCATGCTCGACAAGTGCCGCCTTTGATTTAGTGGTAACTAATTAATTCTCGTATATCGCATCGTTCGGACGCCGATCGCCTCGGTCACGTCGCTCGCTACTCGTTTTTCCTCTTTGACAAAGCTGAATTTTTCAAAATACCATCTATGAGAAAAATCAAAAAAACGATTTCATCGATCTTTCGCAATCTTTCGCAAAAATTACGAAGCTTTTCAATATCCCTTCCAAATTTTTCCAATACGACGCAAGATAAGGAAAATTCGTACATTCAAAGATTTCGATTCTTGGATTCTTCCATTTGAATATTGCAAAAAATTTAACTTTTTCTCATAAATAATATTTTAGAAGATGCAGCTCCCTCGTTCCTTATGTTCCAAAATTAAAAATACATCTATACAAATATATATCTCGAAATTTTTTCCAAATATCGAAAGACCAAACGCGCGAGCCTCGTCGCCGTCCGCGGTGTCTATTCTTCTTTTTCTTTTTTTTTTTTTATTTCCAGCAGACACGAGTACATCTATACGTATACATATATATATATATATATATATATAATGTTCACCTTACTTACTGGTTGTTTAGCCTGGCATTCACTAATTAGTCTCAGTGCGTAGCCTTAATTAGTTACCGCTGAGCGTGCAAGCACCGCCAGCAATTAGTAGTCACCCCCTCGAAGGGGTGCGCTTTTTTGAAAGCTCGACAGATAATCCTTTCTCCTTGGAAAACAGACAGAAAAGGGAAAAGAAACGACAACGTGTATTTTCTTCTTTCGTAGCTGTCTTAATTTTTCTCTTTTTTTTTCTTTTTTTACTTCTCCTTTTGTTTCTCTCTCTCTCTCTCTCTCTCTCTATATATTTTTTTTTTTATTTAAACATTATCTTCGAGAAGAAGGAAACATTGTTTCCTTCTCGTTTTTTTTTTTTTTTTTTTTTTTTTTTTTTTGGTTTTTATTTTCACGGTTTCGTTACGTTCGAACGGAAGACACCGGATAAACGGATCTTAAGGGGAAGAACGGATTATTGCTCGCGGGGGTGGTTCTCGAGGATGGTGTTTTTCTTTCTCGATCGATCGGGACGATTGTGTTTGGTCTGCGAACCGTGAGATCTCGCGAGCTATCGAACTCGGAATAAGTGGGATATAAGTAAAATAATCGTGGAGTGGATAAAGTTATTCTTTGATTAAGGGTAAAGAGGAAGTAGGGAAAATGAAAAGGTGGGATCGATATATTATTCGAGGAAAGAGAAATTTGAAATTTCGCGATAACACGCGATATTGGGTCCAAGCTCGTTTAATTTCGTTAGAATTTCATTATATTTATCTGTAAATATATTATCAATGAAAATATTCATTCAGTGTGACGAAAATATTTGGTAACCAACGTTATCCAAAAATTCTAAATCTTGTTTAATAATTTCACTTTAAAAATTATTGAAAATTATTGAAAATTATTGAAAAATTAGATTAGTGTAATCGATGTGATTGTAAATGGAAAAAAAAAATAGGCAAACAATATTCTTATCGTCTCTATGTATAATCGTAAACGAGCAAGAATACACGTACATACACGAGGACAAAACACAAATACACATTTAATCGCGATCGATCGAATTGAATACGCGAGAACGAACGTTTTGCGTATATTTTTTTTTTTTTTTTTTTGATCTCGATTTGTAATTAATCCTTCGATAGGTAGTTTGTTTTGTTTATTTCTTAATCGTTCTTTTCGAGAGACATGTAAAAACATCATGTAGAAGCTCACGTTTTTTAATACTAACTCTCTGCATCTACCTTTTCTTCTTTTTTTTTTTTTTTTTTTTTTTTTTTGCGTAATTATATTCACATTGCTAGGAATATATCTTCTGTCTATCTTACGTTTCATTCTCCTTTTTTTTTCTTTTTCTATTTTCTTTTTCTTCTTTTGTTGAATGGTTTTCGTACGATCGTTATATTATTATTATTATTATCATCGTCATTATTATGATTATGATTGTTATTTCTGGAACGAATCGTTTCTTAGTGCATGGATTATGATCGACACAACAAGCTGTGACGAGGCCCAGTTCAGTTTTTTGGAAGTTGCGAGTTTTTCGATCTATCTGTGTAGCGAGAACGTTGTATACTAATTGTTATTATATCCAGCAGAGAATGCATTTTGTTACCGCTTCAGGAACACGTTGGTTGCTCGTTGACGGCAACGAACTTCCGGTTATCGCACCTTGGAATTAATAGAATCATCCTTCTGTTAATTGAATTTGAAACTATCTTGTTTGAAACGACGAAAGATTCCGAGTTTTTTTATTTTTGTGAAACGTGATGAGTGGAATGAAAAAAAAAAAGAAACAAAAAATCGATGAAATTTTCCAAATCAAGTTTTGTTTATTAATGATAGATAAATCAGTTGTTTGAATTAGAAATTCGATGAATCTTTTTTTTCGTGACTTTGACAAGTTTCAACAAAATTTCTAAGTTGTTGAAATATTTGGCAAATTATAGAATTTCACGTATGAGAAATTGTTCGAATATTTGCTTAACAATATTAATATTTTACGAATCGAAAAGAAGAATGAAAATACTCGACATTGTATGTACGTGTATGTGAAAAATAGTCGAAATTCCGTCGCTTTATTTCATGCAAAAAAATTATTCAAACATTTAGATAGTGGATACAATTTTTTTTTATATTTTTGAAAATATCATAATGTACCAAAAATCATACAGATAATGGTACATTTTTTCTACAAAAAAAATTTCGACGAAAATGAAGTGGAAAAATTAAAAATTTTAATCGCTCGTTCGATCAATTCGACGGATATAAATTCCTAGGGAACAAATTATCAAAAATCATCTCAAAATGAAAAAGAAGATACTCGGAATCTTTCGTATAAATCCAGTCAGCATCAATCCCTCTCGAACAATCCCCCTACGTCCTTCGAATCCTTTCGAAGTTGAAGAGGATCGGCCGGGTGATTTCTCCTCGTCGAGGAGAATGTGGTTGGACGAGCCTTGCAACCCCCTCGACGAGGGGATAGATCAAAATTACCAAACCGTCCGACGATTACCGTTTAGCCTTGTCCCGGGAACGTTGATGTTACCACGCGTAATTGGCAAAGAGGAGTAGCGAGTAATCTACACACACCTAATCACTGTTGCTTTACTCGTGGCTCATGCGACTGTGGTTCTCTAGTGCATTTGACTTTTCGCCCCTGGGGCTGTGTTTCACGTCTGTCTCGATGTGTGTGCTCTGTTTTAGCTCTACTTCTCTTGCCACCCTCCTCCCAAACCTACCGCCTCCTACCATCCCTCCCTCCCCCCTTGTTCCTCCTCTGTAACCACCCTCTGTAAATCGTTGCCACGAATAGCGGTGAATTTTTTTGATCAGCTAGATTAGTTATTGAGAATGAAAAAAGAACAACAGGATGGAGAATTAGGTTCGGTTGTTGAATATTTATTGTATTAATCTGATGCGTGTGTCGGGGGATTGGAAATTTTTAATTTTTGGTTGCATAGGATCTATGATGTCCGATTTCTTTTTCACTTACGTATTTTTCGAGAGCCAATTTTTTTTTTTTGAGATTGTAAATAAGAATTAAAATTTATCGCGTAGAATTTACGATAAATTAGAATAATTTATCTCTGGGATACGAGAGAGAATTTTTAAAATAGAAAATATATCAAATTAGGAGTGTTAATATATTGTGATAATTGATTCGATGAAACGAAACGAAATCAATGTGAAATTGTAGAGTAATAAATTTCATGTTTTACCATATTCAAGCTATAATGACAGGAACAATGGACATTTTGAAATGAGATATTAATATATCTAGTGATTATATTAATTGCCAGTCTATATTGTATTGTAATAATTATTACCTCGTCGAATTTCGTGCATTTTATTATAATATTCTCAAAATTTACGTGAAAAAAAACTGAAACTTATATACATATATATATATATATATTTGTTAAATATTTGAACATTTAGTTTCATAAAATTTCATAATATTGAACGCGAAAAAGATCAATTTTTTTACTTTTCAAATTGGACAAAGATACAATACTTCTATTGTAAATCGACTTAACGATATTTAATTCTTCTTTTCCACTTCAATCATATTGTCATCCTGTCTTAATTGATTTCTCGAAAGTAAATTGAAAGGGATAATTTCATGGAATCATCAGACGATTTTTCCAAAATTTTCCATAAAATTCTCTGTTCTATTTTTTTCAAAAATCACTCAGGATTCCATCTCACGTTTTAAAAAGTCTCCATCTCGGTGCACCTGGAATTCTTCAACTTCAATACTGAATGAACGGCGATTTCACGGCAAAAGGCGAATTGTTTCTTTTCACCGTGAGAATTTTTTCGTGGATTCACGGTGGCTTTCGAGAGAAATTCGAGACGGGTCGAACCGCGTTGTATCGACTTATTCCCTTCCCCTGTGTGGAAACCTCCTCTCGAGGGATGTGTAAAGGGTTGATGGAAAGAATCGAAGGACAAAGAGCTGAATCACTCGCGCTGGCAAAGAAAAGCAGATGCTGGAAAGTAAACGAGGGTGGGATAAAATAATATTTGGCTGCAGAGTGGAAGTATTAAGAGATTAAAGGATGTTACCCTGTGAATCGAAAGAGAGGAATCAGGGAGGAGGAAAATTTATGAATGAAAATGAGGGAGTAGGATAAAATGATCCAGGAAAACGTCGTTGCGTAAAATTTAACAATAGAAAAAGGAATTAATTTCGTGTAGAATTACAAATTGCATAAAAGTAAAGCTTGTAATAAAATATCGCGCTACAAAGCTCGAGACTCGAAGCTCGAAGTGAAAATTCCCAAGGGCGGAACGAAAGAGAGGGAAAGTGTAGCCAGGGGCGGTATTCGAGACAACCTTGGGAGGAGAGATCGAAAATCGAGTGATTCGAAAGGAAAAATCGAGAGTGAAATTCCTTGGATTCGAACCGATAAAGAAGGAAGGACAATCTAAAAGAAAGAGTCTGAAAAACCATTCGGAACGCGTGGAATCGATCGAGAGGAAAACTGGAGAAGTCAAGTTCGAGAACGACGAAGATAGAAGAAAAATAATCCCCTTGAGACTGTCTTGATAAAGAAAAGAAAAAAAAAAACGATCGAAGAGAAAACGAATTGGTGGATTGAAACGAATTCCAGACAGCGAGAGAGAAAGAGAGAGACGATGAACTTTCTTGAGAGAAGGCACGTGTGAGGAAAAAAAGATCTCGAGAGGATGAGGGGAGAAAAGAAGAGGATAAAATGAAAAAAGTAAAAAAAAAGAACGTGAGAAGAAAAGACAGAAAAATATATATATATATATATATATATATACACATATATGTATAGAGAGAGGGGGGGAGAGGAAGAGAAAAGACGTGGATCCAGGGGTGGATGCTGGCAGCAGCGTTTATTGATCGCTCGCAGCAACCCTGCCAGCAGAGCCACCCCCTGCACCCTTCGCGACCCCATCGTCGGGCGGCCAGCCTCTCTCACCCCCCACAGGCTTCTGCAACGCGCGCGAAAGCCTCAAAGCTGGTGCATCAGCCGGTAGAATAGAATTCAATCGTATTAATTACTCACAGCCTCGTGGATCGACGATGACTTTCGACGTACGCAAACTCTAGTGCATCAACCCTGCTGACTCGCCAAGCTTGATGGATGGCTTTTCATCGACTCAAGGTTACGCCAGTCTCGCCTATATACTATGGGGCGTGTTTAATGATTTTCCATCGTAACGTTGTCAGAACCCTCACCCCCCTCCCTTTTTTCGATGGGAAAAGAATGGGAAGTTTCGTGAAAAGAGTTTCACGATGCCTAATATTTCGATACAGGGGTTGCTGTAGGGTCGAGGAACGAAAAAAAGAATAAAAGGGTATATATATAAATATATAGTTTTGTGTACCAAGAGTCGAATAGTATTGGAAAAAGATATTCCAATTGAATTTCTTCTTGAAATTACTGAAGTTTGGTCTTAAATTATCTTTTAATGGATCTGTGCCAGCTGCCCCTATTTGGAACATTTTTTAATTATTTCAATTTCTTGGAAGAGTTACAAGTCTAATTTCGATGATTTATGAGATAATTCAGATCTATATTTTTGTTTTTTACCAGAACTTTAACTTATACTCCATGGAATTAATTATTAAATGAAGAAAAATTTCACGACACGGATATAATAGATTATTCGTGTCAAAAGTGATTGGAATTATTATTCCAATTTAAAAATTCGTTCGTTCAAAGATGGAGATGCAGATATTTTCGCGTTCCACGCATTGATTTTGGAATTTTGAATTTTCTTTGTAATTTATCGCGGCGAGCCGCAAAAGGGCGGATTTCTATGCACGCGGGGAGGATTCGTTGTCGCTTGCCTCGTTAATCGTCGTTGGCTTCGTCCAAACGAATCTAATAACAAATCGAACTAGGTATTTGCATAATTAATTACGATTCAATTCGGTCGGATGTTAATTATTTAACGTAATCGGATAGGGCGCACGTGGTTGCCAACCAACGATAGAAATTTCATTGATTCCCGTCTGGCCGCGCTTCATTTGTCCGCTTAATAATTCAAAGGAAACGTTTCTGCGTCTCGTGTCGCGTTTGTGGTTTGGAAAAAAAAAAAAAATACTAGAGAGAGAAATTTAAAGGGGATGCATGGACGAAAATTGGCATTCTTCGAGAATATAAAAATTTCAGATTTTTGTACGAACATCTACGATATTTATAGAATAATTCATCGATTGTTGGAATTTATTGTATTTGGTATAGAAATTTTTTTTTAAAAATTCTTGAAAAATTGATCATTAAAATTGAATTTCTAGTTATATTCGTTAAATTTCAACGTAATTCAAATTATTATATAATTTCATAGGGTATTCAAATTTTGAATATTGTCTTTAATCACATTATTACATTAAACGGATACACAATATCTTGGATTCGATTTTTCAGGCAAACATTATTTCTCAGAAATTTCTGGAAAATTTGAAACCGTATTGAAAGATTGTACATGAAAATAATATAGTTTCGACTCGAGAGAGAGAGAGAGAAAAAAAAAGAATCGTGTTCCAATCCTTGTTGTAGTGTACTTTGAAAGAATTACACTAGAACTTGGCCGATTCACCCCGTCGAATCAACGATTCAATCACATTAATTACCGCATTGCCACTCGAGGCGTGGCTGCAGGAAGCCCACTTGACGAGCACGTTACCCCCTCTCACGGAATTTATAGGGACGAGCCGGAAACGAGAATTGGAAATTTCATTGAAGATTCTACGACGCGTATAAACCCCGTTACAATGGGTGAAATACCCTCTCGAAGCTCCCTCATCGAATCTTACTTCTCATCGAAGATCGACTATCAACGTGTACACTCATTGATTAAACTTGGAACAATTTCCAATTGTCAAATCTACGGACAACTCGATGATAAAAATTCTCATTTATACAAATTTACGTTAGAAAGGACGTAAATATCAAAGTGTTATAAAAATTAATAGATAAGCACGTGTTGTACAAAATATTCCATTTTTAAGTAATTTTTAATCTTTCATCGTTCGTGCCTATTTGAAAGGAATTTTAATTTGATTTCGAAAAAAGAAAAAGGAAGAAATGAGAGCGAAGGAATTTCCGGAATCACGGAGGACGTGTAATTACGTTGATAGATAGGAAACGTTGATCGAGAACTCTGGATAAAAAAAAAAAAGAAAAGGAAAAACAACAATCGAACCGACTTTCATCACGAATCCGTGTCACTCGTGAGGATTGACGACGATTCGATAAATAAACGTACTTCTAATTAGCCAGTTGAGTCGTATTCGCGGAGTAAATAGACGGAGTATTGTCGCGCGAATAAATCAACGTAGACGGGAGGCCGAGTTAATTAATAATACATTGTCTTGGTTCGTCGAACGATGATCGTTATGGGGGTGGCGGAATTTTAATTAAAAAACTCTGACTCTCGTACAACTTCGCCTCTCGAGAGAGAAGAGGGGCAGCGATATAATTCGTATATAAAATTATCGAGAAGTCGCGTCTCGATATATTGTGATCGATGGAGGAAACTTTGCTATTCGTTGAGAGTTCCAATCGGGGAAAATCGATGTGAAATATGTAAATATAAGAAAAAAGTATTCGAAGAGAGAGAGAGAGAGAGAGATTTCGATATAAAAATTGAATAGCTCGTTCTTCTTTCTTACGATTTCTTATAATAGATTCTGGTTTTCTCTTTTCTTTTATATCGTCCTTGTTTCAATAGAGGAAAAATATTCCGACAAACGTGAGATGGAATTATTAAAATATAATATAATCTAATGAAATATAATCTTGAATTTTTCCTCGTTTATTAATTTCGATTTATTACAGAAGATTATAATTTGATTTATTACATTCAAAATTTCAAAAAGTTTGCCTAGTTATTTACTCTACTTCTTATCTTATATAAATATTCGTTGCTCTCTTTAAAACTTACGTTGATTGATTTTACTTCATTATTTTTCCATTCCTTTTATATTAAAATTATATCGAATACCAAAGGAATTACAAATAATATTTATCTTCGAATAAAATTGTTTATCATCTTACTCGCTCGACATATATATATATTTTCATTTTTAAATAAAAATTGCTCGATCCTCGGAAAGGATTTCATTTATGAATCGAATCGAGGGAGAAGGATGGCAATGCGATGAAGGGAAAATTCGTAATTAAACGGGTATACCGGGTATACCGGAATTTAATAAATCCATATTCGTTGTTCCCTAACGAACCGGAACTTTCCCCCGTTGCGGAACGCGGACCATCGGGAGATCTGCATGAAATTTGAATATACGCGATTTCCACGATGGCGTTAATCTGTTTCGATATTCGGTTACTCCGTTTCTCCCTTTACCCCGTGCTGTTGTAATTCACCTGGGCGAATCTGTATTCGGGGGATGGGGTATTGAATTCCTTTTGTACGTGAAACCCCTTTCTCGCGGCCATTCCGCAATTCGGCGATAACGATATCGTATTTGATCACTGTTCTGCGAGATTATTGGCTCGATTCAATCCTTATTGTCGGATACATCAACTTGTGTCAGCTATTTCTGTTGGAATATCATTCTGAGGAATGATTTGTATAGATAAGATGTGTCTTTATTTTTAAAAAGTTGTATATTATTTTTTAGGAAATGATGTGTACGTAATGAAATTACTTTTTTCTCTCAAGTATTGGGAATACGAATGAGCGTTTTATGTGAAAATTTCATTAAAGGGAAATTGCTGAAGAGTATCCGTCAATTTTTTCGAATCGATATAATTCTTAGAATGAATATTTTATTAGAAGAGAAGGACATAGGCACTCGATTCGTTTCTGAATAAGGATGTAAGGATAGGATTGGACAGGATCGATAATTGAATTATTTTTTTTTTTTTTAAGGGGAAAAAACGAAAGAACAAACTAGACCAAAAAATTATATCCATAAAGAAAGAACTCGCTAACTGACACCGAAAATGCCATAATCAGTGAACTTGCCATTACTACTCGATTAATTCACGATCGTTTCGTTTATTGTCCGTGATTTCGATATATAACGAAATGTACATCGATCATCCGATCGAAATCATTTCCAAAATGGTATTTCTATGTCACGGGCAATAAACACGTATCCTGAAACAGATACTTTAACGACAAGCTGCCATTTTCAACCCCTAATCGTCACTGTGGATCAGCCAACTTTCATCCAACGCAATATAATAGTTTATCTAAAATATCAATCCGAATGATCAGAATATCAAAATCAGAAACTCTGGTACAATCGGCACGGATATAATTCGACCCGATAACTAATCAGACGTATTAAATTGTTCCGGGAAACCCTACCAATCGATATATACATATTATCTCCGACACCCAATTACTATATTTCCCCTTCTCCTTCGCAACAAATCACGCGCACATCCAATAATCCATTCGCAAGATTATCAAAATTCAATACCCAATTACTATAATTCCCTCTCTCCTCTTCCTTCAATAACAAATATACGTACACTGCGATAATATCGATCCTCGAAAATTATTTTATTATCAAAATTCAACCGATTTCCTTTTTCTTCACAAAGTTTTCGTTCACAAAACCGTCGAGATTCGATTATTCGATTATCGAGACGAAGGATGCGAGAGCACAATGATCCACAGAGTCGAATAGGGGTTGGCTCGGACGTGATGCGACCGACAATAATAATTCGTAAGAAGGATATATAGCACGTGCAATGGAACTAACAGTTTCTGACAAAAACAGGATACAGGTTGCCGGCCATGCCGTGGAGCTGGCTGGGGGCGGCGGCGCCATCGGCAGCTGCAGCTGCAGCGGTCGCCGCAGCCGCGGTCACCCCATCCCCTGCAGCTGCACCGCTCGTCCTTGCACCCAGGGCGGCGGCGAGACGAAGGTACAGAGAGAGACGCTTTCTAAAATAACCCAGGCCGGAAGCGTGACGCGAGATCGAATCTCCATCGCAGCACGTCACCGCGTCCTCTGCCTTCTTATCTCCTCCCCTCTCTCCTCTTTTTTCTTCTTCTTCCTCGCCCCTCTAACCTGGTTTCTTTTGGGCTCAAAAAAAAAAAAAAACGCCTCGCGACTTTTCAAAGAGTCGAGGCCGTCAAAGGTGAAAACGAGTGTCTCTTTTGTCGTCTGATGATCGATACTGTGTGTAATCGAAAGTTGGAGGGTTATTATTAGGTCGGGAAGAACGAGTGGGGGTGGAGGCAAGAAGATTGACGGATCTGGAACGTTGTGTAATTTTGTGAAACTATTGGTGAAAGACGATAGATCTTGACAGTGGGATTCTTTTTCTATCTATTTTTGAATTTGATCGGATATGAGATTTAATCGAGACACTTTTTTTCGCTTGACGAAACTGTGAGTGAGTGAGAGATTGCTTTTTTTTTCAATTTTTCGATTCGTTTTACCGATCCTCCAAAGAATTCAAAATTATTCTTCTTCAATATTATTAAGAATAAGGATTTCAAGAATAGATCGTTTTCCATTTGAACAATTATTTAATTAGCAATTAATGATCGACAAGAGACGATCGGACGGTTGAAACGAATTAATTAAAAAAGATTATCTTTTTAATTACACTGTGAATAATTGATCTCTCATTTCCACAAAATTTCCACTCTTATCTTATATACCTCACCCGTTTCTCGCCGTTCATTCCGTATGGTTAAACGATTTGACCATTCACTCACGATTATTCGAAAGAATATTGTGAATATTGACAGAAGTTATCGAATTAAGAGGCAATCTCTCTCGAGAAAATTCATCGTGATTCCATATCCCCCTTCATATTTCTCGTCCCAATCTTTCTCTTCCTTCGACGTGTCGCCCTCTCCCCCATTGCTCAACGCGGACAGACAATAACGAAGATGCGTTTTATCCGGAAGGGATAAAAAAAAAAGAAAACGCGAGATACACAGCCGTCGAGGGGATCTTCGAGTTCGAAACAACGAGACACGTCGAATATACCGGAAGCGGCGGTGCTGTTCCATCCTCGTCACGACTGCTCGTGTCGAGCACCACCGTTTCTTTTTTTTCTTTCTTTCTTTCTCTTTTCCTTTCTCTTCCTCTCTTCCCTTTTCTTTTTTTTTTTTTTTCTCCTCAACACCCTCGCTCTCTTTGGGGCACGCATTATCGATGTTCCTTTCACGTAATTAGCGAATCCCAACTCTCGCCATTTAGGGCGACTTTACAAGCGCGACGATTATCGATCTGCGGTCGAGCGTGGATTTTTTTCTTCCCTTTTTATTCTCCTTTTTATTTTTTCTTTTTTCATCCCCTCTTTATTTCACGTTTCGCAACATGTCAAAACCCGTTTGGAATTTTAATAAGGCAAATCTTAATAAGATATTGGATAAACGTGCACAATGAATCTTTTTTCTTTTTTTTTTTTTTTTTTTTNTTTTTTGGTCTTCTTTTATTTTTATTTATAGATTTTTATATTTGCGCGAAAAACGTGGGAGGAGGGGGGGGGAAGGGAATATAATTTTCGCGAAAATTGAATTCTTCCTTGAAATTTTTTTTCGTTATTGGATATCAAACTTGTCACAGCCCGTGTTCATCAGCACGAACCACCTCGGCCAACATCCGGTCGTTAACCGATTAATTAATTATCGTTAATTGGAAACGTGCACGTCACGGTGAAATCCGATGAAGATGGGCCGGCGAATTTTGAATTTTCGCCCGAAACTCCTTCCCCCGAAATTCTATCTAGTAATAATCTTGGGGTATGATTTCGACGAAATTAAAGAGAACGAAGAGATTTAAGAGTCGAGAACAAGTTCCGGATACGAAGCGCATCCTAAAGACGAAGATGTAATTGTTTAAGGTAAAAAGTATCATTGTGCACACGAATTGCTTATTAACCAAATAGAATCTTAATCGATATCAACTGGTAGGATAGAGTTTTCCAGGCTAATTTTCGATTGGAAACCTGAATCCCCGTTGATCACGATGTTGAAACGTTTCTCTATTTTTCAATAATTCTTTCTTTTTTTTTCCTGTATATTTTCTTCGTTTTCCAACCTTTCCAGAGGATATACGGATTATCGAAAAAAACAGCTCGATAACGCGAACGTGACATCGACGCTCTGACTACCAATTGAACTCTAAGATCCGAAGATCTAATTTGTTTAATCGCTTAAGTTAAATAAATTCGAAAAATTCCAAAACAAGTAATCGAGAAATATCAAATTCAAGAACATAACTTTTTCGACCGCAGATCGTGTCGTGTCACGCTGTTCGATTTTCTTGTTTAACTCCCCACGATCCCAAACCAATGTGTTTTTGGAATGTGCCTGCTGTAAATGCATCACGCTCTAGTCTTGTTTTTTCTTGACGCACCCAACTTTGTAACCATAAAATAGAGCCGGATCCGGCTGTATAATTGTAACCATCCAGTCGAAATTGGTCTCGTTTTTTTTATAACTTCCGTTTGTTAAATCGCGCTAACCACACGTGCGACACTTGCACGGTAGTTGATTGTTTAAATAATTATTCCGTTGTTGTTGTTGATTGTTATTGTTGTTTACTTGTTGCTCGTTTATATCAAGTTTATATTAGCCTGTAACCAGCTGCGCAAGTTTTTCTCTCATTTTTGTAACTAATCGCCACGGGGGACTCTGTCTCTTGAAGAGATTTGGAGCGTTCGAAATCGTGTCGGGTGAAATAATAATAAATTTTACGGAAAAATCAAATTAAAAATTCCACTATTATTATATATATATATATATATATATTTTTTTATTAGACTGCAGATGTTTATGCATATGGGATGTTCCAATTGATTCATGTTCAATTTTTCCAATTTTAATAAAAATAAATAAATAAACGTTTTTAACAAAATATCGATCTCTTTTAAAACAGTAACGTAATTACACGCGCTCTCTCCCCATAATACACACGATATCATAATCGTGTATCAAATTGTATCACAAAAAAAAAAAAAATGTATAAAATATTATAAATAATCCACGAAGGACATTTTTGCATAAACACCGGTCTCAATCAAATATTAAAATCGAAAAGAGAGAAGAGGGGGGGGAAAAAAGCTTTCTCGAGGGCAAAATGAAAAAAAGGCGTCACACCAGTGACAACGAACTTAGATTACATTAACTTAAAAAGCGCTAACCGAAAAGCATTTCGCTTTGCAACTCTCGCTTCTACTCTCTCTCTTTCTCTCTCTCTCTCTCTCTCTCTCTCTCTCTCTCTCTAGTTCTCCCGTAAACGACACGATAAAGAAAGGGTCGTCGCATAAAAGGAACAATAGACGCGATTCACGCGAGCGCTCCTTGATCTCTTCGAGGCGGAAGTTGAACGTGGACCACGCGGAAGCGTAAAGGCACGGAGTTAGAGTTGAGGGATGCGCACACACGGTGACGGCGCGGACAAAAGGTAGGCAGAAACATCAGTTTTTATTGCTCCACTGTTTGGATCAAAGGGACGAGACAGAGAGAGAGAGAGAGAGTTTGTCTGGCGATCAATCGAGGGCCGGATACGCGGACGATGCAGCCATTTCCGGGCGCCGAAAGAGGCGTCGTCTTCGAAGTGGGAGTTCCATCAGCGGAACGAGCTCGCCGATTTCTTCCTAATTCTCGCTCGAACAATCGACCAAATTTCTCGTCCGTGGTCGTTAAACATTAAAAGCTACCTATGCTCTATATCTTTTAACCAGAGGATCGTCGATTCAAGGGACTTTGTTCCATGATATCCGAGTGATCGGCCGGATTTTATTTCTTCTCATTCTCGAGGATCCTAATTTCTCGACGAGATTCGACGAGTTTCTTTCAATTGTTCTGTCAAAGATTCGAATTCGATTCTTTCTTTCAACGTGTATTCTTTTACCTTGTTTGGGGATTGGAATCTTTTTGGAAATTTTATTTACGATCTCACAAGAAATCTTCGATTTTTTGTTTCTTTTTTCCGAGATCTTCCTTTGCGTAAATCTTGGTATCGTTAAAAATTGTTGAGTCGAGAGAGACTTTCAAGGCTCGTGTGATCTTTTTGAAAATCGTGAAACGATGTAAGAAGATATTTTCTCGATAATGATATTTGGATATACAAATTGCTGCTCCGTGTGTTTGCAGATGTCGTCAGATGCTATAAATAGCTTTGATGGTAGAAGAAATATGGTAACTATCCGTCTCAACGATGGTCAAATACAATTTTGTGAAAATATCCGTCCAAGCATCTCGTTCGAGGATATTATTTATCTAGAAAACAGATTCTTATCTGTTAATCCATTTCTTCGTATTCTTCAATCCCATTATTCTTATTTACATTTTTTTAATTCCATTTCGTCCAAAATATACTTCGTTTATTATTGATTATTGACTTGTTTTGTTTCGCGTGCGTACCTTGAAATATTTCTCTATAAGTTTTCTTGACGAATAAGTTAAGCTCAGATATGCGAACAAAATTATCACGGCACAAGGTAACAAGCTGCAGATTATAATATTTGTGATTAGCATGCACGTAGGTGATTTGTAAAGTTGTTTCATCTTGTTCCACCAATTTTCTACTCTTTCTTCCATTTTTTTTCTTTTTTTTTTCGATTCCGTTAATCGAGATAATTCAAATTTAACTCATCTCGACTCAATTGCTTTCCAATTTCATTTTTCAAGATCGATTTCAAGTACAGTTACTCGTAGCTTTTGATAATCGCGGTCAAATTATCATTCCAATTTCATCAGATGAATTTGATCGATTATAAGTGAACGTTGTTGTTGGTTTCTCACGAATCTTCTCTTCTTTTTCTCGACTGGATCGATGGCCAAATCAATAGTAATACAAACTTCTCGTTGTTTATCGCAGAAAACACGAGGATTCTATGCTTTCATTCTTGTTCCATTGTTATATATCCACTCGCAATCTTCTTTTCAAATCTTTTCAAAACGCGGATAAGAGATTAAAATCAGTGCGATAATTATCGTTGAGGGTGCAAAAGATGCAAAAGTCTTCTCCAACGTGTATTACAACTTTCCAACCCTCTTTCCAAGTCCAAATCGTTGAAAGATCCTTCTTTTCGTGCCCGTTCAACATCCTGAAATTCGTTTCTCAACGTGAAACATTGTCTCAAAATGTAATCCTCGGCAAAAGAGAAAAGAATAGGAGAATATATCGCCTTCCCTATTTCGAAAAATTCATCCTCTTTCGAAAAGAAATTACGAAAGGGGAAAAACTCGTCTCTTCCATTCGAGACTCACCCCTTCCGCGATAAGAAAAAGAAAATAAAAGAAGAAAGAAAAAGAAAAACACGAATAAATATGAGAAAAAAATTCGTCGAATTTCGTCTCGTCCTCTCTTCCCTTCAAAAATTCAAAAATTCCTCCCCACGAAATTTCGCGGCCGAAAAGAATAATTTGGATGGAAGAAGAATATTTCGTCTCGTCGTCGTCGTCGTCGCCCTCATTTCCTTTCTGAAAAACTCGCGAACCCTCCCCCCTCCACCGCGAAATTTCGCGAAATTTAAAAAGGAAAGGAAGGCGAGGAAGGAGAGCAGCGAAGCGGCGATGGCCGGCAAGGAGAACTCACCAGCGGCGTGAGAACACGGTGCGAAAAGGTAGGCGAGCATTAGCATGTGTCTTTGTGCGTGTTGTTGCAGCCGCGGCGCTGAGAGGAGTCGCCATCCAAAGGGGACGAGTGGGCGCTGCGAGGGCGGCTTTCCCGACTAGTGCAGCGGCATTGGCCCTCGCGAGGAACCCGGGGCCACTCGCAGCTGCGGCTGCGGCTACGGCCCTGCATCCCTTCGCACCTGCGTAAGTAGACCTCGATCTGGTGCCTGGTATGCTTGCTACGCACCGTGCTCGATGGAAATTTCTCTTGATATTTTTCTTTTTTCTCTTTCTCTTTCTCTCTTTCTCCCCTCCCCTTTTATACGTCGCAGCGAATCTCTTGATCTTTGATTTTTCCCAATTGCTGGATGTTGCGATCTGTCATGGCGGAATTTCGAGTTTTTCTTTTTTTTTTTTTTTTAATAAAAGGAGAATGTAGACAGAACTCTTTGTGACAGGATTATTTTTATATTTGTGTATTGATATTCTCGTTCTTCGAGTTAAGAGAAATAGTTTGTTTATAAAATTCTGGTTATGAAATATATGAGAGATTCAATTTATTATTTTGGATCTGTGAGATTTAATTTCATTCCTTTGAAATTATTTTGAAACGGATCTTGGGTGGAGAATTGATCGAGTACACGGATCCAAAATGGCGGAAAATAGTTCGTACGTCGTATATCGCCTATTCTACTTTTGTATTGTATTAGATTATAACCCGGATTCGTGAATAATGATCCTTAGCTTTCTATTCTCCTTTCGTGAAAGTTCCATTGTCCCAACTTCTCCTCTCGGTGTACAACCGTGTTAAATAGATGACCTAATACGTTTAGTCCCACGAAATTATTGAATATAGAGGAATCGCGTTAAAGAGCAAGGCAAAGTTCTCGGGACACGAACTCGCGGCTCTGTTGCAAAGTAGGAAAGTTGACTTGGTTACGAAGGAAAGGTTTAATTGGAGCCGGGAAAGTTTGCAAGTTGAAACAGTTGCGTGACAAAGTTTAAGAGATACACGGGTGTAAGCCCGTGAATGAGAGGAGACTATACTTCACCGAGTGTTCACAGAATCAGAAGAAGTCGTTCAAGTGTTTGTCCCAGCACAAAGGATGGGAATAACCGTTCGTAGCCAAGTTCGAGTTGTAACAAATTGTAGCTCTAACTTTTGTGTCGTTTTCTGAAAATGTTGTTCTGGGGAATGTAGTATTATCGTATATCGTCTTGTCACTTCAAAATGTCAATATTCCGTTACGGCAACTCTTTTATTATCTGAAACGAAAAGAAAGAAATGAAAAATCGAATGAAAAAAAAAAATCGATTGAAAATCTTTTTAAAAATTTCTTACTTCAGATTTCACTTCAGTGTTTATCCATCCATAAAAAATATAGAAAAACAACAAACGATTTACAACTTTCTTCCTCTTAAAGCTTCGATAAAATTCTTAACGCAATTTTAAAAATATTTATACGAAACTTAATAAAAACCTATTTCGCAACAGATCTGTACGAGATATTATTGTACGCGAGATGAGATCTCCCTCCCTTCTTGGCTAAAATATTTTTTAACAACGGACTCGCAACGAGAGATCCGATAATATTCAAATCACTGATCCGAATTCCTCTATATGTACATATATATCACGTTCTACCGATTCTTTTCAACCAACGGCCGCGATTCCGCGTGGAAATTCACACTTCGTTCAACAGCTGATTCAGTTTTTTCGTTTCGCCGAGCCGATCGCCGAACCGCGAGAAATTCCGCCAATTTGTCCGCCGCGGATCATCGAGTGTCATCGAGACCAAACACGCTTCCAGCATGCGCGTGCAAGCCTGCTTTTCACACAAATCACCAGCATGAAACGATATAACTTTTCCCTCCAAACCAACCACGAATTTATTCTTCCACAGAGAGGGGAATTCCTTCGAATATTTGGTCTGTCTTCGATCGATTTATCCCCGACAATGATCTTCTTTTTTTAAAAACGTGGCGGGATGATCGGTGGTTAATGGGGGAGGATTCGAAACTTCGAAGGTTCAAAGAGGAAAAGTCGAGTGAGAGGTTATGGGAGAAATATCAAAAATCTGCATGGATCGTTAAAATTGACGTGATGTTGTTTAGCTTGATCGAGATTTTCGAATGCTCGTGGATATGTTCGTGTCGTTTTTTCTTTTTTTTTTTTTTTTCGAGATTCAGTTCTTCAGTTCGATCCTTTCGAGATTAATTTATTTAAGGAATAAGAGAAAGATTGATTGTTAATTATGATATATACATATATATATTTTTTTTGTGAAAGGGATAAGGAGCTATGCTCTTTGAATTCAAGATTAAAGTAAAATATCAAAGATATAGTTGTTATATACTATCACATATGTACAATCATGTAATAAATTATATTGCCATATAAAATATCACAGTTAAAGTATCAAATACACTATAATTGGAATAATATTCGCCATTATTGATCAATAATATCTTCGAAACTCGTTGTCCGAACATTGTCTCGAAAGGATTAAGAATTAAATGATTCTTCAAGTTTTTTTTTCAATAATAATGTCGACGATCACCGAGGAGCCTGAATTGAACGGTCCCTAGATTTTTCAGTTGATATCGCAATTCCCACCACCAGTTTTTCCCTGTCGCTCGCGCATCGATAAATAGCTGTGTACATGTATAGCCGTTAATTAAACAATTCGACACGACGGCGCGCACCAGATGAAAACTGGTGATGGAAAATTGCGGGGACCGCGGATATTTCCGCGTTGCGACCATATTTTCCCGTCGATCAATCGCTACCAGTTTTATTACTCATAAATAAGGGTGGCCATTTGAACGCGTTGAAATCGTTTGTTACATATCGGGTCTTCCTCCGATCCACCGATCATCGCGCGACACGTTTTCACGTGATTTATGAATTTTCGAACGTTCGAACGACGAAACGGCGAGAAGTCGTGATAACCGGCGACGAATAAACTCGACGGGCGGTGAAAATGATGAACGAGGGAACGATTTTATCGCGATTTTTTTTTTTTTCGATCGATCCACTTGCGAAAGAATATTCTCGTTCGATTTAAAGAAAAAAAAAAAAAGGGTGGGAAAGAGAGAAAGAAGATTTGTATTTTCGAAAACTTCGAAACGATGGATCGAACGAGGACGATCTTTATCGCGTGGAGATTTGAAAAGATGGCTCGAAACATGGAGAAATACGAATCTGGAATCTCGATACAATCGATGGAACGAGGAGATGGATACGAATAAATATGTCAGGTATAAAAGATGGCCTCGACGAGAGTGGAGAAGCGCGCGTTTCGGTTTCGAAATTTGATCGAAACGCGATACTTTGATCGGGGAAGTGGGTGGAAATTCATCGAGTCGCGGAAACAGTGGAACTATTTCTCTCCTCCCTCCCCCCTCCTCATGAAACGAAAAAAGTCAAATCGATCCTTTCGACGCTGTTATTCGTCGATCATCGAATTCGAAGCATCGAGTTCGAGGCATATCGAGCGAAGTGTACGTAATCTCTCGAATCTTGTATCTCGCGAAAACGATTCTCACTTTCTATTTCTCGCGAATGTTTTATTTGCAGATGAGAGCGACCAGTTTCTTTTCGGCGGAATGAAGACGAGTGTTCACTAATATTCACTTTTGTGAAAACATAGCTCGGTGTTAAATGCTATGAATGTTATAATTATCGAAATCTTCACGAAAGAGACAATTTAAATTTTCTTGAATTATCGAGTAATCGTTCTAATCGCGAGGAAAATAATTCGACAAAAAAATAAATAAAACGAAAAGCAAAAATGTGCGAATAGAGAAAACGCGTTAAACGTGTCGAAAGAAAAATACGAAAATATTTAGAAAAATACGTAAAATAAGGAGGAAAGGCCGAAAAGATACTGGTTGGCGTAGAGGTGGAATTGGAAAAAGGAAGCCAAAACTAACATTCGTGATTTTTATTTTTTCCAGCGTTTATTACGACCCGTTCCTAGCAGCACACGCGGCGACACAGGATCCCAACTACAGGCTACAGGTGAGACACGAGATTTTCACTGATTTTCCGCCGGAAATTGTCGCCGGTGCTCTGTTTCCGGGGGCTCGAAGCGGCGACGAATGAGTTTTTAATTAAATCGAGCAATGCCCCTCCCCCGCCCGGGATTGAAACATCAGCGCGCTTAATCGATCACCTTTCAGACGTTGCCGGCAGATTATCGGGAATTAATTGATAAACGAACGTACGGTTGAACGTTGTTTGTGCGAATTTTCCTCCACGATCCGAGCCGAGGCGAGGAGAAAATTGAAGAAAATTTCAGGATCGCGAGCGGCGACCTGAAAAATCGAAATTATCGATCATTTTCCACGCTTGGAATATTTTAACGTAGTTAATGTTTGGTTCCATCGAATTTTTGGAATAGTGATTTAACGTGTGACTGCCACGAAATCGATGACCTATATTTAACATGCCGTTGCAAAATGGTCAGTCATTGAAATTTAATAAAGAATTATGATTTTTTTTGTTTGATATAACAATAATTTAAACTATTCGAAGATGCGTTAACATTAATTATATTTTTTGATAAAATTATCCAATTATTATTTCCGTTAATGTTCTATGAGCAAAATTTTATTTCTTTTTTCTTTTTTTTTTTGTTTATAGTATTTTTTAGTTTCCTTGTTATTTTTTTTAAATGTTTTTGCTACGTTTATAAAATTAACAGTCTAGATATTGGTAATATATGATTTTCAAATTAAAAATTATCAAAGACAATGATCCCACTGTAAAAATAGCCTTTGTATTCGGCGAAACGGTTTCAAACAGGAAAACGGTGTTTCCACGTGACACAATGGAAAACCGTCGAACGTTCTTACCCCCTCTAAGAGGGTTCATTGTTGCCTCTAAAAAAGCTGTCGTTCGATCGATTCTCAGCCACTCGAAACATCCATCGTCCATCGCGTCCCGGAAACAGAGCGCACGATAGATATCTTGCAAAAAAGAAAAAAGAGAAAAGAAAAAATAAAAAGAGTTGAAACAAACAGCAACAACGAAAAACAAAACAAAACAAAACTAAACGCAAAAAAAAAAAATAATAATAATAATAACGATAAAAAGAAGGGGAAAAAAGATTTAGAAAAAAGAAAGAGATGTAGAACAAAGAGAAAAGAAGGCACAGAAATATTGACTAAAGTCTGCAACTGTTCCGGACCCGTTTAGCTGGAATGGCCTCAAGCAACAGCTGACGTTAGTTGACACGTTTTGCCAGGCTTGCACACACGTGAAACGCAGAGAGCCCGATAACAATTACGCCATCCCTATCTCGTTTCTACGTTCTTTCATCTGCTGTCATTCTCGTCCGTTCTTTTTTTTTTTTTTTTTTTTTTTCGTCGCTCGCCTGTTCGTCCATTTCTCCTCCTCCTTTTTCTCTCTTTTTCTCTCCCCGTTTCCACCCTCTCTCGTTTCTCTTTCGTGCTTTCCTCCGTATCGTACCGCGAAAAATCCACGGCGATTCCCTCGCTCGGACGAGACAGAGAGAGAAAAGAGGAGAAATTATGAAACAGAGGAGAGAGGAATTGCAAAAGAGCAGACACAGGAAACGGGTAACGACAGATATCGTTTTCGAGCTTTCGAACCCCCTTCTCGACAGTTCGCCCGATTCGCCATCGAGCGAAATGAAAATTAATTTCGAACAGCGCGCCAACTGTCCTCTTGTTTCGTTATAAAAATCCGAGCACGATAATATGTAGATATAGGAAATTCGAAACGAGAGAAGATATTTTTTTTTCTCTCTCTTCTTTTTTCCTTTTTTTTTTTTTTTTTTTTTGGAATTATTCGATACGTTTGATTTGGAAACAGGAAAGGATGGGGTGAGATCGTTGCTCTTTTGCGATTTTGGAAAATATTTTGTATACATACCTCGAAAATTCGATGATACTTCGACACGTTCTGGCCAATTTCGCTTAAAAATTCGATGGTTTTAATAATATTTCGGATACAAACGATCAAAATATGTGGTAAAATTTGACTAATATTTGAAATATCGAGAGATTCGAATTTCGGTCGAACGTGTCATTATCTTCGATCACGAAAACGTGAAATTTATCTCTCTGAAAAAATTCTACTATCCCGTGATCGTTCTGGCAAGAGACGTTTTATCTTTATATAGAAGAGAATAGAAAGAAATGTAAAATGAAAAATTAATATCCGCGTATTTTATACACGAGGGGAGAAATTTTTTTCGAAATATTAAAATATAATTTAAATTTATTAAATTTATTTATTACTTTTTCAAAATCAACCCTGCGAGAAAATGTCTCTTCCGACAATCGCATCTTATCGCGTCGTGCGGCATCTTGTTGCATTTTGTCGCCTGATTTCTCGCGTCCACTCATCTTTCGCCTCTTTCTTTTTTTACATTCGCTCATTTTTCTCACACATTCATTAGAAATAAATCCTGAACACGAAATCGATTTTGCTCCCACCGAAAAAAAAGAAAATTAAACACAAACGAAGATATATTTGTTTCTAGGTTATGTTAAACAAATTAATTATAAGAATATTAAATGATCGACCAACGACACCAACGATTCCAACAATTCCTCGTTTAAACGCGACGTCATATAAAATCGCCCATTTTCCTTCCCCCCCATCTGGCCGGAATTTCTTTTCAGGTTTGCCGTTTGTGTTTCAGGCTAAAGCACCCGCCCTGGAGGTAGGAATTTTAAGGGTCCGCCCTGAGTGAATTTTCTTCGCCCGTTGTTTGTCTATTTTTTTTGTTTCTTTCTTCTTTCCCTTTTTTTTTTATTTGTTATTATTATTTTTGAGTAACATTTGTTCCTTTTTTTATTTTCCTCTCCTGTCTTTTTCTTTTTTTGATGATTTTTCTCATTTGGACCTGGTCGACCAGGAGTGCTCACCGATCGTCGTACCGCCATCTTGTGTATCCGTATCACACTTTTATTTTCTGTTATTCTCTGTTAGAATGCCGAAAACGATTTTCCCCTCTTTTTCTTTTCATTCTTTCCCCTCTTTTCTTTATCTCAGATTAAATTAAATCTATTCTTTACGCTTTTTCCTCTGTTCTGCGCATCTACCCTCGAATGTTTAATATTTTCCTTTTTATCTCTTGTTTTTGAATCAATGTAATGCATGCGATTGGTAGTTTTTGTTTCTAATTTTTTTCTTCTTATTATTATTATCGTTTCTCTCTTTTTTTTCTTTTTCCCCCTTTATTCATTAGATTTTTTAATATTCTATTCTTGGATTTGTTGATACGCTTTCACGTAGACATACGCGATTTATCGTACTATGAAAATATCTAGAGTACATAGGAAGTAATGTGTGTATTATATATAATGTGTTCATCGAAGAAAAAGAAAAATTTCTCGCCGACGACTGCAATTTTCCAGAACAAAAATCTCGAATCGTTGTTAATGAATACTCGACGATATTTTACTTTCGAAATGATGCAGACGCACGCAATGTTTTCCTTTTCATTCTCTTCATTCTTCTCCTTCCACCTACACTATTATATCCATAAGACGCTTCAAAAAAATTTTCCTTCTCAAATTTTAATATAAAATCGAAATTATGATATAAATCTTGAAATTCCAATTCGTAACAACAATATTTGAATTGCATTGCAACATGTTAACTTTGTTGCCATTAATTTTAAAATTGTCAAGAAAATTCGAAAAGATCTCTCCCTGTTTCTGCATCCCCCTTCCCCCACTAACACGAAGATCCAACGCTGCAATGGCTGCTGCAATCGGTGAGCACTCCGCAGAGCCGGCGAGTATCTTAGAAAGAGTTGTTTAGCTAGTTTAGAATTGCTACCAAGTTCAACCCAACCGCCCCACATCACACCCCTATGGCAGACAGATTCATCCTCCCTCGAAATTAGTTTCTCCACCGGCGACTTAATCGAGAACATGTTAGCCACCTCCGCCTCGAGTTTGCCTCTCGAGGGGGTGGTTCTCGAGCTTTTGACGAAAACCGGCGCGGATGTAGCGATTGTTGAAATTCCGGATGCTCGATGACATCTCGAGTGTCTAGTCGAATAAACTCTCATCCTCGTGGATTCGATTCTCGAAACGTTCGAGCCGTTCAATCCTCGAGAAATTCCATATTTGTATAATTAAAATTTCGTTACTTCTGCAAGTTTTTTCTCTTTTTTTTTTTTTTTGAAATTTATTGGAAGTTATATAGGTCGGTTTCGTTGATAATTGTTTCGAGCATATCGATGACCACAGAGGGAAAGTTTTTCATGTTAGAAACATTCCACCCACTTAGTTCACCTCTCACGTGTATATACGTACACACACATACGTAGAATCTATAAAGTTTCGAGAGAATTATCAGATTCTTTTTAGTAATTTCAATTTTTGTTTTGTGTAGTGAACGTGTTCTTTTTTTTTATTTACGTGTACATAGGAGGCATGCCTCTTTTCTTTATGAATAGATACGCGGTTATTGGAGAATTTTTAGTGTACGTAGAATGTTATTGGATCTTTGAAAATTAATAAGGAAAGAAATTTCAAGTATTCGGATATTTTAATTTTTTATCTTTACTTTTTAAAATTAATATTTTTATCATTGTCGTAATTACGACGTGCACGTATTTTTAAATCCTAAGTTATACTTATTCGAGTTATATTTATTTACGAAACGTATATATGTAAACGTTAAAGGAAACGAGCAATATTATTGAAATTATTATGTTTCTCGTCTTCTCGAAGGAGAATTCTGTATATATACACACACACAATATATATATTTCCTTTATATCTTTGTTTCCTTTGGAAACATTCCTCGATCGAACACCGACACCTACAGATAGTAGGAGGATTGAACTTAACCAATTTCGATTAAATTCTAAAAAACGTACGCGAGTTAAAAAAACAAACACGATTAACGTCACCACTCTGGATCAAACAAATTTTCATTTAAACTTGAACCAAGTTCTCTTCTTAACTTGTTAAACGCACATACACAAAAAAAAGAAAAATAAAATAAAATTTGAAGAAACGCACAAGATAAAAAAGCAAGGAGCACGATCGACGATGATAGGTTAGAAAAATCGTTGTAAATTCTCCAAAGTCACGCGGCCGCAGAATTTCCGGTTGCTCCAACGATTTCGACTCCCTATTTCCGGCGGGGGACCAGAAACTCGCCTTGGGCACGGATCTGGCCGCAGGGAATCCTGGTTGTCGGCCAGGATTTACGAGCTCCACGGGAAGAGAGGCAGTGGTCCGCGTGGAAGCCTCGTTCTTCTCTCCATAAATCAACGTCGCGTCATTTCGCGCGTCCGACAACTTCATTCCGGGTATTTTGCTGGGCTTCCGTCTTCTGCGCCCTTCGTTAAGCGCGATAATTATTATTAGGAGAGGGAGGGGAGGGGAGGGAAGGGATGTTGGGAACTTAAAAGTCTGTTTCGAGAATGAGGGATTTAGGTGGATCATTGAACGAGTCGTATCGACGACAGATTTAAATTGATGTTAAATTGGCTGCGTGGGCTATGTTTGTGTGTACTTTTTTTAACGAAAGAGTAATTTCTTGTTTAAAAGTTTACGTTTCGTCAAATGTATTTCGTCACAAATATTTTTTAATCATATATTGTTGTTATGACGATGTTAATAATAATATTTTATTCGTGATGTGTTAAGTTAATATTTCGAAATGGCAGAGAAATCTAAAGTTTTTTAGCACTTTTCGTTGATCATCCTTTTTTTAGAATAATTTAGAGGATTTCTAAATTTTATACAAAATTTGCATGAGCTTTATAATTTTGATTTCGATTAAGAATAGTAGTATATATAATGAATAGTGCGCAAATAATTTTTGTTTGTAGACAGAATTAAAAAAAGAAAGCAAAAATAATATATCCAATCTCTCTTTCCAATGATACAGTATATTTATTCTCATACCTTACTATCTCAATAAAGGCACAGACTATTTTTCCAATTATTACATAACGATCTGTAAATACAAATTTTTCCCTCGAGAGCCAATAATAATCATTAGCAGCAGAACCACGAAAGTGCTCGTGAAATCGCTACTCGAAATTCCGCGTCGTCGCACAAATTCTTCCAACCAATTACAACGGCCATCGGCTTCCAATTTCCAAGTCGGTTTGTACGTAAAGTAAGCAGCGATCTCTGGGTGGCTGTGGAAAGGGATCGAAGGGGGACGAAGGGGAGCAATTATCAAGGCGCGTTCCTCGTGGCTAGCGGTGAAACATTGCACATCGGAGAAAAGGGGAGATCGTTAACGTAACATCTGACCCGTGAACCGACGTAAACCGTGAGATCTCTGTTTCGTAATTTCGAAAGGGGAAAAGGAGGGAGAAAAAAAAAAAAAAAAAAAGGATCGGCGGAAAAGTGCGCAACGGACGCACTTGATCTCCACCCCCTCGAAAATAACCGAGAGCCTGCGGGATATGCACTTTATAACCGCGTGGAAATTAAGTATCAACTTGCGGCATCAACATCGAGAAAAATTTTAAAAAGCATCTCGTTAAACATATTTTTGATTCGATGGAAAAAAGTTCGAAGCTTTATTAAAGTTAATAAGCGCCATGTTTAATTCGTTCTCGGGTTCTGTAAATATTGAAACTTTGTACTTCGTTTAACTTTCTGGAGTGTCTATAATTTTAACCGAGTGAAGTGGATGAATCTTACATTGGTCGGACATTGGAGAGAGATGATTCTTGATTGATATTGATCAGATACATCCTGAATTCTACCAGACAAAGTGATCGGGAATTTCTTTTAAAAGATTGTAGATTTTTTTTGTACGTTTACAATTTCATTTAAGGATTTCTTTTTTAATATTTCAAAATATGACTAATAAAATAATTGAAATAAATTAGTTTCAAATCTGACTTAATCAACAGAAGGAGCTTCTATTTCAATTATTCGAGATCCTTACAAAATTGTTTGCCAATAAAAAAAAAGTATAACCAAAAAAATAAGATTGTAAAAATGCAATATTCCAAAGATCACAATTCCAAAAAAAAAAAAAAGAAGCAAACAAATAACATCAGAGAACCACTTTCAAAGAACTAACCAGTATGATACTCGTGGCGAAACCACCCACGGGCGGAACACGCTGCTACACCCCAATAACGATATCAAACAAACCTCCGGGCTCCATAAAGCAACCTAACGAGGCTCGTTCCACGTCAGACCCGCCATTTTCCAATCTCTGCTCGGGCATGTGGGAAGGCGGTCGAGTAATAAGTTGCAGGATTTCAAGGAACGTTAAATAATTTCGACGGCTAAACACAGGTGGAGAACCAGGCTGGACCGACGAGTGTCACTTGACCCATATACCGCGAAATATCTCGGCCGAAAATCAAGCAACGTAGAACGTGTCTCGTATTTGAAAATCAACCGTGTGACCCAGAAACTTTTTCCTTCCTATTTTATTTTTCTATTTTTTTTTTTTTTTTTTTACGTCGGCCATGGATATAGCTCTTTTCCGTTGTCGCGCTTATCACAAGATTCAGAAGTTTTTGGCACTATCGAAACCGTGTTTTCTCATTTTCTAATTCATCTAATTAAAGAATATTGAAAATTATATTGATATAACGAAAGATTAAGGAGAGTTTGTTTGATGCGATGGAGCGATTTTGATGAAATGATTTTATTTATATATATATATTTTTTTCAAATCTATTCATTGATTAATCGAGAGTTTGTAATTTTGTTTGATAATTTTTGATTTCGTTTTTAATTTTAAAGAAATTTCGCAATGATTGGTTGGAAGTATTCGTGTTTGCGAATTTTACTAAAGAATGTCTAAAAATTCTCTTGAAAAATTTCAGAATATCTCGTACAAAAGCGATTAAATGAGATTATTTTTTTTTTTTTTTAAATACTAAAATGCTTAGTACCAAGCACAATAATTGTGCAAAAGTTTATGATTTATGAGAAGTTTGCCGAATACACGCATCGCGAAAGAAAACAACTCGGTTGGTAGTCATTAATCATCGCGACATGAAAAACTTTCCCTCATTTCGGAAGTAAACGTTCCATCGTTGAAGGTGCACTCTCAACTTTTCCTTTATGCGACAAGAGCTCTTTGTGCGTCGATCTTGAAAGCGTCGATTATTCGCAAAAGATTATAAATTTCTTCTGATTGGAACGAGATTCTGGAAAATTTTCATCCAAAAAGAAAAAAAGAAAAATCACGCTTCTGAGAAGATTCGATTCGTTTCAGATCCCTGAAACTCATGTACAGTTAATTAAAAGATTTCTAATCTGCCAACCTTCACGTTTCATTAGCGAGAGAACCAGGCGAATCGTCCAGCTTCCAGTCAATGCTAACGATTCCATTTCAGGAATAGTGGGAGTTTTCTTTGATGGATAATATGATTTCGGAATTAGAAAGAAGTTTAATAAAATGGGGCAGAACTAAGGGGCGGGATTTAATTTCAGTTGCATTTAAGCGCTCTTCGAAAGATGGAATAAGATCGGTTTCATTCCGTCGAATGGATAATCAAGAGGAATGGATATATACTTCAATGTATACGATGCAAAGAAGTATTCGATCTATCCATTCCTTTTAATAACGATTAATTAAAAGATTCCTACTTATTTTTTTTTTTTTTTTTTACTGAAAAAATGTGAAATATGGGTTGGAAATTTTATACATTTTTACGTATAAAAAGAAAATGTTTAATCTAATTTATACCACGTCTTGAAAAAATATCGACGATCCGGTGATACAAAATAATAAAATAAGGTAAAAACGTTTTGAAATGTCGCGATAGAGAGATATTTTTAGAAGAGATACACTTGCACTTTAGATGCATGCACGTAGATTTCGCGTTTCCACGGTAATAAATGGCATACTTGGTGGATATGTCTTAATCTCGACGTGAACATCGATACTTGGAAGCCATGTTCGGAACAGTGATTATCTCCTTACCAAAAAACAAGTTTTTCTTTCCATTTTACGCAAAATTTTGCGTAATCGTGTTGCTATTCATTCGCATTATAAAATTTACTCGAAAACCCTTTAGCTAATGTTTAATATTATGACATTATCGTGACATTATTATATTGCAGAAATCGATTTCGACGAGTAAAAAAAAAAAAAAAAAAAATACATACGATCATTCTCGCATCATTCTCTGTACATAAGTCACGCCTCCTTGAGCTTTTGATCGACAGAAAGCAGTAGCTTCGAGAACCACATTTAGCTGAGTGCTCGAAACTTTTTACTATCTGCACCGTGGTGTATGGATGAAACAGTTCTCGTTGTTCAAACAACGCTCCAAATAAAAGTTCCCGACTGTGTAAACAAGGGTAGAGAAAAAATATATCGCAGATGAAACGATGAACGACAACCCGGCTGTCTCATCCATACGTTTTATAAACGCATCCGTAAAAATCCTTGCACGCGATGAGCCCTTGGAATTTCCTATGATTCAAAGAATTGAAAGTATCCTCTCATTCCCCCAACCTTTGTTTGTACAAGGAAAACCTAAAGTTTCCATTTCATTGTTCAAAGATTGTAAAAAAATGGATAGACAATTTTTATCCTCTTCCTCCCAGGAAGATAAAAAATTCTCTTCTCTATCTTTATAAGATAATACACAAGTATTGCGATCAAAATACTTATCTATTCGCAAAGTAACGAATCGAAATTCCTTGTTCCCCCGAAAACTGTAATCCTAACCTCTACGATCGAACGCTGGGGCGAACGCCCTCCCCCGTGAGACGTAACGAATACCGGCGAAGCGTGCAAGGATGTTCACGTATAGCGAGAAAAAGGACGCGTTAGTACCGTTTCTCCGCTAGGAAATTCCTGTCTGGTCTCTGTCTTGGAGCTTGCTTGAGCCTTGCATGGCGGGTCATGGTTCCTGTTTCAGGCCGCGGCAGCAGCAGCTGCAGCGTCACCATTGCTGAAGACGCCCCTCTCGACGGCGCAGCAGGCCACCTACGCAGCTGCAGCGACCTACACGGCAGTGGCTGCGCGCGCATACAGCGCAGCTGCAGCTGCGGCACAACCGGTCGCAGGATATGCCGCAGTCGCGGGGTAAGCACACCACACTACTCCCTTCGCATACCTTCTTTGCCGTTATCCCTCGGGCTCTTTCCCGTCTTTCAATTCTCCTTTCTTGCCCTTACGGTCTTCCTCACGCTACGAATCTACCTAGTTCTTTTCTCCTCTTTCCTTTCAAAGCGCAATTTTTAAAAGCGCAACGATCGATGGAGATAGGTTAGATTCCGAACGGGATTGACGATACATACGGGATATAAAATATTTGAAGATCGTATCGATATTTGGGATTGTATATAACGTTGAAATTTCACCTCGTTTCTCGTTCTTTCTATTTTTATTTTTATCTTGGGATATAAATAAAATTTTTCTATTGCAAAGCATAAATATTTTTCTATTGCAAAAGAATCCGTAATTACGTAATTGGACCGTAAGGGATAGAAGAACAATTAATGAATGCGCAAATGTCGTATGATCATATTCTTTGAATCCAACTTCAGACAGTCTGAAAAAGAAGTGTATGAGGAGTCCGTTTCTTCCGGTCGGACCCGTCGTCGTGGCCGAGCTCTTAGGAGTCGCAGACACCTCGAAAGTTATCGTCCCGATGATGACACTCCTGTCAAAAAACCTGATAGTTCCACTGAAAATCCTTAGACAAATCCTAAGTTTGTATATATATATATATATATCCTTTTATTTGTTTAATTTTTACACCTATCAACAAATGTTTGCATTATTCATAAACGTGAACACATTGAATGAATGATAAGGCGGATGTTTAACACGCTTCCGCATTAATGTTACAGTTATGGGCGTGAATACGCTGATCCCTATCTTGGACATGGTATTGGACCAGTAGCCGGATATGGGGTAAATGCAATTTTAATTTCTCAAAGTACAAACAATTGTACATACTTTACATTCCTTCAACTTTTGAATTATCCGAATTGATAACTTACAATAATCGATTACAAATGCTTTAGTCTTCAAAATCTAAACTTAACGATCGACAATTTACAAGAACTTCGGTACCAAAGTTTCGCCGCAACTCCCCTTAAACGATACGAAGTAGAAATTAATTCAATTGTTCCTTTCAAATAGCTTTATAAATCAAAGTTGTAAACAATTGTCGAGATACCGAAGTTCAGTTTTCAAGAAATTCTTCAGTCCACGAGACGTTGCGTCAGACGCCTATGCTTCGATTCCATCCACGAAACAAGCATCAAAGACGTTTCATGCACGAATGCCTTAATCTTACTTTGCCCATTGCACGAGACTGTATATATATATATACTTGAAGCGATACTTGGTCGCATACGTGCATCTCTCCAACACGATGCTTCGTGGATAATATTGCGCCTCAAATTAATAAATCAGATTTGTCTAATCTCGACTAATTGAGCAATGAATTTTTTTCACAGGCGACCGTGTACAGGGGCGGTTACAACAGGTTCACGCCATATTAAAGATGGTCAAATATCGAAGCGCGAGCCTTCCAAGTACACCGTCGTTGTACTCAGCTGAATGTGACCAGAACAAACAGAAATCGACACAATCATCATCGTCATCCGCCATCGATCACGATCACCCCACGAAGCGATGCCTGGATCCTCCGCGCATGCTGACGCCAGCCTTCTTCGTAGCACCGATACGTCGACTTTGCCTCCCATCCATCCGGAAAAGAAGCAAAATTTTCCCTAAAAGAAACATCCGGCCACTGTGGACGAAGTTCCAACGAAGTCCAAATTACCGAGTCGACTCATCACGAACAACTATCATTCGCAGAAGCAAAGAAATTGGAAGAAGGAAATGGATATATAGGTCGCGCACGGTTTCAGGATCTTCGAGAGGAAGAGAAAATTGGCGAATTATTGCGGATGAGAGTAATCGAGTAGATAGACGATTGATAGAGAAAAAGGTTAAAAAGATAACGAAAAACGATAATAGAATGGTTTGAATTTAGATGTAAAGTTCTAGTTACTCCTCGATTAGGGTTGCGAAACGGTCGACCAGACGACAAAGGTCCATTCGCCGAAGCGTCGTCGAACTTTCGAACCCTGATCGATAATCGGCGTAGAGAAGAGAGGGATGGTAGAGACGGGGGAAATTGGTAAACTGAATTAGCAGACAAAGAGGAACCGGTTAAATTGAGTTTCGCTCGAAACATGCTAAACATTGGAACAGGTTCGAATCGATCGTTTTAAAAAAAAAAAAAAAAAGGAGGGGAGGGGGAAACGGTAAACGATAATGCTGGATCAGAGTTGTAAGAGTTTATAGTACGAGAAATTCTTTCGAAACATTCTTGATAATTGTTTAGTCGAAATTCACGTGAGGGAACCGTGTGTAAAGGCATCGCGTCGTTAAATTTATCCATTCGTATATACGAGTTCAGACCCGGCAGCCATTTCGATTTATACGAAGTTGAACGACGACGAGAGGAGGGAACGTGTCGAATATTGCCGGTGTACGTGTATATATATTTGTGTATATACATATATATATATATATATATATATATAAATATAAGTAAATAGATATAGATAATTGATCTCTCTAGAAATCAATTGTAATTATGCAATTCGTTGCTCGTGCACGTTTCTATAATCGTTGGGGGAGACTTTTAAAACGCGTTTCCGGGCAAGGATTTTTATCACGAAATGAAAATGGGGGTAATTTTTAATCGCATTACACGTTACTCATCATTATTGTACGATAATTTCACGCGAAATCCGAAAGTGGAAGAAGGGAAATGTTGAACACGCATATACACACAAGGAATTTTGTACATAATTCATAATTGATTTCGTGGTTGGGGAAGCGGAATACACGCGACACAACGATCACAACACAGAGAGAATTTTGAATCAAAGAAGCAAGAGCGATCGATCGTTGCTTCTCTCATATTTTTCTTTTCTTTGTTCCGTTTTTTTCTTTTTCTTTTTTTTTCCTTTTCCTTTGTCTTTGCATATATAGAGGAATCATTTTTTTTTTTTTTTTTTTTTTTTTAATCAAGTATCGGAATCGAGCGAAGGATTCTCGCGGGATCTTTTCTAATTACGAAAAATCGGGAAACACACCGATTGTCGGACGCGACGATAAGACGAAGAAGAAAGGAGGAATTTCGCGCTAATGGCTGCCGGAAAGGAACTCTTCGCTTCGTGTCGGCGAGGTGAACGCGACTTCCGGTGACAAACGCCAGTCGACACTGCTCGGTGATCAGCGAGGATACGCGAGACCCTTCTTAGGTAGCTAGCCGAGGGAAAAATTAAGGAGGAGAGAGAGAGAGAGAGAGAGAGAGAGAAACGACGAGAGCGACGAAGCAGTTAGTTACGCGTGACCGGTAGGGTTTCTATGCCAAATATAATGTGTGTGTGTCTATGTTGCGCTTGTGGGCGCGCGTGTGTGTGCGTAGATTCGCGGCTATAGAGACGTAGAATAGTTAATATTCGATGGAAGGGAGAGAGAACCCTTTGGACGAACTCTGAGAAAGCAAGATTCTGGGAAACAGGATCTAGTCAAATCAGTCTCTACCGGTTCCTAATCGAGATTACGTCAATGTAACGCAGCTTTTTTTTTTTTTTTTCTGAATACTCAAGGCTTCGTCGATGCTCCGATGGGAAAGATGGAACGTGGCAGCAATTTTTTTTTTTTTTTTTTTTTTTTTTTTTTAGATGTGGATATTCTTTTGTTCTGTCTTTTTTATTATTATTATTATTATTACTACTATTATCTTTTTTTAAGGAATGGTCAGTTTTTCGAGGATAACGGAGCTTGTCGATCGAGGTTTCTACGCTCTCTTATTTTCTAGCTACTTTTTTGGTGGAGGAATTGGAATAGAAGTTAATTTTTTCTTTGTAAGTTATCTAGTTATATAATTATAAATATCGATTTCGAATAATTTTCTACGTGTTTCGTCATTATAATCTGGAATTATCATTCTACTCGCGAAATTCTTTTATGGAACATCGATTGATAGAGAGGGAGCGATTCCAATTCCTCAAAGTGTCGTCTGCACGCGATATATTCGTATTCTCGTGCGATAAATATGTGCGATAAGATGTTCGATCAAATTCGTGCAAAAAAAAAAAAAAAAAATTGTAACGAAGCTCGAAACGAGTGATCGAGAACGTTGAAATTAATAGACTGATCCTTTGAAACAATCTTTAGAAGAGCCTCCCGCAGGATACTCTGAACTTGTGATATTTCAAATATTGTTTGTCACCTAATAATTAACACCTATCCACCGAAGATATATATTTTACTCTCGTATAAACTCACTTACACATGTACATTATATTTTCATTATATTTGTGTTCAAGTTCCTCGAGTTTCCACCGCGTTCTCGATCACGTGGATCTGATCTAATATATAATTCGCTGTCTAATCCGCTTCTCGATCGATCGAAAAGAAATTAGCTATATTTGTTTTGTTCTTTTTTTTCTTTGAACATAATCATGGAAACAAATGGGAGAAAGTGGAAGAAATAGTAACGAGAGAAAAAGTGAGAGAGAGAGAAAGAGAGGGAGAGAGGGAGAGAGAGAAAGAGAGAGACTCACACACAAACACAGACACACATAAACTCAAAATACTCTAAGGCAGAGTATTTTGTAAAAAAAAAAAAAAGGAAAAAAAAATGAAACGCGAAAGGGAAATGGTACGCACATTGAGCCGAGTGAGTGATAATCCCTGTTAAAACAAAAAAAAGTTCTAGTTAAGTGGAGATTTATCGTAATAAATATATACATAAATAAATATATATATATATATAAATATAAATAAATATATATAGGTAAGTCGTGTTGCGTGACTCAACGTGGAGTGCAAGTGAAGAGGAATGCGAGTGGCCACGAGTGAATGAACTTGAGAGTGAAAGGAAGAAATGGAAAGAAACGCAGGTGAGAAAAGGAAACGAGACATAAAACGCGAGAAACAAACGAGTTAAAAAGTGAAAGACACACGCGATGGTTATACGAAAAGGGAAAAAAAAAAAAAAAAATAGAATACAACACAAAGAATCGTGTGAAATAGCCAAATATGACAAATATGTTCTTTTCTTTTTTCTCTCTTTTTTTTTTTTTTTTTATTCTATTTCTTCTAATCTTCTTTTATTTTTTATTATTTTTTTTTTCTACGTAGATAGCGCGACAGGAATTAGTTACTGTCGCTGGATTACGTTTTAAAAATCTAAATCTATCGTTAGCATAGGTCACTAGGCTAGGGAAAAAAAAGAGGCAAACCGGCCGTAGAATTAGTTTTCTATGGTTCACCAACCGGAACCATAATGGCCGCTATGCGACAAAATCGTATATTCTGATTTTTCAATTTTGCGTGTGCGAGCGCCAGTACATGTAAATAATAACATTATTAACTATATATACGATTAGGGATCGACTTCGTAATCGATTTCGTCGAGCACAAAAAAAGGATTGGAAACGGGATACCGTTCCCGTTTTTTTTTTTTTTTTTTTTAATAACTTAAGGAGCTAAACCGAACAACTCAGAACATACTCATTGATTCTTGTAACGTTACAAATTATAAACGAGCGTAGATTTTAAAGGAGAAGCTATACAAATAATGGGATAATGAAAAACAGTGGGGGGGATAATAGAAGGACGACGAGGAGGGGGAAAAACACAAGATATGCTAGTGATATAGAAATGAAAATATTCGCAAAATAATTCCCCGAGAAGAGCAAGAGAGAAAGAGAGAAAGAGAGAGAGAGAGAGAATGAAAAATAGAGCGAAAGGAAAAGAATTCTCGCGCGAGATACGTTCCTCAAACGTGACGAGAAGAGAATTCCATTTTTCTTTTTTTTCTCTTCGAACCTTGTCTGTTGCGCGACAATCGTTCCTCTTCGAATGAGTACATTTTTCACACACACATACACACACACACACATATTTTCACAAAAGAGAACTCCCTGAGAGAACCTGATATTTATGCGTGCTCGAAAATGATATACGATTCGATAACGTAACGATATTGGAAAGGATACCCTCTGATTAGTGATTCGTTTGCAGAGGAACGTCGCGTTTTAGATTAGGGGGAACCAGGAAGCGAGAAAGCGGATCTATCCCTGTATATTGTACACTGTAATTACAATTTATACTTACTCGTAATCGATTACCTTTATCGGTAGGCTATTACAACTAGTGGCTAGCGTAAGTCAAGCTCAAAAATAGGCGAGACTCATCGTCTCCGCGTCTTATTCTTCGTCACGAGTGCACAACTCCTCTTCCCTCCCCTCCCCCCCCCCATATTTCCTCCTCTTGTTCCGGACTTTTATCGAAGCGTGTTCTCCGATTGCGTACGCAGGCCTATCGTATATATATATATATATATATATATGTGTGTATGTATATATATATTATCGATGGATACGCAATAATCGTCGCCATCGAGATGTTATCTTTCATTTATTTCCCTCTTCATTTTATTCGATTATTCTTTTTTTTTTTTTGTTTGTTTTATGCTCGAGGAAAATTTCGTCGACGATCATGGATAAAAAAAAGAAATACTCTTGCAAATATTCGTAACGCGTACGAGATTGATCGATGAATCGTGTAATTGTATGAGAGATTGATGAATATTCGATCGCAAATTTGATAATTTTAGTTTTAATTAAGTTAATTTATTCGCGACTCGCAAGGTCTGTTTGCGATATTTCTTGATACGTGAACGTATGGATGTTACGTATATAGGGATGTATTGTAACGCGGAGAAGCGAATTCGAAATATTCGTTGATATATTTTAAGAAGAATATATTACGCACGAAAAACATAAATCATAATTTAAATTCGGATACGAGTTTCTTAAGGAAATTCGAAAAATTATAATGATGTAAATAGTTACATTATCGGATCTTTAAAGAAAGCTCGCTTTTATCGCTTCCGTTCATCGAGATCGGATCTTTTGGATCTTGTTTACGTGTCACGAAATATCTTGTATATTTATCCGAAGATAAAGGGGGATATAAGTAGATCCAAGAATAATAAATGAATTCCTGTACAAAAGAAAATAAGAAAATTAGAGGTAGCCAGGAATAGATTAGAAATAGTATCTGTTTTCCAAAGTTTCTCTTAGAAGAATTTAGAATTCGTCTCGAAGATAGAAACACGGATACTAATCTTCTTCATACTTCTTCTAAAGAAATACTAATTTATATACATATATTATATATATATATATATATATTCGTAAAAAAAAAAAAAAAAGAAAGGAAGTGCTTCGCGACTTTAATAGAATCCTCTCTCCTTGCGAATTGTACAAAAAGAATAATCTAATATAATTAAATAATCGCATGAAACACTCACGATTCGATCGTCGATCACTTTCTTACGTGTAACAAAAAAGAAAAGAAAAAAAAATAGAAAAAAAAATTAATAACTAAAATTAATAACTAAAAGCGAAGCGAGTGATGGAACGAAGAAAAATTCCATCTCGTTCGACGAATTCGTCTCCCTTTTTTTTTTCCCGCTTGTTGTCATTGATCATTTATCATGTATTATTATCTTTTTCTTTCTTCAACCGCGTACGTTCTCGAGTGCTACTGCGGACAGTAAACTGGAATCGCATTGTAAAATAAATCCAATACGATCGATACGCACCGATTATACATAAATATAAATAATATTGATTCTACTATTAATTAATTAATTAATTAATTAAAGGCAGTAAAACCGTAAACGGGATTTTTAAAGAAGTGAATCTAGATGACTAACATGACTTACGTAAACGACACATCTTTACGAGCAACATATCCTAGCGTAACTAGGCGGCGTAACGTGGCCCCGTTCCGCTCCTAATCCTCCGCCCGTCGGAATCTCAAAATTCGCGCGCGTGGCGAACGCACATTTTCCTCCGCTCTCTTTTACTACTGGGATAATTCTCTCTCGAAGAGAATTGGACATTCTCTCGGTTCGTCTTAATTAATTTGAACGAGACAATTGGGCGCACTATATATACACATACAATCCACGCGGCAATCAACCGAGGAGGATTTCGAGCGCGACACGCGGCCATCTTCTTTTTTTCGAATTATCGCGAGGCAAATAGAGAGAGAGAGAGAGAGAGAGAGAGAAAGAGTGTGTGAGAGAGAGCGAGAGAGAGAGAGAGAGAGAGAGAGAGAGAGATGGACAAACGAGGAAAAGAAGAGAAAAGGGGAGAAAAATTAACAAATAAGGGATGTTCCATGACATTAGGGCGTTATTAACGATAATAAGTCTATAATTTAGAGAGTGCGTGGGTGATATTATGAAGAGAGCCGTGTGTTGAATGAGCGTGATGATGATTTTGGCCCTCGTCGAATCGGCGCGATTAGAAATAAGTTCTTGGATTCATTGGACATAAGGGGAATTATTATCAGCGATTGATCAGGGGGAAAGAAAAGAGAAAAGTTGGTGGGGGAACGGTGGTGAGAAATTGGCACGCGCGATTCGATGGTCGAAATACAAAAATGGAGGGTGATTAGTAATAACGTTTCGATAAACGAGGAAAAAGAAGGAGCAGAAAATGTGAAGAATGATATAAATATATATAAAAAAAAAAAAAAGAAAATTAATTACGAGATAGAGAACATCGTAAAAAAAAAAAAAAAAGCTAAATGCCACCTGTTTTTCGCTTCTCTCGCAGTGTAAACGGATTCGCAACGGGGGACGAGTGCGAACAGCCATCGGTTTCTGGTTGCGAATCCAACGTCTGAGGAAAAGAATTAAAAATGAAAAAAAAAAAAAAAAGAAATAATATGCTAATGTAGGCGTAAGAGACATTTGCGCCGAGAAAAACGCAGGAAAGTTGAGAATTACATATACTCACACATCCGCGCAAAAACACATTTACACGCGATGGAAATTCGAGAAGTATATCGATGAATCCGCAGGAAAAGAAAGCAAAAAAGTAAAAAAAAAATAAATAAATAAATAAAATAATGAATAAATAAGAATTAAATATAAAAACGTCAGGTTAAAGAACACAAAAAAAAAAAAAAAGAATCGAGAGAACAAGGATACAAGATCAACTCGAAACTTTAGTTGCAAAATACTGATAGGAGTACACGGGGTGTCGTTCGGAACACCTTTATCATTGTCTGATTTGATGATATTTTGTAAGTCTGGACCAGTTGTTAGGTTCTTATTACTCCCATAGCGACTTCTTATGGCGTATTTTCTCTGTATATTGTCAATGTTTATTATTAAATATTTTTCAAATAAACGAGTGTCTTCCATTTCCATTATTTCCATCCTCGAACTGCTATGTTCTTAAAAACTGCTAGTTTTTAAAAAACTAACAAAGAAAATTTAAATTATAAAAATATTAAGAAGAATAAATGCAAATTATTAAAGATCGTGATTTCGAATGAATATTAAAGTATAATATCTATATTTTTTACATTAAAGATTAAGAAATAGCAGTAATTTTAAAAGAGAAATGGAATTCACATAAAAAAGCTAATAAATAGTGGGAAAAAAGGTAAAAATAAATTGAAAAGTCACTCTTAGCGCCATCTCTCGAATACTCTTAGAAGCATATTTTTGGCATTCAGATGAGAGATGGCGTTGACGATCAATTTTTATTCTATCTCTATCCTTTTCCTACTATTTGCTCTCTTTATTTATTTAGTTTCATTTGCGGCACTCTGAAGATGACGCTGATTCCTATATTTCTTGAAATTGACTGTTGGCGCCATCTCTTTAATACTTTTAGAAACATTTTTAGTATTCGTATAGTTTAGTATTCGTATATAGATAAGAGATGGCACTAGCCTTCAATTCTTATTCTACATTATCCTGTCTTCAAAGTAATACTTTTAATATTCGATAGATGGCGCTGACGATCAATTCTTATTCTATCTCTATCCTTCTTCTATTATTTGCTCTCTTTATTTATTTAGTTTCATTTGCGGCACTCTGAAGATGGCGTTGATTTCCATATTTCTTAAAATTGACTGTTGGCGCCATCTCTTAAATACTTTAAGAACCATATTTTTGATAGTTAGATGAGAGATGGCGTTAGATTTCAATTCTTATTCTATCTCTATCCTTTTTCTACTATTTGCTCTCCTTATTTATTGAGTTTCATTTGCGGCACTCTGAAGATGGCGCTGATTTCCATATTTTTATTCTATTTCTGTCCTTCTTCCACTATTTGCTCTCCTTGTCTATCTCGTTCTATAAGATTTACAAGTTCAAGAAAGAGCTTCGATATCTAATTAATTCTATAATTAATCTATAATTAATTTTATTATTTTTAATAAATATCAAATATCATTTTATCAAATAAAAATATATAAAATATATTAAAACATATAAAAATAATATACGTGTATTAAAAATTAGGTTTAATTAAAATTCAATTTTATTTATTATGTGTACATAAATTTTTAAATATATATGAAATATGAATCTATAAACATTTCGATACTTGATCTTAATTCTTTTTAAAAAAAAAAAAGAATACATAAACTTACTTTATTTTAAATAAACGGAAAATATAATGAGTTACTATTTTTAAAAATAAAAAAAATAGATCTCGTCTTTGCAACTTACATTCAATTGTCAACTTTGCTCTTCAACTTCTTCAACAGTTTCGTCGTAGTTAAATTCCACACGACGTGTCTCGAGATGGAAAAAGAGGCTGACAATGAGATGCCAAGACGGCAGTCCAAAGGAATCCGCTTTTCTAGGACGGGTGAGCTTGCGTTTCCGGTGAAAGAAGAGTTTGCTGCCAGCAGGGCCCAAATCTTTTTTTCACCAGTGACTCATCGTATACATGGAATTACGATTCGCTCGTGTTCGACATTCGACTCTCTGATCTGTCAGTAAGCCGCGAACCATCAACCGGAGAGCACGCATGTTCCTCTCTAAAAGCGATGGCCGCGCACGTGCGTGACCAAGAATACCGATTCGAAACCGACAAGTGGTTCCTGGACTCTTCAGAAGTCGAGTATCGGATGAATAATCGCGTTTCGGGTGAAGATGTATCTTTTAATCCCTTTACACGCTTGAGATTTTTGGATTTATCTTTTTTTTTTTTTTTTACGCTTACACAGTTCTAAAATTTGTATATATTAGATATTCGAAAGATTTGAAATTGCATGAATAAAATTTTTTTTTTTTTTATTTATAAATAATCGCGTTTCAAACGAAAATATTTTCTTTTTAAATTTTCTACGCGATTCTTAGATTTTTTTTTTCTTTTATTTAAATTTAGTAAAATATTTTTAAATAGGATGTATTTGAAAAGTTTGTTTTTATCGTTGAATAAATAACCACATGTTTCAAGACAATGTGCATGTTTAGATATTTTTTTTCTTTTCTTTCATTTATTCTCAATCGTAAAATTCTTTAAGTTGATAATTAAGTTCTTTAATTATTTAAAAGAACGGCTAAATAAATGATATGGAATTTTTTTAAAGTTTAATATTTACAATGAATAACTAATTCTTTAATATTTAAACATGATCATTAAAATTCAAACAAATGTAAACACTTTTACAAATATACGTTACATTACAAATATACTTTAGTGCAATAGTGCAATAAAATTTTCTATTTTAGAAAATGTATACGAAACGATTAATCAAGGAATAACATAAAATATAAATTTTTTCATTCACTTAGAAAAAAATTTATTAAAAGAATCTTGTTTCTAACGTGTATCAGAATTAAGATACATTTTTATTTAAATATCAATTGTTTTTCTTATTAGTATGAATGGTTTTTGTATTAAATTTAACATAAAAATTATAAACTTTGATTTTATTTAATTTGCATGAATAAAATTCATATTGATTTTTTTGGGATTAAAAAAATTATTATTTAATTCAATATTATTCAATATAAATACAGCAACTTTGACACAAATATTTTTCAATACTTTTCTTATAATCTACATTAACTAATAAAATGAAAAAAAATATAAATTATCATTCTCTTATTCATATATCATCTATTATTCTATTATTCATAAATCATCTATTCGTATCCATAAACAAAAAAGATCTCAATTATTCGTAGATAAGATTTTACTTATCATTTATATATTCTTGAGCTGAAGACTAGATATGAGATAGTTTTTAATTACCGAAATTATTTATTAGTAACACATGTATATAGGCCTTTTTTATAATATACACAAAAATTAAATATTAATAAATAATTGAATTATATAATGTTATTCATTAAGATTTAATTTTTCCATACTATAAAAAAAAGGCAAAATTTCTATCACAAAAATTTAACACAACACTTACTTATCTAGTCTTCAATTACTTCAATATAAAAGTCGATTCGACAAAAATTCAACCTCAAAATTAATCTCTCAGCGTTTCATTAAAAAGCATCATCAACATAATACGAGTGCCTACAAGTTAAAACTGCAACATCGAGAATTTTAAAGAAACGAACTCGTGAATCGGGAGACGAAAAAAGTGAAGTTGCAAGTTCAGAAGCAAACTGTCTCACGAGGAAACGGCGAATAAATCATCTGTGACATAACAGAAACGCGATGGCAATAGAGTCACCGTATAAATTATAATAACGAGCCGCGTCGAGGAATTCCAACTGGGAGCACGTAAGTGTTGTTACTTAAAAAGTTAGCGTATCGTTGACTGGCATCCGTGAATTTTAATTAATTGTTTATTCAACGAGCTAACCCGATAAGAGCATATTACCATGTTAACGCGAATCTATTTAATTTATGTAGCATTTCTTTTTTCTTTTTTTTTTTTTTTACTCGAAAAGTAGACCGGTGGAACGAATATGTGACAGATATTTTTACGATCATCATTGAATTAGAGATCGATATTTATATTTTTATATTTTTATTTTGTCACGTGAATGATATTGGTGGCTATAAGGCTTTGATTATGTCGCCTTGAGATTAATGGACACTTTGCATGGATTTGTCATTGTACGAAACGCGCCACGGAAGCTTGAAGTATTAATTTAAATCGTTAAGGGGTGAGCCTTTTTCGTGAGGTCACTGTTAAACGCTATTCAATTCATCCTCTTTTTCATTACAGCTGTGAAATACTAATTTCTTTTCATTTCTAATCTCTCTTTGTGGAGATGGGATTCTGTTCAAATCTTCTTTGTGTCAGCATTTGTTTAACGAATATGATGAATAGAAAAAATTAGTTCAAATAAAATAAGAAAATATAATATATAATGTAGAAATTAGAAGAGATTTTATTAGATCAAGAAGTGCGAAATTGAAGAATAGAGATAATAAATAAAATAAAAATTTATATGATATAAATTATTATTTGGATTTTTTCCATAATATCCATTTATCCTTTTTTTTTTTACTAAATCATTTCACTATGAAAAAAAAGTCCGCAATTTTTACCTATTTTTTCATTTGCCACAAAAGCACGCGTGGAAACATAAGTTTGATTCGATTTCACGTTCGATTCGAACATATTTTTATCAAGCATAATCGAAAACTATTTGAGCATAAGATATTTTTGAAGCACGTAAAGCACACAGTCAAAAAACGATTATTTTTTTTACCTGAAATTAGATCATGCTTCCTGCAAAATAATTTATCGTTATGTCACGAATGAAAATAATGGAATACACTATTCTTGGCATTAATTGCAAAATGTAATACATTCTTCATTGAAGATAGAATTATACTTGCAAATATCCAAAAGAGAAATCAACATATTACATAAAAGTTGTATTAAGCTGTTTGTTAAAAAAGAATGTCAAATTAATAATCATACATCTGCCATCAAAATAACTACGCAAACATGAATTCCACACTTATCGTAAATATATATATATATAAATTAGTCATGCTTTCAATGTAACATGCACAATCATCAAATGCAAAAGGAGTATCTATCAGAAATTTTGATGATAAGATATATTGATGATTACATTAATCATTAATATTTTCTTATTAGTGTCAAAAAGACTAAGAAAGATAGATAGACGAAAGAAAATTGATTTTCAAGAGTATAAGATCCATAGAAAATTGTTGAAAAATTAAAGGAAACTGATATTTTTAGGTAAATGATAAAAAATTCATAGAATTTTATTAAAAATGGATTTCTGCAAGAGATACAAATTTCTACGAATTTTACCCACGAGACGTGTCGTGTGGTCCTGGAAAACGGAAAACGGTACGAATATCCAGTTCACCGAGAAGGAGACCATCGAAGAATGCCTCGTAGAACTCGTCAATATCTGGGTTTCGACGATCACGATTTTTATTGCGTTGATCATCGTTCTGAAATATAAATACAGTAAACAGAAGTAAGTTCAAGAGAGAAAAAATAAAAATTCAATTGAGATTTCAATTTCGACGATAGATCTTCGATAAATAGAGAGATTTATCATTTTTTATTATCTATTTATTTATCTTTATTTTATATTATCTATTTATATTATCACTATCGATATAATATAATTAGAAGTTATGTATGTGATAAGACATGTTTTCGAAAGTAACTTTCTAAAATAATATCTATTAGTTATTTTCTTGAATGTTTGAATATACATTATGCATTACATCGTTAATATTATATATATATATATATATATATATATATATATATTGTTTTACAAAATAAGTAAAATAAATAATTTATTAAAAATTTCGTGTTAAAATTAACATGAGAAACTTATATGAAGTTCTAATTTCAAGATGCAAGCTTAAAAGTGTGGAAATTTTTAGTGGAAAACGAGTAATTAATTAATTTTCAATATTATGTTTTCGAAAATGGTGGATAGTATTAGGAGCTACATAACCAAAGTTAGTGGCACATCTTTTCTATCCTTCTCGCACAATGTTGCTCTCCTTATCTATATATATGACGTCACGAATACCTCCTTGCATATCCTGCTTTGCTAGTAACGAGTCGAAGCTTCGAGTATCCAAACGCGAGATGGCTCTGATCCCTAAAATTTTTCGATTTACATTTTAAATTATGGACAAGATATACTTTATCGACAGTTTATAAAAAGATACGCATGAACAATTCTTTGATGTTTAGAAATGTTGAGAAATATCGTAAAATATTTTATGTATTCCAATATTTTGAATAGAAAAATTTATAAAAGTATTAGGATAACTAGGAAAAAGGAAAAAATTTATCTAAAACGTTAAATCAAGAAAAAGTAATCTTTTAACAAATTTGATTTAACAAATTTGATAAAAGATTTGTACATTATTTAATAATCTGATATATTACTTGATAATAGTATATCGAAATGTTGATACCATACATTCTTGAAAGTTAATGTTAAAACGATAAGATTTGACTATTCGTAATAGCAATGGTATTTGCTTTGGTTGTCACAATGCATATTGTTGAGGAAAACGTGTGATGAATGTTTAATTTGTATTTAAGAGGCTAGAACTTCGAGTTCAGCTAACACCAATTGAAGCAACCTTCAATTAAACGAAACTTTTCACATTTGGGATGTCCCATGATTCATATGGGACTACCATGTTTCATTCAACAATTTGTTTCAATTAATGTGATAAAAATTTCTCAAGCCTGTTAATTTCTTCGCCTTTACTTGACCCTTTTTACTATGGAATTATATTACAATTTATTTTTTAAGTGATGATTGATTGTAATTAAAAATCTTCAATAAGAAGAGATCTATAAAAAAAATTTTAAACAAATTAATTCTTTAACCAGAAAATGAGTAATTGGTATTCTTCTTGGGAACTTTATTTACCCATGTCAAACGTCTGTAACACCTTTCCATTTCTGGAAACAAGGCTGGATCTACAAAACTTTTATCTGTTTTCTATACCAAACTCGTTTCTATTGTTTCTTCCTCGTTCTACAAATAAAAAATATCATAGAAAATATCATACAAAACTTTGGAAATATTTTTCAATATTACTATACTTAAGGCATTATTAATGGTTTTCTTTCCAAACAAAAGATTTAAAGAATATCTTGACTCATTATTGAAGCTAAATAGATAAACAAAATCAAATATGAACTAAAATTTTAAATCTTATTCTATGTACATCCATAAAGATTATCAAAAAATAATTTAAAAAATATATTATTCGAAAAAAAATAAAAAAGCAAAATAAAAATTCAAATCATAATCACAAATAAAAATATAAATATTGCCGTTAATCGCGTAAATTAAATAACAAAATGCATGAATTAAATGCATAACTAAAAGGCTTGAATTAATTACCAGAATAATATATAACATGTGTTCATGAAGGGTATTCATACACCTACGTATACACATTTTCCCGATTTGCGTCATGTTGCGCGTTCGAAGAATTTTAATAAAATTAAATCAGATGGCTGCTCGATTATTTTCTTTCTTCTTCGCTGGAAAATCAATAAAGATTTCTTATAATCCCTTTAAATTTGACCAGTTCTTCTTAAGAAATTGTTCAATCCAGAAAATATTCCAAGAAAACAAGATAACTTGAAAGAACGGAAGTTGAAAAACAAGTTTAAGAGAGTAAATGTTTATTAGACGTGTTTATAAGTAAATCGATCAATTTCTAAAAGATAATGTAAAAATAATTGGACTGCCATTTGTCCAAGGTTGTAATTACCTGGTAATTAGTTGGTTGATTTTATTGGCACTTGAGTTAATTTAGATCATTTTCATGTTGGATTTGTTTATTTCTTTGTTGTAACGAGGGATAATTGAAGGTTTGTCGAAGATCGATCGATTGGATCTAAATATATGCAAAAGATCGTAGATTATTCGAGACATAAATAGGATAATAACTATGAATTACATGTCTATTAAAAATAATCTCTCTTATTATTGTCACGTAAAAAGTGATGAAATTGAAACCTTCACTGATATTTTATAAAGGATCCAGGTTTTTAATACTTATCTTTTTTTACTTAGAGAATGCAGAAGACTTTTGCCATTTCACACAACTAGAACGCTGTTATGTATGACGATGTTAGTGGTTCTTTTCTTGGAATTATGCGAGTCTTTTCTAACATGGATTTCTTGCTCTTCGATCATTACGATAGTAGCTATCCTTTACTGCTGGATCCTGCATCGAAACACCGAAGTTAAGGATGGTTTTGGCATTGCTTACACTACTGGAATATTCGCTACGATTGGTTTATCACGAGCGTGGAAATTCACGTATCTTTATAGGTCAGTTTCGTGAAAAATTGAAAATTTTTTTTTTATTATTGTTAATGACTTTCTACTATCATAAAACAATTTTTGAAAATTTTCAGATATGGTCTATCCATTTTACACGTTCGATATACAACTACAGCGATCACCGCTATTTTCTGCGGTTTCTTTGCTATTTTGGATTCTTATACGTTGTATCTTATAGTAAGTTAATTAATGATTTAATTTTAATAAATTAATTCAAAGTAGTTATCTTCTCAAATGTTACATGTAATTAAGCATAAATCCATTTTAATTTCAATTTAATTTAATTAGACTATCAGATACTTAATTTAAATCAACTACTTCTTATGGTAAGTATCGCGAATTAGCAACATAACATTGCAACCTTATCGAGAAGAACCAGCTACTCCCGGCTGAATGCAAACATTTGTTTTACATTTACTCAGTTTGTTTGAACAATAATGTTTATTATCGTGACCTGGAGAGGCAGAAGAGCTTATCGAATGGTAACAAAGAACTTTTCTTCCTTGATACTGCAAACTAAATCGCAAATATAGCTCCGTTCCATCGATATTCTCTGGTTAGTTTCTAGGAAACCAAATAAATTCTTCGTAGAAAGTATATTTTGACGCTTGATGCACATGTTTTATAACATCCAATAGTCATACTTTAAAATTAATAACTGTTACAATGTCAGGAAGACAAACGTCATCAGCGTTTTATGAAACGAATTCCCTCTCTAATAAAATATAAAATAACGAAATGAAGAATTACATTTCTTAAATATCCATTAATCTCCTGAAAAATAAAATGATGAAACAACAAAATGAAAAAGTTATACTTGTTGCAATATAAAATTACCTTCAAGTGACTTTAGTTCTGTTTTCTATAAAATTATCATCTCAATTCTATTTATGATTATGTAATCATCCATATTATATCTGCAGAAAAAAGAAAATATATAAATAAAATAAAAAAATAACAAAATTAAATAAATAAATATAAATAAATTATACTTTCAGAAGAATAAAATTCTCCTAATCATTTTAATTTTTAGTATTGCAATTATCTATTATTAAATTTCCATCTTGCTATAATATATCAATCCTTTCTTCAAATCTCAATAAGATTGAAAATACTTCTTATGTTTAATTATAATTATGTGAAGAGTATGTCCAATTAAGTAATCTTTCAATAACAGGTAAGATGAACATGTTATCGTTATTCTAAATATATTTCATGTATGCACATTGGCTCCTTGACCCAGTAAAAACAAGCAGGCTGGAGCATACAAATAGCCCACATTTTACTCGGTGAATAATCACGATTTTCACCCTGTCTAGATAAGAAGAAGGAGAAGATACTTGATCGAACGAGAGACACGAGGAAAAATCATGTATAAACACACGAAGGCATCATTTTTCAACAAAATCACTTTTCAGTGGATGATAAATTTGTTGTCCAAAGGATACAAAAGATATCTGGACATTCATGATCTTGGTCAACTTCCGGAGGAAGAGAGTACTAGGAAACAATTTGGAAAATTTCGAAAAGTATACGAGGAGCATAGGGTAATTCTGGAAAATAAAAAATAAACTGTAATAAATTTTAATTAAAAGATATACATTTTCCAATCTAATCATGACGATATAACATTAACGAATATATAAGAATTTTTATAGAATTTAGATTTAGAATGTCTGGTATTATTTGTAGAAAAGAAACAAAAAATTATGTCTTTGGAAATGTTTTTGGAAAAAGATATGGCATCCCTTTTTTATTGGAGGATTGTTAAAGTTATTGGGAGATGCTACAACCCTTGTAGGACCATTGTCTATTTCTAAAATCCTGAACTTTGTTTCTATCTCTCAAAATAAGACAATAACTTCTCAATACTCTATGGTATTTGTATCTAACTACACGATAATTTTTTTTTTTGTAAAGTTAAATAAAAAAAAAAAATTTTATACTATATTTTAGGTTGTCATGACATTTCCAGAAATCTTAGAAAATGGCTATTTTTTGGGCTTATTGATATTGTTCTTTTCTTTATTACAAGGAACTCTAAGTCAAGCTTCCACTCATATTCTCTGCGTTGAAGGAATTCGCTTGAAAACCGCTCTTCAGGTACACTCAAAAATCGAAAATAGAAACCATCGAAAATCATCAATATAGTCAAATTAAAATTGCAGGCGCTGTTATACGATAAAGCTTTACGTTTGTGCTCTTGGAGCATCGACGAAGAAGATAACTTGCCAGACAAGGAGAAAGAACAGAATAAACTCCAGCAATCTGCTGACATTGGAACTTTGACTAATCTGATATCAGAAGATGTTTACAATGTGATGAGTTTTTTATGGATTGGACATTATACGTGGGCCATTCCATTAAAGGTGGAAAAATAAATACAAATATATTTTTATTTTATAAAATTTTCTACAGCTACATATTGTTTTTAGATTACTGCTATTATCTTTTTTCTTTACACAAAATTGGGCGTCAGTGCAATCATTGGAGCAGTTTGTTGCATACTAATAGTGACACCTTTACAATTGGTACTTGGTAAAAAAATGTCGGAAAATTCTAAATTGATTGCTGTAGGTTGATAATTTCTAATTTTTCTTTTTAATTTTTAATAATAATAATAGAAAAATTTTTTAAATATTTTTATCCTTAGAAAAACAGTGATACTAGATTACGTTTAATCAATGAAATCTTCCAAGGAATGAGATTGGTGAAACTTAGAGCTTGGGAAAATATTTTTAAAGAAAAAATAAGGAAAACGAGAGACGATGAGCTAAAGATGTTGGACAAAGACTCTTTCTACTGGACTCTTATTAGTAAACTTAATTTTTCAAACAAATAAATAAAATTGAAAAAAATATAATAATGTAATAAATATTATTCTTTCATAGATTTCCTCATCCATGCTTCTTCGGTTCTAATGACACTTTTCACTTTTGCCGCTTATTTCTGGCTAGAAGATCAAACTCTTGATGCAGGAAAGGTTTTTGCAAGCTTAGCATTATTCTCACAGTTGACTGTTCCTCTTCTCATCTTTCCAGTGATGATCCCTATCATTATCAACGCTATGGTAAACAAAATTTCTAATAATAAGCGAAATTTACAATTTTTATTGTGTTTTTTCTTATTCAAAGATTTTTCAGATTTCCACGAAAAGAATAGAGGAATTTCTTCAACTTCCAGAAATTGAGAATGTCTTGCCCGATTTTGTTGATAGAAAGTCAGAAATTGCTGAGAGTATACCGTCACAGACTAATTCCGTCGATGAATCCATTGTAAATACTTTAAAATAATAATATAAAATTTTATTTAAACCAAATTTTATGATTTCTTCAGGTGGAAATAACGAAGACGCTCAATACTCCTACATTTGGATCATTGGATAACATCAAAGAAGATGAGGAGAATAGACAATCGTGTGGCTTGAAAGATTACGAATTGAATATAAATTCTTCTATAGATACAGTTTTTGAAAAAGATCCGGAAATACCAATACTTACAATGAAAGGCTGCAAATTTTCCTGGGGTACAGAGGAAAGTCTGTTGTCCATCGATGATCTTAGCTTTCCATGTGGTAATTTATTAATTGCAATGATTAATAAATCATTTGAGTTTGTACAAATGTTAACTTCTCTAATTTTCAGGTCAGTTAACTTTAATCGTTGGTAAAACAGGAAGTGGAAAAACTTCTTTGCTGCTAGGAATGTTGGGAGAAATCCAAAGGACAGCAGGATCCATTGAATGGGCTAAGTGAGTTCAAAATTCCTCCTAAAAAAATATTTAAATTCCTTTTTAATCATTGATATAAAATAAAAATATACTTACAAATATATTTTAACATTACAATTGTATCATTTTTATATCATAATTGAAAATGAAACAGATACTCTTCTATTCTATAAAACAGAGACTCCAAAGTCGCATATGTGGCACAGAAACCCTGGCTTCAAAACGCAACTTTGAGAGACAACATTCTTTTTGGATCGCCGTACAAAATGAAAAAATATAAAAACGTGTTGAAGGCTTGTGCTCTTCAATCGGATGTCGATATACTTCCTGGCCATGATTTCACGCGAATTGGTGAAAAGGGGATAAACTTAAGTGGAGGCCAAAAACAGAGAGTGACTATAGCCAGAGCGTTTTACAGCGACGCAGACGTTATTATAATGGTTAGTTAATTAGATCAAAAGAACAAATTTGTTTCAAGATTAAAAAAAAATATATATATATTTCCAGGATGATCCATTATCTGCACTGGATCATCAAGTTGGGCAACAGATCTTTGATCAAGGAATTCGAAAACTGTTACTCAGAAGTGGGCGCACTGTGATCATGGTTACTCATCGACTGGAATTTTTATCCATTGCTCATCAAGTATGTCAAACTCTGCAATACAATAAGTAGATCTTTGGAATAGATAGCAAATTATCACAATGGGTATGATTAAGGTTGTCGTCATGGATGGATGTCGGATCCGAACAATAGGAACGAAATCAGCGATCGAGGATTTTGATCCAGAATTAGCAATCGAGTGGAGGAAAACGGAAACGAAAGAAGAAGATGGATATCGTCGTGTTCATAGAACTGCAAAAGATAGATGGTCTTTCATTAAATTGATATCCAGAATCGGTAACAATGCGAAGAATAAATCTGGGGATAAATCATGGATCACTGATCAAGATGCTCATGTGGTACATATGATTAATTAATATTCGTATTAATTAAAATTATTTGTATTTTATTATATTGTAATTTTATTTTCAATAATAACGATTTATTTTAAATAATTTGGATTTGTTAGAACTCAGGATTCGTACCATTAAGAATGAGAAAAACTACTCTTTCCGGATCAAGATACTTGGCTCATGATTTGACAGATCTTCCAGTATCTACAGAAGAATGGAATGTCGAGAAAAAGCGATTCAAACCGCATCGAAATGCTGTTAGATCGACCAGTCTTCAACCTGAAAGACAACCACCTCTTGTTTTACGACAAAACAGTACTCCGACAATTCTTGAGAGTCAATATATTGCATCTAGGTATACAAAAAGAATTTTATTAATTTTGTTTTTAATAAATTTTTGAAAATAAATTCTTTCTCAGGAAAAGAAATAATACTTTTGATAATGGACAACGTAACAATATTTTCAAGCAAATATTTTCTAGTGGGTAAGTTAGATATAAATTTTAATTAATTTGAAAAAAAAATTTCTTTTATTGATACGTATTTAATTTATAGAATAATTAGTCCACATCCTGATGAAATAACATTGAACAGAGACAAAAGCGTTCTACGAAAATTGATACCATCTGATTCTAACAGACAAATGCAATACAATATTAAAAAGTATAAAAAATTTGTTATTTTTATTATAAAATGTATAAATATCTCCATTCATTTATTTTTTCACTTAGAACTTATCATGATCAAGAAAATGAACATTTTCCTGTGAAACGATTGTTAATAGAATCGAAAGGAACTAAAGAATCTATTGACATTGAAGAAAGTTAGTATACTATAAAAGTATAAAAGAAATCCTGAAAAAAATAAAATATAATAATTTATTACTTTTTATCTTTTTTTTTTTTTGTTTTAGAAGACTATGATACAAAGGAATTAGAAAAACAGTTTCAATGCCAGAAAGATAGCAGAACAATCACTAGAACAATCTTTTATGATTACATAAAGGCTGGAGGTTGGATACCTAGTTTAATTTATATAACAATAGCGATTTTCTGTCAGATTCTTCGTGTTTTCATCGACTTCTGGTTAAGCCAATGGACAGACGAAGATTTCATTCAAGAAAATTATGATGTAATTATATACATTTTAATGATTTAGAATTATTAAAAATTACAATAGATAAAATATCTTTCATATTTATTTTCAGACGGTTTTCTATTTTAAAGTTTACATCATTCTTTCCATTATTTTTATATTATTCTCTATCATATGCAATGCAACTGGTCAATGGACAGGTGCAAGAGCAAGAAGAAAATTGCATGAGGAAGCCGTATCCAGACTTCTAAGAGTGCCAATGTCGTTTTTCGATTCCAATCCCGTGGGAAAAATATTAAACAGATTTAGCACAGATATAGGCGTCATTGATAAGGTCGATATTCAATAAAAAATCAAATAATCAATGAATTACAAGACAATAAATTTACCTTTCCATTTTTTATTAAAGAAAATATCCATGTCGATCCAACGACTGATGTTCTTCTTTCTTCTCTGCGGTTCAGCGATGATTGTGAATGTTATTATCTCACCATGGTTCCTCATTTTCGCTGTACCCATGTGCACAGTTTACTATCTGATTCAAAAATTTTACAGGCGTAGTGCCAAACATTTACAAAGATTAGACGGCAGGTATGATTGTTTTTGGTCAATCTTTTAATCAACTATTTCTTTAAATTTTTTAAAATATTTTTTAGCAAATTTTCTATGAAATTTTTTACGAATCTTTCCAATTTAAAATATTTCAATGAATTTTATATAATTATTTATAATTAATTTAAGTTATCTCGACTTAAAACATCGATTATTCATTTCCAGTACCAGATGGCCGATCACTACTCACTTTTCCGAAACACTTTGCGGATTAGCAACGATAAGAGCTTCAAAGCAAGAGAATCGCTTCATGGAGGAGGCTATAAAGTGTTTGGACATCAACACAAACGCGTTTCTTCTTCTAAATTCCAGCAGTCGATGGTTAGGCATCGTTCTGGTAAGAGAATTTTTAAAACTTTTACAAAAACTTTTCCATTTTTTTCCGATCTATCTTCACCATGAACATTTTCCAGGATTACCTAGGTGCTATAATAGTGAGCTCTGCGATATTTGTAATGTTAATTTCCGCTAAATTGTATCCACATATCACGCCTGCTCTAGTTGGCCTGGCGATTAATTACACCCTACTAGTGCCAATTTATTTAAATTGGGTGGTGAAATTTATCGCGGAGACAGAGATATATTTTGGTAGTGTTGCTCGGATCTCCACTTACAGATATGCCCCTGTGGAAAATTATCAAGATGGTATTTTGTCTCTGAAATATAAATTTTAATTTGAAAAATAAGGTATAATAAAAATAATAAATTATTTGATTTATATAATATTTTCTAGGCTTTCATATATCTAAAAATTGGCCCAACAAAGGTGAAATTATTTTTGAAAATGTTTCTCTGAGATACGCTTCTCAAAATCAACCAGTGATCTCGAATTTTTCTCTGAAGATTCCAGCCGGTCAAAAAGTAAGAATTCGTAAAAAAAAATAAAAAAATGCTATTCTATTTTGATGTATATATATATGCACATAGATTGGAATTTGCGGGAGAACCGGAAGCGGGAAATCCTCCACAGTGATGGCACTGTTTCGATTACTAGATATCATTCAAGGTCGCGTATTAATAGATGGAATAGACGTCCGACGAATTCCTTTGAAAATCCTTCGTTCGAGACTTTCAGTAATTCCTCAGGATGTAATCATGTTTAGTGGAACCATTAGGTAATCATTGTTTATCCAAAAAAATCAATTGAAAGTAATGATAAAATGATAAAAGTAATGATTTCCAGAGAAAATTTGGATCCTCTGTCGGAATACGAAGATCGAGAACTATGGAACGTGTTGGAAATAGCACAGATCAAAAATGTTGTAGCTTCACATCCTGAAGGTCTTAGTAAGTATAATAAATTCAATTATAATTAAATTCTTTCAAAGATTAATTAATTTTATTATTTCTAGAAACTTCTTTTTAAATTTAAACTCATATAAGAAAATTATACGAATTTCTGATTATCCATAACAATTCAAATTCTAATATTTTTATCATGCATTTTGTTGTTTATATCAAGTTTTTTACTGTTCATCCAACAGATAAAAATTGATAATAAGACAAAATTTAATGGATGGTTTTTATTAATCCATCAAATTTATTATATTTTGTTCCAATTTTTTTTAATAAAATAAAAATATCCTATATATAATTTTTTAATAGAATTTGTCCTTTTAAAAAAAACAGATTTCGAGGTAAAAGAAGGAGGCGAGAATTTCTCTTCCGGTCAATTGCAGCTGCTCTGTATGGCGCGGGCGATACTCCGCAAGTCCTCGATTATCGTCCTCGATGAAGCAACCAGTGCGCTCGACGCCTCCACGGAAAAGAGCCTCTTGAAAGCAATTTCAACCGATTTCGAGAACAAAACAGTGATCGTTATCGCGGTAAATTCGATAATCAAAAATTTCTTATCTCCAAGTGAAAGAAAGATGTGAATATAATGACATCATTTTTCATTAATCATTTTTATCTATTTACTTTTCAGCATCGTGTGTCCGCGTTACTCGATTGCGATCGAGTAATCGTGCTCCACGATGGAAGGATCGTCGAAGATGGATCACCGGTAGATCTGACACGACGACAAGATGGTTTCTTCGCGAATATGTTAAAATCCAATGAGGAGAATGAAACGAACGATTGTTGATAGAAAACAGATGAATAAAAAAAAAAAATAATAAGATGGATTCGATTAAAAAACTGCAACACAAGAATGTATCTAATATGTTCGATGATCACATAGTATTTATTTTTGATATGGATAATAAATTAGGAATTTCTAAAATGTATTTTTGTAAATACATTAAAAATGCATTAAAATGATCGTTGATCGATCTGACACATTTCGTTTATACGTTGATCATAGGCAATGAAATTGCGTTGCATATTAAAATCTCATCATCATAGATAAAAGATAATATAAATTGAGAATTTTTCTCTTTTAATCCATGTAACAAGAAAATTATGTAAATTTTGTACTTAAAACTCAGACTAATCGAAGTCTATTCTTTTTTAAATAAAAAAACCAATAAAAAATTCACTTTACAAATTAAAGAAGAAAAATTTAATGACAAGTATTTCTAGAATTCCAGCTTACAAACTTTTATTTCATAAATTAAACTGATTCAATTTTTTCATAATAATAAAAAAATAATTCACAATAATTTGCACACTTCTTTTATACGAGCAATGACCCATTGTTTTTCAAATGAGAAAAAAGAATTTTGCTCTTACTCTGATCTGTTGTACATTCAACTTCCTTTTAAAATATCCACACTCTCTAAATATTCTTATCGCTAAAAAATTCGTCATACATACGTAATAAACAGATTTTGTCAAAGATCAAAAGAAAGAACCTATCCAAACCTAAGCCAAAGCCAATCAATCAGAAAAATTCAACCTGCATACCATTCCTTTATCAAACATCTATCTTCTAATCAGATCGAACGAATCTAATGGAAATGTACCTTCCACCAAAAGAATTTTCGTATCGATCTATTCCACGTGTAATCGAATATATAATCATCGATACCGTTGACTGGCGGCGTATATCACGGATAAGGTGCCAAACGATAATAATTATGTACCAATGCCCCCCACTGTTAGCCAACGATTGAAAACGAGCGCGTGTTTTTCAGCTAGTGGCATTGAGGCCAGTAGTCTGTCGATAACAACGCGAGTCCGCGAGCGAAAGTCCAAAGCGAATTCGCTCGACTCCTCTTTCTCGATCGCTCTCTCGATCCTCAAAACGATCTTGTCACCCGAGTCGATCTCTTTAAGTCACGATGCCGAAAGAGATACAAACGTTCGATTTTCTCGTTAAAAATCTTCCAATTTTTCAAATTCAATGACAATACGCAGTTTTTTTCTCGATTTTGAGAATTTTCCTCCTTGAAATTTTATATCTTAGCGCGAGGAAGGGAAATATATTCGCGTGAAAAATGAAAGCGCGTGATCGTACGTGAATTTTATTCCTGGAGAAAAAGCTTTCTAATTATCGTGAATAATCGATCCATGTGATTGTGGTAACGGACAATGAATCTCGAAAGTGGCTCGTCTTTGTGAAACTTGAGTTTGTGAATTGAACGAGTTTGGAAGAAGTTGTGGGAAGAGGGAGATCAGATGTTTTGAGTGAGTATATCTTGATCATTTCCTTCTAAGAATATATTAGAAAAAAAATTTAATTTTGCAAATGAAAAAACATTACTGTCACTCTGAATTCAAATCTAAATTTGAAGAATTTCAGAAATTAAAATTCATCGATCATCTTAATTCTTCTAATAAAATAAAGATTCGTAAAAAAAAAAAAAAAGAAGAAATTATCTATCATGAAATTAAGTATCGTGAGTTTCGAAAGTTTAAAAAAGATTAAATCCTGATTCCTTTCTATTTTCTTATATGTTTATATTCTCTCTGTTTATACGTTTGTCGATTGTGCAACTCTTTTTCACCACCGATTTTAACCGAGATTAGATCGAAGATTCGAAGCATTCCTCGTTCCTTCGTGAGGCGCGAAATTCGTACATGTAATCATGTTGAGTTGCACGATATCCGATATTTCGCATAGTGTTTGTTTTAAATTCGAATTCGAAATGGACCAATTGATTTACCTAGTCGATGATTCATCGTGGACGAGATATCGTAAGTTTTCCCGTGATTAGTTGGTTTTACGAGCTTTGGTAATTTATGATACGAAATAACTGAAAATCGTAAGTTCTTATGAGCGATGATAGTTTTTTTGTTCGACACGAACAGGTGTTGTAAGAGCAATTTTAATTTAAAAAAAAAAAAAGAAGAAGAACAACAAGAGGAGTGTTCGATGTGAATGAAAGATGATAAATGCATTCGGGACTGTACGATAAGAGGCTATAGTTTCGATGATAATAGTGTAATAAGAAAATTAGTTCCTGTCTTCGGAATGAGGTCGTGAAAAATTGCATAAGAAATAATGATAATCAACAAACAATATATTGAAGATATCTTTGTGATAAGTAATTAACTTTTTCTATTCATCAATGAATTCATATTATCGTGAAGAATTAAATATTCGAGGAATTAATAAAAGGAAATTGTATGAAGTCATCGTTTCGAGGCTAATTTTTTCGCGTGGAAACAAGAATACATTAAATACGAGAAAATATTTAAAAAGCTTGTTCTTTTAATAGAATTTCAAGTTGACTAAAAAATTTCGATTTTTTCATAGCAATTCCAGGAAAATACTAATCATACTAATCTATCAAAAATAACTTTCTTTTCTTTACGATCGTCAATGCACGAAGAAATGAAAGTAAATAAAAATTTTCATTAATATTTCAGAAAGTACATGAAAAGATACAATTTTTCATGATCACGACAGATTCAAAAATTGACGCAAAGAAATATTAGAATTTTCCTATTCAATTTTAGAAAGAAAAACTTAAAAATTCTAATTACAAAACTGCAACTAGGAAAAATTAATTTCCCTTTCCTCTCGCAAAAAGAAGAAGAACTGGCCGACCTTATTAATGAAAAGAGAATAGAATTCATTAGATAAGATTCATAGCTGTGTGTGTACCTGTTGACATTGTGTCTCTTTGTTATCGGCTAGATAAGATTTCTGCGTCTTTGTCGAACTTGAGACATCAGTTTTATGCGCGAATTCGCGGAGTGCACCTCATCGTTTCTCTGAGAATTATATATACAACACATAATCCATAATTCGATCCATAATCCTTCGATCAAAGTAGTAATATCGCGAGATTTTTTCCCTCCCATTGGTAAATTTTTTTCCTCGATCACGTCTTCCACGTTAAAAAATCTGAAAGGTGAGTCTCGCCGATCCAAGGGTCCACGCCAGAAATACACGATTTCTATTCGCCCCTTCGTACGTGTCCCATACGAGCGGGAATCGTGAAGAAACTATTTTCTCGAAAAGGATAAACCCCTCTATTCCGTTTTCTATTTCGATCTTATCTTTATCTTCATCTTACAATCTAATCGATCAGCGAAAAAAATGTAATTGAATCTGTCACGAGATTATGTCGCGATAATGTTTCACAGTTTAATTATAATGAGAGCAACGTCGGCTCACAGATAAGATTTCCGCATTTCTGTCGCGCATAACAAATTGCGAGGAAACAAATATTGCACGCGATTAAGTAATTTCGTTGCGCAATTAAGTTTAATTATTAAACAGCTCGGATTAACTGAACTAAAATAATCGCGATTCGAAAGATTCGTTAATACCGGAAGAGGGAAGGTTTTCGTCTCGCGTTGCGCTTGCGGTTTCCGTCGTTTTCTCGATAAATAATAAAGCGATTAAGTGACGAGGGTAAACAAGGTGATTAAAGAAAAATCAAACACGATAACGGGACGAAAATATTGGGCGAGCGTAAAAATAACCGGTGAATGTTTAACGAGTGAGAGATGGAATCAAGAATCACGATTTGGGAAAGGGGCACGTGTGTGATTTAATTATGCTCGTGTTAATTGAGCTCGTCGATACTGATTAAAAATTTGAGTAATATAAAATTGACGTCGTTTGAACGATGTTTTCGTTTAAGTTTTCAGATAATCACGCGGATTTTTTCATGAGATATCGATGAACGTGTGTTTAATAATTATTAATTAACGTGACTGGTATATGCAAGAATAGTTTCTTTTCGACGGAAGAGAAAGAAATATAAGGTAGAAAAAAAAGATATGTGTATGTTGATGTGTATGAAATTTAGGTTCCTTTTTTTTTTTTTGATTTAATGGATTTTGATTTAATGGAGAGATCATTAAATTAAATGAGATCGTCCGTTAAATTTTGTTAATTATATTTAAAAAAAATTGTAATAAATATCAGATATATTTAACAAGAAAAATATTGGAATAATCAGAATATATATGATATATCTGTCATATCAGTTAAGCTGGAAAAATTGTAAAAGAAAATTACTTAAAAATATACATATATATATATTTATATCAATTCAAAAGATTATATCTTTTAGATTATATCACTTAACATTTTAATCAATATCTTGAAAAATCAATTATCTTGAAAAAAAATTTTAAAATTGCACTGGAAGATTGGAAAAACGATATTTTATATACTTATTAACTTAATATTTTAAGTATATTTTTATGAAAAAACAAGTCTGAAATATCATTAATGGAATTATTGATTTTGTCAAATGGAATATTCAAAAAATCTTCCTGGTCAAAATATTTGTCATCTGTACACAAACCAGGAGAGACAATTTTAAACGCGTTTCACAAGTGTTTTGCTCAGATTTCTGTCTGAATATTCAAAAAAAGAGGAAAATATTCCATTCTCAAATTTATTCAGGAGAATTTTTTCTGCATCTTTTAAATGTCAAATAGCACATATTATTCTATCAAAATCTGGAAAAATCCTTTAGTGTAATAACAAAATAATATAATTAATTCAAAATGGAAAAAAATAAATAAGGATAAGAGGATATTAATACAAATGAATTTGTAAGCCTCTCGCTATTTTGAATATTTCCAATGATATGAAATCTTGTATTGTTAACACTTCTCGTTTCTACTATTATTTACTCATTTCTATCAATATTGGCATCAGCTATTCTGACACCGTCTGCTAATACGAACAGTCAAATAAATCATTTATTATTTATCATCCAATACAACATCAAACATGACTGAATCTAAAAATTTCACATACCGATTTACGAGGAAAAGATTTAATTAAAACTTTATTTTCAAAAATTTCCATCAAACGTGGAAGATCTTTAGAAGATATTTTCCTTTTTAATTAAAATATTTTATCTTTTTCATTTTTCAAAATATTTTAAAATATATTTCAAAATATATAACGTTCTGTATCTTCTTTTATAATTAATAAATCCTCAGAAACTTCTATTCGTGTTCCATAAAAATTCATTTATAAAAATACTGAAACACCAAAATATATTGTGAAACATTTGAAAAAGAACAGACATTTTTCTATACTAGCATTAAATTAAATAAAATTAAAAAGTCTATCCAAATTTCATAGAAATTTAATTTTAATTTTAAATATAGTCTAATTTTTGTATTAATAAGAACAAAATTGTTAATAAAAACAAAAAATCATAAAACTTTAGATTTTAATGTTTCGAAATTCTAGATACATTTTAATCAAAGAGAAAAAGAATAAGGAATATCCTGAATCGTTTCACTTATCGTTAAATCGCGATCATCGATCACATATTTCCCATTCCTCGTGTTTAACGAGGAATATTGTAACAAGAATTCGAACGTTGTGCAAGGAAAATTACGAAACGTAGGCGTACTTGCAGTGAAACGTCCTCGCGATTACGTAAAAAAGAAAAAGAAATACACAAAGAGGCAGAGAAGCGAGAAAAAAAAAAGCAAAAGGAGCAGCTTCGATCGTTTTTTATTAATAGCTCGATCTTTAACGAAGCAGGAAACGATTCGCGAAAGAAATATGGCGCAGTTACATAAAATCCGCGATGGAAACGATTTTTTAAGTTTGATTTTTTTCGCTATTTTGATAAGGCGCTTCATTTCGAGGAAATTACGTGCATTCTCGTGAACAATTTTCGATGATAATCTCTTTTGTTTCACTTTGTTTCCCGTCTTCCTAAACCGATTTCTTCGAATTCTTCGTCAATCTCTTGAGATAATCTCGCGTTAATTTATGACAAGAAAAATCGAATAAGTAAATAAAAAAAATTAAAATCGTTCCGACAATCAATACCTGATTTTTGAATGATGAATCAAACTTTGAATCATTGATCAATTAATTTTTATTTTTATTCCTTCTTAAGATCTTAAGATTGGTTTGAAGAATTGTTGGCCAATTTAAATGATTGAAGATTTGACAAATTCTTATGTAATCACATACTCGATATACACGTTATAAATAATATTTGGATAAATCTTCTAGTATGACTAATCAAACATTCTTATCGTGTCTCTTAATAAAATATAAAGACATACATAAAGCAAAAATTGAAATTATCATTGCGAGAATTTTAACGATCAATTTTATATCGTCATCGTTGATTAATTAATTGTCAGATGAAGATTTCAGATGCGAAGGTTTAAGTTAATTTACATCGAATCATTAAATTTTCTCACGTGAAAAAATTGAAGAACGTTTTTCCTATATTTTAAAAAAAGAGAACCATTTTAAAAAAGCTCTTGAATCAAATTTAATTACAATATATTTATATTTCGTCGACAGATAATGTGTTATTGAGGAAACAAATTTTTTTATAATACATGAAACATATCAAAATAATGAATAGTAAATCCATAATGAATATTGTAATATCATTATTACTTATTAAATTTATTTATATATAATTATTCACTAGATATCACAATCAGAAAAATTAAATTAAATTAAATTAGATATAAATATAATAATTCTTTTCTAACTATCAATATATTGATAATCTCATTATTCCCCATTGTTATATTTATTTTTTTTTGCATCTATCTTATTAGACAAATAAATGATGAATAGAATCTAATGAAAAGAAAAGCTTATCTTTGATTTTCAAGATAATTCGACTTTGCAGTATTACGTTGATGAAACTTTAATATCAATAATTTAGAATCATCTATATAAGTTATAACGAATATTTCTTTTTTCCTGCACAACCTGCACAAATTTGATATTGACTAAGCAATTGACAAACGATGAACAAAGATAACTATGATAACATCGATTCATAACATTGGAGTTCGATCTCTAGACTCCGCGATTCATTCGAAAATAATCAAGCTCGATTAATCAAAGAAATTTCTCAAGTTATTGACACAACAATTCGAAAATAAAATCGATAAAACTCTCTTCTATCATCGTTTTCGCAATGACAATTCAAATCGATGCGCAAGTTTTTCAATAACGAGAAACTTCCGAAAGGATTGTGCCATAAAACGAGAATATCCACACATTATGAGAACGTGCTAATTTATCGTGACGTCAGCGCACAATCGCATCGAACATCATTAGCATAAGCATGTGACCAGCTAAGGCCACGTGCTCGAATTTGTCTCATGCGTAAGAACTTTTTGTCTGACAGTAGTTTTTAAGAGAGGCTTTTGCGACCATTTCGACAACAGATCGGTCGAACAAGAAGAAATAACAAATCGTAACAGTGAGTAATAGTTAAGATGGATATTGATCGATGATCGATTAAAAAAAAGTCAAAGATATCATCGAATAATTATTTCTGCGCGTTTCCAGGAATTTTCATAATTTTCATAATTTAAAACGCAATAAAGCGGATCTTTCTTGATTTTCTCAAAGAAAAAAAAAAAAAAAAAAAAAGATAAGTTACGTTATCAGTATGGAATTCGAGCCAGATAAAATAACTCATTCGATTAAAATGTCGATCGACAAGTTATTGATTTATACATGAATAAATTTATAATTTAATATTAAGAAGAGATTATTTTTTTGTCTCAGGAGTCAAGAGAGTGTGCTTTCGACATGTTTTGGATGAAGAAAGTATAATGAAATTCTCGTGCTTTCCGACGCCAAGTATCCTGGGACAGAGGGGTAGTATCAATCTGATTTCTCTGTCCAGGAATGACGAATCAAACGTGATCAGTGTAAGTGTAATAAGAAAAATTTGTTTAAAGAATAAAAATTATATTGTAGCTTTATATGAAAGGAACAATTAATAGATCGTTATATATTTATTTATTCGTAGAACGGAAATGTGAAAAGTCCAGTGGTAACAAGTTATAGGCAATCAGGTGAACCAGATCTGAGTCATGGTGTGGTGAGCATTTAAAAATAATCAAAATATCTTCTAATCGATTGGAATGAGATTATTATCAATAATATATTTCTTTAATAATATATTTCTTTAAAATTTAAATAAAAATTTAAAGACTTTCGATCTTTTAAATCATAAACGTCAAAACGAGAAGATAACAAGTTGAACATAATTTTTTTTTTTTTTTGAAAATATTTTTAATTTTAATTCAGATACGTTCCTTACCTGGTGTTACAATATTTAATGGAACTGGACCTCCTGTACATACCAAAGGCAAGGCACCATCACCACCACGACAGAATCATAGTCTCCTTTCCATAAAGCAAGAACAGGAAAATGCCAGAATTTCGGATGTTCAACCTGCAAATCCCAGAGGAGGTATTATCGGCAGAACTCCGACGCCACCCTCTGCACCGAGTCCTGTTTATGAAAAAGATGAAAAGTAATATTTTGAAAAAAAGAACAAAATTAAATGAATTCAAAGATTATGAATATTAATGAATTAATAAAAATATTTTTTATCTTATAGGAGTAGACAACAAATTACAAAAGCTATTTTGGAGAATGAATTCCTTGGTAATCTTGAAGAAAACCAGGTGGAAGCGTTAGTTTCCGCTATGTATTCGAAACAAATACCACCAAATACTTTAGTGATTCAAGAAGGAGATATTGGTAAAAACTTTTTTATTATACTATTATATATTTTGATATTTAATTTTTATCTTTTTTTTTTTTAATCAATATTTCAGGATCGCATCTTTACGTCTCAGCGGAAGGAGAATTTGATATCTATGAGGGCAACAAGTTCCAAAGAACTTTTGGACCTGGTGTCGCATTTGGAGAGATTGCCTTATTGTATAACACTATGAGACTTCGATCCATCAAGGGTAAATACTGATTATATTGTATAACAATTAACAAAAAATAATAATTGGAAATGATAACGTTTTCATTTAACTTTCAGTAAAGAAGGGTGGAAAAGTATGGGTACTCGATCGATCCGTGTTCCTCACGGTAATGATGAAATCAGCCCAGGAAAGGTTGGAAGGAAACATTCGATTTCTTCAACGAGTTTCCGTTCTCCAAAAATTACCCGAGCCTAAAGATCACGTCTTGGCTAAAATTTCTGATCTCATTCGTGTGGTAAATATTTCTCATTTTTCTACATTTACATAATCATCTCCATACTAAGTTTAATTTTGAAAGAAAATTATCTTCTTGGTAGGAATTCTTCCCTGCTGACACAAAAATAGTTCGGCAAGGAGAAAAGGGTGAAAAGTTTTATATAATCAGCGGTGGAAACGTCAGAATAACAAAAGATACCGAAAATGGTATAGAAGAAGAGTTGGTGGTTCTTGGAAAGGGTCAATACTTCGGAGAATTAGCTATTTACGATGATGCTGGTGAAAATCGACGACATGCCAATGCGATTGCATTGGCTCCTGGTGTTGAATGTTTAACATTGGACCGAAAGTGAGTTTTCGTAGTCTGAAAATGATAAATATTCTCGTGCATACTCAGAAAATATTATTCTTCTTTGGTTGATTGAAATTGAATTAAATTTCAGTTCCTTCCTGAATTATTTGGGTGGTCTCGACGAAATACGTAATAAGGACTGGTTAGCAGAATATGAGAAGCAGAAACGATCATTGACGTTTAAAAAATGGTCTCACGAATACTCAAACATCACTTTAGCCGATTTAGAAACTAAAGGTACCTTGGGAGTCGGTGGATTTGGTCGAGTCGATTTAGTCACTTTAAAATCTGATTCTGAAAAGAGTTTCGCGCTGAAGAAACTAAAGAAAAAAGTGATGGTCGAACAGCAACAGCAGGAACATGTTTTGAATGAGAAACATATTATGCAGGCCTGTGATTCTCCGTTCATATGCAAGTCAGTATCTAAAAAAAATTATATTAATTATCAATTTCTCGCGCGATAATTGAAAAAAAATTATTTTTGATTCTTCCGACTTATCTTTCATCCAGACTCTATCAGACATATAAGGACACCAAATACGTATACTTCCTGATGGAAGTTTGTCTAGGTGGAGACGTATGGACAACTCTCCAAAGAAGACGATTCTTTGACGATGCGACTGCACAATTCATGGTGGGATGCGTAGTGGAAGCTCTCGATCATCTTCATTCGATGAACATTGTTTATCGAGATTTAAAACCGGAGAATCTTATGCTTGATATTCGTGGATATTTGAAATTGGTAAGTTTAATATATCGTATTAAGAATAAATTTAAAAAAATTTGCTCTTTTTTTTTTTTAGAATATAAATGAAATGAAATCTTGTAAATATTCTTCAGGTTGATTTTGGATTCAGTAAAAAGATTGGACCATCCAAAACATGGACATTTGCTGGTACACCTGAATATGTAGCGCCAGAGATTATTTTGAACAGAGGCCACGATAGGTGAATAATTAAAAAATAATAATTTAATCTAATAAAAAATATGAAGAAAGAAATTAAAGATGGTAATAAGATAAATCACATTTATTTTGAAGAGCGGTGGATTATTGGGCTCTGGGAATTCTAATTCACGAATTATTGATCGGTAAGCCACCCTTCCGAGGTTCTGATCACATGACCATTTACAACAAAATTGTAAAAGGTATCGAAGTAGTTGGAATACCAAATACCATTAATAAAAATGCAAACAATTTAATCAAGAAACTTCTTCGTCTAAATCCTTCTGAACGTCTTGGATACCAAAGAAATGGTATCCAAGACATTCGAGATCACAAGTAAGTTTTTTTGCAACATACATAATTATTTGTAAAATAGATATAAAATATTAAATTAAAGTAAAATATAGATATTTTAAAAAAATAATTTGTTTCTTTAGATGGTTCCATGGATTTAATTGGAATGCTTTGCAAAAATTGACTTTACCGGCGCCAATCGTTCCAACGGTACAAAAAATTTATTCTCAATACATTTCTGCTTTTTATGCAATTTTTAAAAATTTTTCAATCAAACTTACGTTCTTCTGTTTCATAAAATTCTAGGTGCGAAGTCGAATTGACACGAGAAATTTCGAGAGATATCCTCCAGATCGTAATATTCCACCAGATGAGTTCTCCGGATGGGACGAGAATTTCTAAAAGAAAAAGAATTTATGCAATAATCAGTTGAATACAATCTGTTAATTGAACGAATAATAAGAATAGCAAAATTGCAAAAAAAAAAAAAATACATGAAACTTATTTTGAAATTTAAAAAATTATATCATGTATCTAATCAAGATCTATTAGATACATGTATAAATTAATAATTTCCTATTTATATCTATTAATCTATTCGAAATATAATATATATATGTTTTAATTACTTTAATTTTTTAAAATATAATTAATTACCGTATAGTATGAATATTCAAGGCTTGTAAGAGTATTAAAAAATGAACAAAATGATACTCTGATTGACAATAATATAATCATGATAATTTTAATGTTATTAATTAATAATAAATTTATACATAAATTGCTAAGTTATTACATATTAATACCTAATATTAATACCTATTAATTTTATATCTATTTTTACATCTATTCATTCGTGCTTCCCAATTTTTTAAATTTCAGTATGTATAGCTATGAATATTATCTTGAATTAATAAAAATGGAATAGTATACAATACTATCAAATGATTGAGTGATTTTAGAAGATAAATATCCTTGGAAAAAAATGTATTGATTCGATAAATCTTCGATAACATTATATTTATGAAACATATCTGTTAAGGACATTTGCTGATAGATTAAAATTGCATTCGTGAAAGATAAGATCAATCAATTTAGTCACTTTTGCTATTCTCTAAATCAGTCAATATTTTACGTGTTTATTCGATCTACAAATCTTCTTTATTCTCGAAAGTTTAATATAAATATTTTCTTTAAAAATTAAAGTCTATTCCAAAAGATATTTAAATTATATCCATTACATTGAATAAACTACGTTAAAAAATTTGGTTAAACGTGAATTTTAGCAAAGAAATTTAGCAATGCATTTTCTATGCTTAGGGTGTAGTAAACGTAATCTCATCGAATTACATCGACGTGATTCTAATACGTATTATCGACAATTGTCCTATGAAAGAAAAAATAGTGTAATTGGTGAGGTGAACGTGTCCTCCGACATATCGATCAAAGTTTTCGAGAAAGATGAAAAGTAATTTAAGAATTTTAAATTGTTCAAATCATTGTTCAATCATTTCTGATTTTGCAAATATATTCACATTTGATATAACTTTTAGAACGAAGAACCTGATCAAAAACGCGATTTTAAACAACGAATTTCTCAAAAACTTGAATGAATCGCGGATAGAAAAACTCATTTCAGTAATGTATTCAACAAAGGTGAAAGCTAATACACGAATTATTCACGAAGGTGAAACCGGTGAGTAATTATTTTTATTAAATATCGAAATATTAATCATTACAAATTAATCAATATAATAGGATCCCATTTATATATTTCGGAAGAGGGAACATTTAAAATTTACGTGAACAATACATATTACGGAAATTTTGGCTCTGGTGTCGCTTTCGGGGAATTGGCTTTATTATATAACACAAAAAGATTGTGTTCTATCGATGGTATTGGAATAATTCGAAATTTCTTATATTAAAATCACGGAAGTATCTATTATAATTGATAAGAAGCTTTCGTTTGTTCCTTCAGCATGTACGGATGGAAAACTCTGGATGATGAATAGGCAAATATTTCAAACAATAATGTTAAAAAATGACGAGGAAACCATGGAGCATAATTTGAACATTGTTCGTCAAATTGAAATATTCAAGGATTTGTCAGACGAAGTTCTTCTAAAAATATGTGACTTGATAATGGTGGTGCGTGTAAGGTTCAAATTATGATAACTAAAATTATTAAAAAACACTGTTTTTGTGTTGCTTAAGGAATTTTATCCTGCGAATTCATACATAATTCGAGAGGGAGATCAAGGAAATAAATTTTATATTATACAAGGTGGCCATGTAAAAATTACGAAAAATAAATCAAATGATAGGGAAGAGGAATTAATGATTCTCGAGAAGGGTGACTATTTTGGTGAAAAAGCGTTATATGGCAATAGTGAATCTTGTCGACAAGCGAACGCTATTGCAATGCCTCCTGGAGTAGAGTGTTATACTATCGAGAAAGCGTAAATTATGCGATTAATTTAAGAATTTTTCGGATGACTTTTTAGTGTTTCTCTATTTATGTAAAGTTTATGTTCGATTTTAGAGCATTTCTAGATTATCTCGGCGGAATGGAATCAATTAAAAATAAGAAATGGCATGCATATGAGAAATTGATTGTGCCAGATAATTGGAATAAGCAATTTGCGAACTTAACTTTGTCCGATTTGGAATCTGAAGGAACAATTGGAGTTGGTGGCTATGGTAGAGTAGAATTGGTCGTTGTGAAATCATCGACGCTTAAACTTAGCTTCGCTAGAAAAAAAGTAAAAAAGCATATGATCACACAAGGTGGCTTTCAAACAATGATTTATAATGAAAAAAATAATCTAAAAATATGTGATTCACCATTTATCTGCAAGTAAATTAATGATTTTAATCCCTTAAACAAAAATTTTTCTTCAAAATATAATATAATATAAAATAGAAAATTTAAGACTAAAAAAAGTCTAATGATTCTTTGATTTAATACAAAATTTAAAAAAGTTTACCTTCAAATTATATATTATATATTAAATTCATTATATATTAAATAAAATACAATACTAAATTCTTTGTAGATTATACAAAACTTTTAAAGATAAGAAATATCTTTACTTTTTAATGGAGGTGGGCTTAGGCGGAGATTTAAGGACAGCTTTATACAGACATGGTCAGTACAATAATTCGACGAGTCGATTTATTATCGCTTGCATCGTAGAAGGTCTTTATTATCTCCATTCACTGGGTATCATTTATAGAGATTTAAAACCTGAAAACATTGTAATCAATAGCTTAGGCTATGTTAAACTTGTATGTTCTTCTATTTTAATTTAATTTAATATTAATAAATTCATCCAATAATTCAATATTCTTTACAGACTGACTTTGGATCTACTAAAAAAATAGGTTCTTATAAAACAAAGACTTTTATAGGTACATTAGAATATTTGGCTCCAGAAATCATTCAAAGTAAACATTATAATCAGTATGTATTTTCATGGTCAATTAAATTTTTATTAAATCTGAAATAAATTCAAATAATTTTTTTTAATGATAAAGAGCTGTAGATTACTGGGCACTTGGAATTGTGACATACGAAATATTAGTAAATAAAACACCTTTTCAAGCTACAAATGATTTGGAAATATGTAACAACATTCTTTGTGGTTTTAATGATAAATATTTTCCATCTATTTTTATAAAAAGTACAGGAAAGGATTTTATTAAATCTTTATTGCAAAGTAATCCACTTAACAGACTTGGTTGTCTACGAAATGGTGTTGCCGATATTCGTAATCATAAGTATGTATTTATCAATTTGTATATATTTATTTCTACTTATTTATTTTTTAATTGCAGGTGGTTTAATTTCTTTAATTGGCAAGACTTACAGAATCAGAAAATGTCTTCTCCTATTGTACCAACAGTAAGAATTTATCAGAATTTTATGTGTTTTTAAAATAGTCTCGTTATCTTAACCTCATTATCTAATTCATTCATAGATAAGAAATCATCTCGACAGAAGAAATTTTGATAATTATCCTCCTGATCACAAAGAAGTACTAACCGATTTTTCCGATTGGGATTCGAATTTCTAAAAAATTTTGTTAATTTATCTTATTATTATATTAAATAATTAATTATAAATTACTACTCATTACAAGATATATATTATATATCGCTTACTCCTTATTTTATAACGATTATACGAATATACGAAGTATATTATTACGAATAGAATTATATTATTAATACTTTAAATCGAAAATGTAAAAATATATATATATATATCTTATAAAGATTTTTTTAATATATAATAACATATTTTTATGAAATATAAAAAAAGTACCTTGTATATCCGAAACATAGATTCTAAATTAACCAAATATAAACAATACAATAAATATTATGTATAGATTAGATTTATCAAACAAAACTGTGTTTACATTTATAAAGTTCAATTAACAGTATAATCATCTCATAAATAGTAAATATAATATTCAAAATAAATACTTGAATTGTAAATACAGTTCATTCGGTTTCTCAAATATAAAAATTTTAACTTAGTATTGCGCAAAGAACGCCGTCAACTTCAGGTGGCGCACGATTTGCTGCTGCACTCCTGTGCAAATAACCTTGTTACACCATCGTTCGAATGGTGAATTTACAAATTTACATAATAAATAAATCAAGAGTGATAGAATATATTATTAGATATGTTATACAAATAATTTACATACCATAAAATTATAATAAATATAATTTTACTTGTAATCAATAAATATAAGATTCGACAATACGTGGTACTCAATTATAGTGCGAAAGAGAAAAACACATTATATTTTTTTAATAATAATGTATGCAAATAATCAACAATGTAATGTGAATAATTGTTTATAATGTATTTATATATGTTTATAAGTAGCGCTTGGTTATTAATGGTGACAGGACCTAACTTAACATGAGGTGAAACTAGGTCCATAAAAATTTCATTTAATATCATTTATTAATAATTTATAAAAATAATACGTAATGGAAGCTCATGAGAATGAGCAATATGTTACATTTCCCCTTTCAGGGGTTCATGATGATATGCAAGATAATATTATATCTCATGAAGAAATATGCGAACCAGTTGACGAATGTGTTCTTCAAGAAGGACTCACTGAAGTATCTGTCACAGATGTTAATTCTGGTATTACAGAAGCACAAGTTGCAGTTGAGATTTTAGCAGAACATTCTGATGAGGAAGATGAAAATCGTGTAGTATATCCTATATATATTAAACAAGAAGAGCAACAACAATATACATCTGGAGATGATGAATCAATGGCTGTGGAAGCTCTTCGGCAACTTGGAGGAATGTATCCTTGTTTTGAAGACAAGAAAATATGTTGTGCAAATTGTGGAAACCTTTTTACACAAGATGAAATGACAAAACATCATACTACTTGTTCTGCTAATAAATTATCATGTATTACTTGTGGAGAAAGATTTGAAAGAAAAATAGATTTGAACAATCACATAGTTTGTCATCAAGTAGATCGCCCACATGCTTGTAGAACTTGTGGAAACTTATTCCGTTCAAAAAACAATTTAAGATGTCATATGTTACAAGTACATCAAGTAGAAAGACCTCACAAATGCACTATATGTGGAGCAGATTTTCAGAGGCCTTCTAGTTTATCTAATCATATGAAAATTCATACATATGTTGCTGGCCGTGCTATTATGCAATCACAGGGTAATAATATGTCACAATCAGAAGAAACATTTAGGAAGTGGCCTGAAAATGTGACAGAATCTCAAAATAATCAAGTACCATCTTCATCTGTACAAACTATACAAAACTATGATACAGTTCAATGGTCAGTTCCATCTTATAATTTTCAAAATGATCAAACTGTTAATACAATATCTAATCCTGAAGAAAAAATAGATACTTTACATGAATTTACTGTACTGCCAAATGGAGAAGTCACACAATTTGAATATACACAACAAAATAATATAAATAATCAAGTTAATCAGCAATATAATATTTCAATAAATTCATTTAATAATTCTGATACAATGATAAAAGTTGAAACTTTATCATATAATAGTGAAAACAGAAAGAATTATATAGAAGTTGAAACAAATGGTACAAAACAACATATTTGTAGACATTGTGGAATTAGTTTCTCTCGTGCAACAGCACTAGTATCTCATGAAAAAATTCATGCATCTAAAAATTGGAATATGCCAATTGAATGTGAATATTGTGATAAACAATTTCAAGATGGTAATCATTTAGCAACTCATCAAACAACTTGTGCAAAAAAACTGATGCAAAATAATATAGAACAAGGTACACATAACACTAAATGGGGTAAACATGCATGTTCTGAATGTGGCAAAAAATTTACTACTAAACAAAAAATGTTCAGACATCAGTGGATTCATAGAAAGAAAACACATTCTTGTGAAGTATGTGGATCTCAATTTGAAAAACAAAATGAATTAGATGAACACAGATTATCAGCACATCCTGGTGATTCTCCATTTACTTGTACTGAATGTGGTAAAAGTTTTGTATCACGTCAAGGATTATGGGAACATGGTAGAACACATGCTGGGAGTCCTGCACATTTTCATTGTGATACATGTTCTAAAACATTTTCATCAAGACAAGGATATTTGATACATCATAGAACTCACACTGGGGAAAGACCATATGGTTGTAAGTTTTGTTGGAAAGCTTTTAGAGATGGTGGAACATTAAGAAAACACGAACGTATTCACACAGGAGAAAGACCTCATGTTTGTCCCTTGTGTTCAAGAGCATTTAATCAAAAAGTTGTTTTGAGAGAACATGTTCGATGGGTTCATGCAGCAGGAAAGAATGAAACTGAAGTAACTGGACCTCCTTTTTCATGTCCTATATGTGGTGCGGTAAATCAAGATCGAGATGAATTATGTGCACATATTGTTAAACATTCTGATCAAATGATAGCAGAAGCAAAAGCTAAAACAAATAATAATGCTCCAAAAGTCAAACCAGTTAAAAAAAAATCAAAAGTATCTGCAGGTACAAGTTTACAAAAAAAACAAGGATCTGGAAATTGTATAATTTCTAAATCAGAAGAAAATGAAGCACTTTTGTCTATTACAAAGATAGATAAATCAGATGAACAAATTTTAAATAAAAAACAAAATAATGCTTTCCTTGTAGTTACTACAGAAAAACGCAATGAAAATTATATTGCAATATCTGAACTTAAATCTGAAAATGTGCAATTATTAGTTGATGAAAAACAAGATGAAAATATACATATTTCACAATCTGATCATAGTCATAGAAAATCTTTAAATATAATTGCTATGGATAAGCAAAATAATACAACCCATATAGCTTCTACAGAACAAAAAAGAAGTGCACTTCATCCTGCAAGCAGTCATGATGAAATAACTGCAATGCATTTAATACAAACTTCAAAGCAAACTAATACTTTACATTTAATCTCAAAACAAAATGAATCATTGCCTGTTCTAACATTAGCAAATCCTGAGAGTCATGAAAATTTTTCCAATCAAATTGCACAAATAAGTAATAATGACTTACCTATGAATATGGTAACTCATCATTCAACTAGACAAAATCAAGATATTAAAAATCATAATGAAGTTGGGCAAGAATCATTAATACAAGAGGGAACATCCCAAACAGCAGTAATACAAGTTGTACAATATCATCAACAAGATAGTGATGATGGAGAGGAATTAGTTTGTGGTATATGTGGAGAAGATTTTAATGATAAAAATGTGTTGATGGAACATGTAAAAATTCACATATAATAATTGTTACTTTATTATCTAAGTTTGTGATATTCTTATGCTATTAATGTGGCTATGTAGAAAATAACAAATTCAAACATTTCTTATGTTCTTAAAGAAAAGAAATGTTATATAACTATTTAAATATTGTTTCCAATAGTAGTAGTAACGCACCAATTTTCTATGTGTCTTACAAATGCACTGTATAAAAAAAACAGGGAACTTCAATGATATTTATATATTTTTAATTAATTTGTTTTTGTTTCACTGAAATGCTTTTACATATTTAGGTCATACACTATATATGTGGTAAAATAATGTACATCTTTTAAAATAAAATATAGATAAAGATTTATGTAATAAGTGAAGCACATTACTGATGAATTTTTTCTTAAAAATATAAAATTCTTTATAAAAAATAATCATAGAATTATATAAATCTGCTTTTAATAATTATTTAATGTTGAACTCATGTATCATTTTACAATACATAAATTATAATTGGATAAAATGATATTTAAAATGTAGAACGTGAAGTGCAATAAGAAAATAAAGTACATTTTATTTTTAATTTTTCTTCTTTCTTAATTTTATATTAAAATACTTTTCTTTAATATCAAATTTTTCCTTCATTTTTCATGTTTATGTTACTGCATGCTTTGTTAATATAGTTAAAGATTAAGTTTGTCACGTGTTGTTGCCGGAACGAAAAACGTGTGCGCGTTACTTTATGAAATAAACAATCGTAATTTACAATTATATTTTGTATCATTATGTAATGTGTGTTATGTGATATCAATAATTCTACATTAAATTTTAAAGACAAAAAAAGTAAGTATTAATGTTTAAAAAAACTAAGAAAAAAAACTTTATTATATGTTAAATTTTATTTATTAAAAAATAAATAGTACTAATAGTATTATTTCTATAAAGATTTTTATTAGATATCAATAAGTAGTAAGTCAACTTTAAAATACATTAATAAAATTCATAATATTTTTTTAAATTTTCTTATTCGATATATAACCTATACTTCAGAATCTTTCTCCCACGTTTATAATCGACTGAAAGAAACGTTTGGAAAATATTTATTACCAAAGTTTCGTATTTTATATATAATATAAAAGAATAAGTGATAAAAGTATATTAATAAAAATAAATTAATTTAAACATTTTTACATGAAATTAAAATAAAATTAATTTCAAACAAAATTTTTAATTCTAAATATTAAAGTGTAAATATTTGTGAATCAAAGAGGTTATGTTGTTGTTGTATCATTTTTATAAACTTAGATATAAAGAATATTAGAATAAAATAAAAAAAAATTTTTTTAAATTTTGTAATCAAAATATACAAATATGCCCACTTGGAATCAAATTCAAGCTCAACTTCGAAATCCAAATAATCCAGTGGTGTTTTTCGATGTATCCGTGGGTACTACAGAAATCGGACGAATGATTTTTGAACTCTTCGAAGATGTTTGTCCAAAAACATCAGAAAATTTTCGGCAATTTTGCACTGGAGAATATAGAAAAGACGGTGTACCTTTGGGTTTTAAAGGTGCCATATTTCATAGAGTCATTAAGGACTTCATGATCCAGGGTGGTGATTTTGTAAATGGTGACGGTACTGGAGTTATAAGCATCTATGGTGGTGGAACCTTTCCTGATGAAAATTTTACATTAAAACATGACTCACCTGGATTATTATCCATGGCCAATAGTGGTAAAGATACTAATGGTTGTCAATTTTTCATCACATGTGCCAAGTGTAATTTCTTGGATGGTAAGCATGTTGTTTTTGGAAGAGTTATCGATGGACTTCTAGTTATGAGAAAGGTAGAGAATGTTCCCACAGGGCCAAACAATAAACCAAAAATTCCTGTGACAATATCTCAATGTGGACAAATGTAATAATTTAAATAATTGTAATTTTTTTATGTAAGTTAGACATAAAATGCTTATATAAACATTTCATAATTCTTAAAAATGAAACTATTATTTTCATCAAATACCTCTCTTTTTCCAATATTTTTTAATAAATTTTTTCAATAGATTATAATTATAGTTTAAATTAATAATCATGACTGTAATTATTTACTTCAGGGCTATTTTAATTGCTTTGAAGTATTTTATAATATCCTATTAATAGAGATTGGCTATCAACTTGCTTATTACTTAAAAGCTAAGTATCTTAATCAAAGTATCAAATCAATAATTTTAATGAACTACAAGTATGATCAAAAAATTCAGATAAAATAAATATGAAATAGAATAAAATTGTTATTTTACGAATTTTCAATCTTATTATGTTAAATTTACATACCAAATAAATAATCTACTATATAATCTATATTATATTTCAATGGATAAAAATCTAAACATATCTGAAATATTAATATGACTTACAACTCGGATTACAAAACATTCAAAATAACATGTAATATGCGTTTATATATGTGTGGTATGTGTATATGATCTAACATTATAATCATATCAATTAATATAATTTCAACCGTAAATATTAGGTCTTTATTTCGTATCTAATTTATAATAATCTAAGCAAAAACTATTTTTTATATTCGTACGTAATTCGTTCATGAAATAATTTGATATTATAACTATTGATAGCCTAAGAGATAATCGATGTACTTAACAATGAATCTTATTTCTACCTAATTATATATTAATTTTCTCTCTCACTCTCTCTCTCTCTTTCTCTTTCTCTCTCTTTAATATGAATTATTACACAAGAATCAATAAATTACTTATATTATTCTCTTCTATTTATGCGGCACTTATACTATTTCTCATTTGCAAAACTAATATGGTATTTTTACGTACACATATACGAACAATTATTTTCGTCAGCATATAATTTTTTGCATTGGTTGGTTACAGAATACATATGAAAATAAATTCCAATAAGTTACATTTATATTGCATAAAATCGTATGTAAAAAGATAAATTCTCAAATGATTTATCAACTCTTATTAATTTTTAAAATTTATTATCGTTTTAAACGATAGCCAATATAAATCTAATATCCATATCAGAAACATCTTCGAATATTCTTCATTAATCATTCTCAATTAATATTTATTTTATTAATATAAATTTATTTTATTGAATATTAAAAAAATTTTCCTATCGACGTAGCTCGAAAAAAAATTTATTTTTGATTTGTTTCCTAAAAAGCAACGAAATATTCAGGTTGTGATTTCCAAACAGGAACGGCCGATTTTCAGAGGCATATCGCAAAAAATCATGAATCATCTGGATATCATCATCGGGATCGTCACGACCTGAAACACATTACACCGATCATCATCGTCAGCAGCTCACGGTAACGATAGCAGTTGGTCCCTCCTCTTGGGCACCGTGAGCTGAGGTGCGGTCTACCTGCTGTTGCAAAAAACGTCTTCCTCAATGGTATCAACTTGTGAATTATCATCGACGACCATAATGGGCGTAGCACCATCGTGAAGACTCGACTTCGAGATGGATCTTTTGTAAACATCCCTCGTCACGCTCCTGGTGAAACTGAATTTTCGTACCAACTTTTTATCCAAAGCAACAGGACTCTTTGGTCCTTTCGCTTTGAACTCATCTTCTGTTCCTTCATAATGAGCGAGCATCACTTCTGTCGCATGTTGCTCGATCACATCCACGGCATAATCGATATCATCGTCAGTGGCATTCTCTTTCACTACGCAGAATCTTAAAATATACTTGCCCATCACTCTAGCCGGAATCATATGAAGTCTGCCGGATGCATTGATATTTGCCAATAATTCCTGATTTATTTCATCGCTTTCCTTCAATCTGAAGCAGACCAAACCTACTCTCACATCATTGGTTATCTCGAATCGCTTATCCCTCTTCATTAGAGTCTCGAATCGTCTTGCCAGCCTAATATGATTTCTTATGTACTTTTGTAATCCTGTGATTCCATACGATCTCATCACGAACCATAATTTGAGCGCTCTGAATCGTCTACTCAAAGGTATTCCCCAATGGCGGTAGTCGATAGATTCACCGGATCTAGCGTGCTGAAGATACAATGGATTGACGACAAGTGCCGACGTGAGTTTCACTCGGTCACGCACCCAAAGGCAAGAGCAATCAAAATTGACTAGCAACCACTTGTTAGGATTAGTATTGAACGAGTCCGCATGCTCGATGCCGGACATAAATGGCCTCATTTCCGGGCAAATGAACGCATTACCAGCGTAAGCACCATCCACGTGGAGCCAAACATTAGGATAGAGTTTGCACACAGGTCCGATTTCGACTAAATTATCGAACGCACAGGATCCGGTAGTGCCAAGAGTGGTCGAGACGAAGAATGGCACTAAACCACTTGCCACGTCTTCTCGAATTGCGGATTCCAATCGCTTACCACGCAGAGAACCTTTCTCGTCCGGTTCCAAGACTCGTAACTTCACCAAACTGATCATCGCCGCCTTTTCTACGCAGGAATGCGCCTCCGTTGAACAATAAGCGACCAATCGTGGCAGAAAGGCGGAATCTTCGGTGTTCGGGTCTTGCTCCTTCAAAGTTCGAATAGCTTGGGTTCGTGCCGCAAGCATGGTGACCAGAATACACTCGGAAGCGGACCCTTGTATCACTCCACCGCCTTTCGAACTTTTGTGCTCGGCTAGAAATTCCGGTGGAAGGTCTATCGCTTTTGCATACCAATCCAGAACAATAGTTTCCAGTTCCGTGCAGGCCGGGCTCGCGGCCCAAGAGAAACCTATGCACCCGATTGCGTCGGACAGCATGTCCCCGAGGATCGAGGGAAACGAATTGCCCGCTGGAAAGTAGGCGTGAAAACGTGGATGCTGCCAGTGCGTGATCTGTAAAGCATCGGCGTTCTCTCAGTATTCTGAAGTTTGATTATTCGGTATTGAATTCGTTTTAAAAAAAATTGTTGACGTTATACAGATTTTAACATTATCATAAAAGAAATAATATAGAAGAGGTAAAATGATTTTTTTGATAATGGATAAAAATACGTGTAACCATTGTCACGACCATGAGTTTTTTTTTTCTTCTATTTTTTTCGTATTCGGGAATATTATTAACATCGAAAGAGGTCGGAATCAACAAAGGGGGGATCGATAATCGAGTCCACATAGTTGACACTCACCCCGGGCATTATTTTCCTGTCGACGTCCCTTATTATAGCATCCCATGATTCCCCTTTCGCTGGTGCTTCTTTGGGAAGTAAGGGCCTTAAGTAGCCTGGGTCCACGTTCGCCGTCACCCTCTTTCCTTCCAATGTGCGGAGATATTCGCAAATGTACTCGATCATCTCCTTGCCGCGTACTTGAAACTCATCGATGTTCATGATAATTGCTGACTGGAATGCAATTCGAAGGAGAGATGGACTAGTACGTGCCAATAAAACTCATGTTTGATTAAGCACGTTCTCGGTTAAAGCTTGATCGTGACATTTTTCAGCGCCATTTATCGGTATTACAGATGAAATAAACGTCATTCGCAAGCAAAGAAATACGTGGGACGAAATACCTTTTCGTTTGTTTTTTTTTTTTTACTTTTCTATTTTTATTTTTCTTTTTTATCTCTTTATTTTTCTTTACTTCTTTCTTTTTATTAAATAATTCAGAATTCTCTTTTCTTCACAATTATTCCACAACTCCAATTTGTTTTCTCATTTTTTTCAATTATCAAGGGAAAAGTCAATCTAATTGAATGCTCGAATACACTTTTCTATGTATTTTCTATTTGGAAATTGTTGTTAAAACTTTTTCAAAACACTTTCACATCGAAGGAAACGCGTAACAGGTTTGTCCCGCGTTTAAACTGAGACTGGTAGCACCTGCCATAGCGCCGTCAGTTTTATGCGCGTCTCCTCTTCGTACATCCCTGCCTCACGCAGATAAAATTAAGGCGGAGCTTCGGTGATCGTAAAAAATAATAATTTACCTGTTTCGTTATAGATTACGACACTATAGTTTCGTATCGTACCGTTTATTACGCAAACACTTGCTCGAAAAAAAATCACACCCCCTTCGAAACTTTTCATAAACCCTTAAAATTCGTCATACTTCCGATGAACTAACTAAATTTAGTAGCACTTTTTTCCACCCCCTGTATGACGTATAATTCATTCTTTTTCTTAATCACATACACACGCATATACTATATTTATATCTTTTTGATATAAAAATGATTCTTTAAAAAAAAAAAAAAAAAACAATCAGCAATTTAAAAAACTCTTTGAAAGAAATTATTTAATCACAAAATACAATTTCGTATATTTATATGAGAAAAAAATTTTGATATAACGTTTTTTTTTATTGGAATCTTCGTTTTCGAGAAAATTTATATAGAGTTAGTTAATAATAGAAGAAAATAAAATTACATATAATTTAATTATATTTATCTATTATTTTTATCAAAACTTTATAAATAGTAACAGTTAATCGAAAACATTTATATAAATTTTTTTAATTTTTGTTATCGATTGTTTCTATTTAAATTTAAGTGTTTATATAATACGATATAGTAATACGATTAAAACTACTGTAGTCGTTTAAATCACTATAATCACTATAATCTTTTAAATTTTTTGCAAATCTTTTGTTTCAAAGATAACGTATTTGAATTTTTAAATCAATTTTTAGAATTGAAAAGATATTATTACTAATTTTTTCTTTATTATTATACATTGTCATAATATCATACTTTAATATCTCGTTAAATAAAAAAAAAAAAATCTTTCATATATCGATCGCTTTAAGAAAATTACTTTGAAAATGAAAATATCAATTCGTTCCGACAAAGGATCATCGCGAGATCGATTCCGAAAATCTGAACGAAAATTCGCGAGAAGGGTGGTCGACATCAATGATGATATATCGAGGGGGTCGCTGCTTGAATAAGCCAGTATGTTGTCGATGATGCACGGGGAGTAAACTCGCCCCCTCCCCCGTTTATAAATAGACGTTTACTCTTCACCTACATTTACAATATCCCGTAGAAGCGGTGACAGGTCACCGCTCAATCTTTGTAACACACACACACATGCAGACACATGGCGAACACCATTTTCTCTTTTGCCGCCACCTTCACGCATGGTCTGCTCGCGTCTGCTCGACGTTTTCGAATTGGATTTCTCGATCGAGGGTGTCGAAACGATTGTCATCCACTACGAATTAATTAATCCAACCAACGATCTCCTTTTTTTCGCAGAACATTGCGCATTTCCTCGTTAACTCATAAACTCGAGACGAGTTATCGATAGGAAAGACATCATGTACGAAACGATTAAAAAATTATGGATAATTTCTGGCACAATCGGATCAATAAAGGATGAAATTATTTATTCGAAATTTTTCTTCTCGAAACTCTTAAAAATCGAAGTTTTTTCCTCTTTACCGAAAAAAGAAATTTTGAAGATTTCATTAGTCACGCTTTATTTCCCAATATTCGATCAATATTCATCTTGAAAATCTCTCTATTAATTTCCAATATTGTATGCAAGGGATGAAATTTATCAAGTGTATTTTAATTACCAATATTCTGGCAATGATCGACATTATCGATTATTTCCCCTTCTCTTCTCACGCATTTCTGCTTGACGTTGTATTTTTTCTTTTTTTTTTTTTTTTTGAGAGAGAGAATGGCCGATCATATATTCGATTAGAATCAATGTATTCAACGCTTCTGCTTCCAGAACGAGACGTCGTCGTTTGCGCAAACGAGCTTTACCAAAACGGAATCGAAACGAAATTGAATAAATGTCATATTTAGCCGGAGGAAGAGAGAGGGAGAGAAAGGAAAAAAACGATATTCAAGCAAACTGGGCGGTCCAGGTGCATCGGCTCACCCTCAGTGACCCCAACCTTTTCGATCGAATAACGAACAGCTCTTTATGACTTTTTTTTCGATATTCCCGAGGCACGAGTTTCCGTCTCATATTTTTTATTCTAACTCCTTCCCCTATTCGGCCCAATTTACGGATTATATCTCCGTACGACAGAAAACGATTGCATTTCGAGATGATGGTGAATAATTGGGACGTTGATTATTTTACTTCTGAAATTTTTTTTCTTTTTTCTTTTTTTTTTTTTTTTTTTTTTTACTATGTCGATGTATGCACGCTTTATATATCATCATATATGTAAGTACATTTTAGTAGAGTAATATGTTACACATGTAGCGTGTTCCGCATGGTGTAACGCGTCTCTGTCGCGATCCAAAGAGAGCAGACTTATATAAACAGATCGATAAGCAAGTAAAGAAGATGTACTTATATTTATCGAACGCTTCCTTCAGTCGAGAATGCAAATCTTGCAACTACTTGCGCACAGTTCCGAAAAAATGACTGAAACAAAACAAAAAAAGATGGCAATGGGATTGCAATCTAATCGGGTCGTCGATCGATTTCGAGTGTGTCTTCGTCCGTTCGCTGAGCAATTTTAAGAGAATTTTCAGATGTATCGTCTATCATTCTTCGTTTCATCATTTTTAAATTCCTTTTTTGTCGATTTTGTCGGCGGTATCCGTTCATCGTTTTAATTCTCGTTTCTATCGATACACCTTTTGGGGGAAAGTTTAGAAAAAGACAATTGGGACAAACGCGAGATATTTTACGCCCTTCCGTTTGGTGATCTTCCGCGGGACGGCGAGGCGGATGGCGATGGATCCGGGCTGCACCCGTTGCTGCTACCGCGACGACTTCCGGTACCGCTTGCTTTCAAGCGAACCATAGTGTCCAGATGACGAAATCTGAAATTATTTTCCAAACATATCGTTCTATCTCCTAATTAAGGAAAATTTTTTTTTATAATCTCTTTTACCGAGAATATTTAAAAAAAAAATACCTAAGTGATAATTCACTGGTGTCAGCAGCATCTTTCGCCTGCATCAAATACGCGAGCGGCCAGGATATCCACGAACGTCTGGCATCAAACATGCTAAATCAGTGATTTTGCAAGATTTCTGTAATTCATCGATATGGATATATTCATTTCTTACGTCGTGGAATGAGGATTCGAGCCAATACCACCGATCGTCGCTTGGGTATCCAATTTGGCCCCTGTCCTGTTCGGTGTCTTCGTGAATCCCGGTTGAATGGCAGGATCAGACACCATTCGAACGAAGAACGATCTTCTTTGCTCCAAAGTGGCTTTCCTTTTCTTCTCGCGAATATCTGCCAATTCGTCCATAACATCCTACGATTCAATGAAAGAAAGATAAATGTATGAATAATATTTAAGAACATCTACATCAATTGAAATAAAATTCCAATTAAGAAATTTTCGGATTACCTTGGACTCTAATAATTCGGCCAGATAATCCGTTATAATGCTCCACGCCATGTCTATAATATAAAAATAAAATATTGAGGAATGAGAACGTGCAAAAGGTACCATTATAAATGAAGATATGATCGGCTCACCAACGTCAGAAGCAGTGGCATTCGGCGCGGCAAGCGCGAAACGAATCGTGAACCGTTGATTCACTCTTGCTGGAACCATGTGCAACTTTCCAGAATCATTGATGGTGCTCAGCAGTTTCTGATTCAGTTTGTCGGAACCTTTTGCACGGAAACAGACCAATCCTAGCTGAAACGGTTTAATACAATTTAAAAACTTACCAACTTGAGAGTCTCCGAATCCCTCACCTTATCTGTATCTGATTACACACTCACCACAACTTCGTTACAAACTTCGAATCTCGTATCCTTCCTAACCAAAGCCTCGAATCTTTTAGCTAGTTGCACGTGATTTCGAATGTAGGCCTGTAAACCGGATATCCCGTAACTTCTCATCACGAACCACAGTTTCAAGGATCGAAATCGTCGGCTAAGGGGTATACTCCAATGTCTAGTAGAAACGAGCTACGTGAATTCATTTCCTTTGATTTGGGATTAAGCATTGATGAAATCTCGATAATACCTGTAATCGATAGCTGTATCCGCGTGAGTGTGTTGAAGATAAAGAGGATCGACGACCAGCGCGCTGGTCAATTTGAATCTATCCCGGACCCATAGACAGGAACAATCGAAGTTCGTCAATAGGAATTTATTCGTATTGGTGTTGAAAGAATCCGCGTACTCGATACCAGCCATCAGGTACTTCAATTCCGGACAGATGAAAGAATTGCCCGCGTAAGCTGCATCGACGTGCAACCACACCTGAAAAAGAACGACAACAGAAAAATTTTGAAATCGAGGATATTCGAGGATATCGTTCGAAAATTGTCCGTCAGCTTACCCCTGGATATTTTTTACAAACTGGACCGATTTCTTTGAGATTGTCAAAGGAGCAACAAGCAGTCGTGCCTAAAGTGGTGGAAACGAAGAAGGGGATGTATCCTTCGGCTGTGTCAGCTTCGATTGCCTTGATAGAAAAGATTGATCGATGATCGAATATAAAATTGTTTTAATCGAAGTAAAATAAGATATCGTACAAAACGAATCAAGAAAAAATATTTTTAACGAAATGAAATAATATTGAAGAAAGAAAAAAAAAGTTATACCTGACGCAAAGTTTCACCACGTAAAACACTTTTATCGTCAGGTTCTAAAATTCTCAGTTTCACGAAACAAATCATTGCATCCTTTTCGACGGAGCTGTGACTTTCACGACTGCAATAAGCCATCAATTTTCCAAGAAGGGCAGTTTCGTCCAAGTGTGCATGTGCAGTTGATTCTTTCAACCTTGCAATTGCTTGCGCCCTCGCTGCTAGCATACATACTAAAATACACTCTGAAGCTGATCCCTAAGATTAGATTTATCGTGATTAAATTTATAGAAGGTATTTACATTGAATAAAATTTTTAATCAGAAATAGAAATATTACTTGTATCACGCCACCTCCTTTGCTACCAGGACTGAAATAAAGGAAATCCGTCGGTAGACCAATAGCTTTCCCTGAAATTTATTTAGATAAACTCGTTGATAGCTCGTCCTCTGATATTTAATATATATTGAAACGACATTTAATGAGTTGATATTGAATTACCGAACCAATCGCAGACTATCGTCTCGAGCTCGGTGCAGGCTGGACTGGCAGCCTAGAACAAATAAGATATCGAAAAATTATGAGATGATTGAACAAACATTTGATCAATCTGTCAAATCTGTAACCTCGTGTTTTTACTCTAATCTTCGCAAGAAGATCGAATTTGTATGTGTGTATGTGTATGTGTGTATTTTGGTGAAAATCTTCTGAAAATTAATATTTTTAAAAAAAAAAAAAAAGAAGCTTACCCATGAAAATCCAATACAACCTATTGCATCCGATAACATATCACCAAGAATCGATGGAAAGGAATTTCCGGCTGGGAAATACGCGTGAAATCTTGGATGTTGCCAATGGGTAATCTGTAAATATTTTTTTTTTCTTTTTTTTTATCCAATTTATTACATTTTTCTTCTTTTTCTTGATTATTTAATTGAATTAAAGAAGAAAGATGTAGGAAGATAATTTTTTTCTTTTCACTTACACCAGGCATGATCTTCGATTCGACATCCCTCATAATGTTCTCCCAAGGCTCAGGTTGTTGCGGTGCTTCCGGTGGTAGGAGGGGTCTCAAATATCCGGGACCAACGTCCGGTGTTACTCTCCGATTGTGAATATTGCTCATGAACTCGCAGATGTATTCCACCATCTCCTTACCACGTATACGAAACTCTTGAATATCCATGATGATCCGTTCTATTCTCGAAAAAACCTTAAACGCGATGATTTATTTTCCACAATTATCACAAGTCTCTTTTACTTTCTATCTCCCTCGATACTTTTCTCAATATAACGTCATAAACGGTATAATAACGTCAAATCACAATAATTTCTATATTCTATTAATATCATAAACGGTATAATAACGTCAAATCACAATAATTTCTATATTCTATTAATATTTTTTTTCTGTTCGTATACTATACTCGTCGTCGAACGCAACACGATGAACAAAAATAATTAATTCATCGACAAAATCGGGAAAGTTAATAAATCCATGATTTGTTTTCCCCCGCACAGGCACTATAGCTTTGTTAGAAATTTGCAAACTTAAAAATTAGCCCAATTACCGTAGGAAAAGTTCGTCTAAATTTCACTTCTTCTCACAACAAACGAGATGACTTTGACGAAATTTCGTGGTATCCCACGCGCCCTACCTGTTGCTACAACTATGGAAGAAATCGAAGAGTCCAACCGGTGCACGTTGAATGAGCCACGACCGAACAATCCCGAGTTTCGCTTACCACCTCGAATATATCGAGGATCCAGAGAGCGAGGATTCTTCGACTCCTGCGCAAACGCGCGTCTTTCCGTAAAATCTTCTTCGCGGATCCTCGAAAAAAAACGAACAGTAGAGATAGATGGATCTATATAAAATTCGAGACACAATTTCCGGAACAAAAAAACGATCGAAATAGACACGTCACAATACCGAAATTGCTTCGTCCAAGTTGTAGATCTTTGTTGTTTGTTTCTCCAGTCGATTTCAACCAACGATGATAATTGATTTTCTTTTTGAGTATTTTTTTATACTTTTTTATCAATGGTGATTTCAATGACCGTTTATGTAACATTTGTTGTTGTTAAATTAGGTATTTTAGATTCGAAGAAAATACTTGTAAGATAGAAGTAAGATAAAAAGAAATCAATGTCTAAAAACGGATATCCTCGGATATGATGATAAATTTTCCAGAAATTGATGTTGTAATAATGATGCTTCATAATTTACTATCGCATCTATAATTTTCGAATGAATAGTTCATGTAATATGTATATTATCTATGTGAAAAAGATAGACTTTCTTGGTAAAACGATAAGTTCTAAGGTATAGACACGTTGTTGAAGAATACATCATTTGCAAGTTGGTCGAATTCGTAAAAGGTCAAACAATAAGAAAAGGGTGAAATTTTTCATGATGATAAACTTGATTCCAGATCGATCGAATTGGAAATATTCATAAAATAGTTGGAGAAAACGGATGGAACAGAATTCTGTACGTCAGAAGGAGGAAAACTTCTCGAAACGTGGTTCGCTCCGTTCATTCGTGGTGAAAACGTCGAGCGTCTTTGCCATAGAAGGGTTGGCCACTCGAATAAATTGGAAGCCAGGCTTCTAGCACGTGATGGTTTATTACGATGGAAAAAGAGCGCGTAGGCATCGTTAAAAAGATGTCAGACGCAGAATATCGTCCCTCTGGAAATCGAGCTCCGATGGTGCACCAAAAGTGGTCCGAACTCCTTGACCTTTCCCTCGCCAAGTTTTTTGCAATATTCTCACGACACATTAAGAATCTCAATGATGAATTCGGATCGAAATTAAATTCTTTTTTTGATCAAACAAAACGAATCGGAAACAATATATATATTCCGACAAGAAACAACATTCGAAACTGATCCGCCAACATTGTAAATCGAACAATAGATGATTCGTTCTACATTTCTTTCTTTTACATTTCGTGACACGAACATGAAATCGTAATTTAACGACTCAAATGCGACATCCGTGACTATCTGTCTGCGACTACCGACGTGAACGAACAGTATAATAGGTAATACTAGTTTCATAACCGATATAGAGCAAATAACAATTTCTGACGTAGAGAATACAGAACTAGAGATACTTTCAAGGAATCCAGTTAAATGTTTAATCAAAATCGATTAAGGCGAAGTATTACTATTTACTTAACAAATTCATACCGGTTCATACATGAATAATTTTTATATAGGATGAACTAGATACGCGTAAATGAAGGGGATCATAGGAATGTTCGTACGAAAATGCGAAACGAATTGATTAGTAGCCAGTGATGGAACCAACGGTTTCGCTTGAAATAGGCAAAACGACGACCTTTTAGGGATAAAAACGTTCATAATGCTGGAATGCAGGGGGGAGAGAGTGACAGGGGTGCTTAATAATGCAATATGGCGTCGGGGCGTCGCGGCGCTATGCCGGCTATGCCGCATACCACCACCATATACGCCTACGCCTGCGACCCCTTACACCCCCCGAGTACGAACAACCAAGAGAAGGGGGGGGATAGAGATGGTACCGTGCAATCGAATGCTGATTGGAAAATATTGATGGGACTTTCCATACGGGGATCATCCCTTAGACCGCTGCTTTTTCCAAGTTTGCTTCGGAATTCCAGAAATTATATTCTCTTATAGTCGAACGCGAACTTTCGATGAACGCCCCACTTTTATATCCGAAGAGAAATTGATATTAATCGACGATCTGATCGATTAGTTTTGTTATAGGATGAGGAAAATTGTTAATTATGAATATGAATGAGCGACCTGTTGCAAATTAAGTTACGTAATAAATATTACGAATAATTTTGACATCTTAAAATTATAAAATATTGAAATGTTTTTTTTACTCGTATTATATTGTACAGTATTTTTTTTTTTTTTAATCTAACTATGCAGGGAAATTGTTTTAGTTAATTTTTTTTTAATTTTTTTTTGTTTAGTTAGTCGCTGAAATAATAAGAATATCAATTAATAAATATATTTATTAAAATTAAAATTTTCATTTTAAAACAAATGACATATTTGTTAAAATTTCAATTATCATGAAAATGATCAATATTCAACTTGTTCGTTTATTGTTATTATAAGATTAAAATTGAAATTAAAATTTAATAATATCAAAAATCGATATAGCTTAAAAATATTTCTTCGTAATAATGACATTCAATTTTTGTTTAAAATATAAATAATATTTTATAAAGGTTTTCGTTGAAAGAATAAAATTTAATTGTTCAATAATTAATCTTTGCATACAAATATTTTCCGAAGAATAAATATACTTTGAGATTATTTATTAATTATTATATATTAAATAATATACATATAGAGATTTTATTTCTATATAACAGAAAATAAAATTGAATAAAACTGGATAAAGGTTTGTACAAGACTGTACTTATTCGTTCATTCCAAAGTTCCATGAATGGTTCCGAATGTGGCACGCCAAAGAAGTGATGCCTCCGAACTCATGACCTACTGACAGAAAGATGTGATCTCTTTTTTTCATGATTTAATTTAATTATCCTTAAAATCATAAAAATCATTATAAAATTATAATTGCATTTATTTGCAGATATTTTTTTTAATTAAATATATTTATTCAATAATTAATAGAAAAAGTTTTCTTCTAGATGGGTAAATCAAAATCAAAGAAGAAGAAATGGGTCAAAAATTTAGAATCTGAATCTACAGAATTAGAGATTCCTATACCAAATTTGCCAGAAAAAATCCTTTTAATGCGAGTAAATTTCAAAATGTTTACAAAATTAACATCATGTTATTTTTTATATTCATATATTACTTAATTGGAATTTTCCAGGTAAAAAGCGGTACAAAAATCAGAAATGTTCTTGGATATGCGTTAAAAGAATTCGCAAATTATAATTGTATTGTTTGGACCGCAGCAGGTCATGGTATTGGAAAAGCTATTTCCTGTGCAGAACTTTTTAAAAAGAAACAAGAAGGTCTTCATCAAATCACTAGATTACGTTATGTGGAGTAAGTTATAATAATATATAAAATATATAATAGAATTCATTATTTCATCATTAATTAAAATGTTGAAGATCACAGAAATCAAAAGAGGAAAATAAAACTAATGTAAATGAAGAAACTCGTCATGTACCAGAAATACATATTTTTCTCGGAAAGGAAGTAAAAGATATATCCGTACCTGGGTAATAAACTTTCATTTTCAATTTTATTATATATGTTATTATATGTTTTATTTTATTTTTGATATTGAAATTAAGTTATCAAGCACCTGGTGATAATGGACAATTCATAAATAACGAAGATATAAAAAATGGAGGAAAAGAGAAGAAAGAAGAAATTAGTAATAATTTGAGTTGTATTGATGCTGAAGAATTTGCAGCTATGGGTTTAAGAACTGGTCAAAAAAGATCAAAAAAAGAGCATCAAACAGAAGCGCCACCAAAAAAAAATAAAAAGAGAGAAAACGATGATCAATAAAATTGCATTTTATATAAAATTCGATTAGAAACAAATATAATTCGAATATAAGAATAAAAATTTATTTCAATAAATTTTATTTCTTCAAATCTTTTTAAATTTTATAAGAATTATAATTTTTATTTTATCATATTTATTTAATATATAATAAAAAGATGATATAAATATTTATATTGAGTAAAAAGTTTATTCCTTTAGTATATGCATATAGAAATAATCACGATATATTTCCGTTTTCTCGATTATTTTGTCAACTAATCGTGTCTATTGAATTTTTTATTTACAAATTATATATACAATGTTACAATAGGCATACATGCACATTGCAGACTTATAACACATACTATGAAAATTACAGTGCCTTCTACAGAAATTCAGTTATAAGATATTTTTTGTTTTAGAAAAAATTGCAATAAACGATTGGCAAAAATCATATTTCATCAACAATAAATGAAATTATTAAAAAATTTATTTTGCATGATTATGTTTTTCATTATTAGTGAAAATAAAAGAAAGACATTTTACAATTCTTTCTTTGCTCTTTTGTATAAGCAAAATATTTTCTTTACTCTTTGTAAAAGCATATATTCTTGGTATCAAATTCGTATAAGCTTATAAAAATTTCTTTGAACAAATCATGATTGATACATTAATAAACTGAAAGACAATAGATTTCAAAGTATGTTCAATTTTCTCTTCTTAAATTTTATATCAATTACTAATATAAAGTACTTTTTGGAGCTTATGTACTCGGCAGTAATATGGATATTTTTCCGGCACTGATATTGCTTTTCTTAATAAGAAAACTAGAGAACATTTTCAACTTTTTCATTAATAAAATTATTAATTTTTAAAAAAATGAATATAGATTAAAAGAAACAAATAATATAAAAAATAATGTTTACTTATATTCTCTAGTCTTATTTTTAAAGATTAAGTGCCGTAATAATATAAGAATTATGTATCATTTTTCTTATGTTTAATATTTTACAGAGAATAAAAATGTAACATTTTTAATTGGATCATACGATAAGTTAAGTTTGATTAATGGAGAAGAAAGCTTAACATTTCAATCCCACATAAGATAAATATGATATAAATAAGAACACTACAACATTTATTATCAATACTAATAATGCATATAAGTGTTTGTTTAATTTGGTTATTTTACGATGATTATAATTACGTCATATTGATGACTTTTGTTACAATATATTTTTTATGATAAATTATTCAAATATAAAATAATTATTTTGATACTTAATGTTACATTCAAAATTATACTATAAAAGAACTTTTTAAAATTTATATGCAATTTCAATAAAATTAAATATTTGTATACAAATTTATAATACTAAGGAAGAAATATAAAATATTATATAATATAATGTTATGCAAAAAATTGAATGTTTTTACTCTAAACTTGAATTTCTTGTTACATTATTTTATGAAACAGTATTTAGAAATGAATTTCCAAAAGAAATTTTTTTATAATTATGTTACTTTAAAAATAATACATAAATACATATAAAATTCAATAATATACAATCATTTTTATATAATAAATTGTAGAAGATATAAAATATTTATTTAAAAAGGATTCATCTTTATAAAGATTTAATAATGGCTAGTTCATTTTAATTATATCTTCTACATTTTATACATTAATAATAAATAAATACTGCAAATATAGCTTATTAAATATAACAAATTGTTTCATACAACGAATTTTTATAAAAAAAAAAAGAGAAAAAAAATTGTATCAAAAAGATTTTTATCTTAATTCAATTAATAACAAGAAATTCTAGTAATATATTTCTACACAAATTACCAAAAATTATCAATCTCTTGTAATACTCTTGTTATTCTTATAACATTTGGAACTACAAGAGATATTTCAATAATATATCATTACTTATGATTTCATATTACATTCAACGAATTTCAGGTAAATATAAATATTTAAGTTCTATTATGCTTCACTTTCTGTTGTTCCTTCTTCTTCCATAATTGGTACTATTAAACTTTCCTTTGACATTAAATTATATTTTGTTACAAATGCTGTAAATCTAGAATAAAGATCAATATAAAAAAAATGTAAAATAAATGAATTAATAATTTTATATTATTATATTAATATTATAGTCATATTTTTGTAATTATTGTAATAATTACCTGCGACATAAAAAAGTCTCATTTTCAAATTCATCAAATATTGTTCTATGATGATAATATGCATGAGAGAAAATTCTATAAACTCTCCTGCTAACAGATCCAAGTTTGGCTACTGAAGATTCTTTAATACTAACTCTGAAATTGAATATGAAAAAATAGAAAAAATAAATATTATATTTGTATGATTACTGTAATAATTTTTTAATATGATACTAAGTATACCTGCTAGGAAAATATTTGTTACTATTAAGTAAACAAGCTGCACCATCAAGTGTATGTCGTGTATAATCAATAGCTGGACATTCTTTAGGTGTCTTATGTGCAGCACATAGAAATATCCATTGTTCAGTAGCTGTCATTTGAGTACAGGTTTCTGGATGACATTCAGCCTGTAGTCTTACTGTTAAACCATTCAATTCCATACAAAACTGTCTTAAATGTTCATATTTCCATACTGCTTCATCTTGCGCTTCTGGCATTTTCAATATTAAATCAACATTAGATGGATCTCTTCTAATCATTTGCTGAATATATTGTTGCACGGCCAGCGTGCTGTCCATTTCTTCAAAGGGTTCATCAGGCCACCTACAGAAATTCTAACCAAAGAAGGTTCCTAAATTAAGAATTTTTAATAAGAAATGAGAAATTAATATTATTTATATGACTCACTTATTACATGAATATTTTATCATTATAATTATTATGAAAATATCTATATCTTTATAATATAACGATGTAATGTAAAATATATTTATATAAATGAATAATTTTAAAAAATATAACGTTAATAAAATTAAATTAAAGATATAATTAATAAGAATAAATTAAAGATATACAAAAATAAAATGATATAAATATCATGAATCATTAATTTGTAAACAAGTTTTTTGTAGCGCGTTAATTAATTTTAGAAAGATACGTTAAAGACGCTTTCAGATATTTCTGTAAGTACATCATATATAATCGAACTATCATTGAACGGTAGTGTATAAGACATGAAAACAATAAATTCTTAAGAAAATTAAAAGTTTTATTAACCTTTGCTGTAGTTCCAGGTCTATTTCTTCTAAAGAATACACATCCGTCCGCCATCTTCATTTTTTCAGTTGTTGCACTCGATTAGCATGCACGTTCGATTGAATCAAATAAAAAGATCTGAGATGTCGTAATGTCGGCCTAGAGAGTAGCGACACCATATTATCGTTATATAGTGGCATTTTATATTTTATTTAGAAATAATTTGAATGTTTATATCAATATAAAGTAAAAGTAAATTGCAAAAATATATTGTATTTTTTTTGTTTAATATTATAAATAAATACATATAGGAGAATGTAATTTACAATTTAATCTAACGATCCACTTTATTTTTACAATTTATATTATATACAGGAGAAATGAAATTTAATTTTTTTTTAAACAATATTTTAAAAATAAAAAAGCTTGACTAATGAGATGATTTATATTATATGAATATTTATTATTCGTAAACATCTTCTCTATCGGCAACGTAACGTACTATATCCGCAGGTCGTAGAAGCTTCTGTGCATCCATATCTGGTATTTCAAAACCAAATTCATCTTCTATAGCCATTATAATTTCTACGTGATCCAAAGAATCCAAACCCAAATCTTCCATAAAATGAGAGTTCAAAGATAACTGCACAAGATATCAAATTTTTAATGATAATATATATAAAAAGTGAATAAATAATTAAATATATTAATTTATTATAGACATCACGATTCAAGCGAAGTGTTAATCTACCATACTTTTCTGAGAAGCTATCTATTAAGTGTTTTACAAATATCATTAATAAGCTCTAAAGATTTTTTTTATTGGAAATTATTGAAAAAATATTTATGAAAATGTTTTTCAAATATGATCCTATATATTTGCAAAACACTTTCACAAGTATTCTTTAATGTTGTATTATCTTGTGAATAGATACCTTCTGAACATCAACTTTATCATAGAGATTGAGTACTAAAAGTACACGCTGGCGAATAAGGTCAAGTGATAATGGTGCCTTATGGCCATACTGACGCACCTGCTTGACTCGTGTGCCCTGTAAAATAATAGTTTGTAAAAAATATATAACTTTACAACCTTGTCAGCAGTTATTTTATCATAAGCTTGGACCACATTTAAAACACGTTCTTCTAGTTCTTGAGTTTTAGGTTTTGAAGTGGATGTACGAATATTTTGTATATTTACCTATTTACAATATTATATATATTATATATATATAATTAAATAGAATACATAATTAATATAATTATAATCTTTATATTAAAACATATAATTATAATAAAAGAAAGTAATATTAATATTAAATTTACAATTATAATTAAAAAGTATTAATTTTTTATATAAGTATGGCAATAAATATAATTAAATATAATATCATTAATGAAATAAAATCTGAATTTATACTGTAAGAGTGGACTTCACTTACTACTTTATGTATATTCAATTTAATTAAAACATGACATACTAAATCGATAGAATATTTTAAATCCTATATTTTACATTTTCTTATATTAATTGTTTTACTTAAAACAGAATTATTTTGATTACATAATGCGTAATTTAAAATAGGATATATGAACTATCGAAAAGAATTCACGAAAATCATAGAAAAGTAATATTTACCTGAGGTATAACTGTGAAGATACTTTGTCTTTTACAATGAAATAATCTTTCATTTAATTGAAATTGCGTGATGGCACTTCGTAAACACGTTCGAGTGATCAAATTTCTAAAAGCACCGGTATTTCTTATTAAAATACGAACTCCCGCGAGAGACGCCATTTTCTCTGCAATGAAAAATTTCGCGAAAAGACGTAACCTAATCGTATAACACTAACTTTACTTGTGTATTGCTGTTATCTCATACAGGAGTTTACATGAATTAAAAATTGTAGCGACATCTACTTTCTAACAATATATTTATTATAAAATAAAAATTATGATTTATTATATTTTATCAAGTGCTTTTCAAACTTTTATATATATATACATATATATAATATGGTATCAATTGTAGTTCCAGAGAATAATATTATTTTAAAAATATTAAAATTTATTATTTTTAAACTTCATATACATATTTGCGTATCAATATAATATATTTATCAATAATTTTATTTAATTTATATTCTATTATAAAATATTTTTTAAAAAAATGAAATATTCCAAAGTAAAAATATTACATTCTTAGTAACATTTTGAATCGAGAATATGGCGAAATTGCAAAAATTGACGCAGCTGACGTGATTTGTAGTAGAGTTCATGTTAGTGTTTATCTTTGGCAAGTATTTTTTCTATTACTCAGGCAACGAATTTTGCTAGTGGCTTGGATAAAGTGTGTTTGAATTTGTATCGTTAGTGCCATATGTGCTGGAACAATAGTGATCAATATGTGGGTGAAGCCACAAGAGGTTCTACTGGCAAATGCTTTTTGGTAAATTAATACGTGTATACAATGTTCTATGTTCTGTTATAATTACTGTTTACATCGTATGTCAAAGACAGCTGACAGACAAATACTTAGGCATTTTAGTAATCTTCGAGCAATTAATATATTCAAAATTAACTATTAACTATTACTTCATATATACAAATAATTATCATTTTAATTAATTTGTAAATTTTTTAATTAAAATTATTTGTTTATACTTCGTAAATATAACTAATGATATTAAACTTAATATATTTCTTAAAAGAATTTATTAATTATATTTTTAAATATCTTGAAATGTTTAAAGTTCTAATATGTCAAGAATTTTAAATTATTGCTATATTTTTCTATATGTTATCATTCAATATAAAAATATAAATTACAATATATTGTACATAAGAGATACGGTTTATTAACGATAAGAAATATTCGCGCTATTAAAATCATTTTACTAATTATCTACGAGATTAATTTCCCCTTCAATAATATTTATGAATAAAGTATAAATGAAAAGTGAAAAATTCTATTGATATGTATATTTCTATAATTATAATATTCTATAAATATAATATTATACGAAATTATTGTTGTTTTGTAATATTATAAATTACAAAAATAAAAATTACAGTTTTTATTAACTAAAGTTTTTTATATCTTTATAATGTTGTGTATCTTTATTATGTCTTTATATTTATATATTTATTATGTTTTTTATGATTTGTTTTTTTTTATTTTAAAATATTTACTTTCTTTATTATGCAATTAAATTTATTATACTTATATTTTTTTTTAATATACAGAAAAATTTGATATTAGCTTTATATAATAGAAATATAAATAGTATATTATGTAATTATAATTATTGTGTTTTACAATGAATAAATGAATTTTATATTTTTTTTTAAGGAAAAATGATTTTATTTTGTTATTTTTATTATATAGGATAACAGAACAAGCAACTGTATATTTTGTTTTACAACGTCGTAAAGGACATGGAAAAACAAAAGGTCTTACTTCTATATTGGTAGGAACATTGGATAGTGTTTTTGACACTAAACCTCCACCATTTAGAATATTACATCAAACGCCATCATCAGAAGTTTATTGGGGTAAGGTATTTCAACATAGAAAATTTAGTTTTTAACATAGAAAATTTAATTTTAAATATTTATTTTTTTCATAATTTTTACTTTTTATTTATAAATATATTGATTTATTTTTTTAATTTATATAGCAGTTGCATGCTCTTTGACACATGAAGAAATTTTACAAGATTGGGAATGGCTTCATTCTAATTTAATGGATACTTTAACATCATTTGATACTGAAGAAGAAATTACTGAATTTGTTTGTTGTAAAATACAATCTATTATTGCAAACAATGTACCAGATTGTCAATTTGCAGATGGTAAATTATTTACTATGAAATTAATAAAAAAGTAAAATTTGTACATAATTATTAAAATTTATTTCACAGAAGAGGATCCAGAATCATTTAAAACTGTATCTTTTAAATTTCATCAACTTTTTAATATACCAAAAGAAGATAAATTAGTCAATTATTATTCATGCAGGTATTTGTATAGTTAATCTAAAAATATATAAAATTTTAATAAAACTTACAAATTTTACATATACTATATTTTTTTTTAGTTATTGGAAATCTCGTTTACCTAGACAAGGATGGTTATATTTATCAATAAATCATATGTGTTTTTATGCCTATATTTTGGCAAGAGAAACAAAATTAATTATAAGATGGGCTGATATTACTGAATTAAGTAAAACTAATTCCATCTTGTTTCCAGATAGTATACGAGTTGTAACAAGAGAAAATAAAGAGGTAAATAAGATATTGTATTGTTTATTATTTAAGATATTACATTTTTTATGATAAGTAATTTTTTTTTATTTTTCTTGTAGCATTATTTTTCAATGTTTCTTCATAAATCTGAAACATATTCATTAATGGAACAACTTACAAATATTGCTATGAAAAGGTAATATTATTTATATCAAGTAATCAATTACATCAAAATAAGAATGAAAAAATATATTTAATAAATTAATATTATTTTATTTTTATTAGACTTATAGATGAAAAAAGTGGTTTTAATGAAGATAGAGAATTATTAAGCAAATTAAGGTATTTGATAATTTAAAAATTTCGAATAAAATTTATATATATTAATACAATGATAATTATATTTACAGCAAAAATGTACCTAAAAAACCATCTTTCTTAAAAAGGGATCTTGATGCACGAGCACATTCTGAAGCTTATAGATTACAATTCAGATTGCCAGGTATTGAAAAATTGGATGGCAGTATTGATGCAACATTATGGACACCATATAATAAAAGATACGTATGGGGAAAAATATTTCTCTCTCAAAATTATCTTTGTTTTGAAAGCAGGGTAAATATAATTAAATATAAAAATTTAATTAAATTTATTATATAAAAATTTATGCTTAATAATGCCATTTAATACTTTTATCAATTTAGGTAAGAGGATTAGTAAGTTTAGTTATACCATTAAGAGAAGTAAGACTTATTGAACCTGCTGAAAATCAATCATCCAGTACAGGAATAGATAAATCTATCCTAGTGACAACTGCTCGATCTTCATTTTTATTTGCTCAGATTCATGATCGTGATTTTGTCGTACAAAAAATATCTGAATTATTAGCAAGATCTAAATTATCAAATTTGTAAGTTTTTACATAATATTACTAATTTTACAATTTTACATTACAATTTAATAATATATTTACATTTTAATTAATATATTTTATTTTGATATAGGAATATTGATCATGTATTTTCTCAAAATATTATAAAACATAATGACAGCAATTGCAAAGAAACTAAATCAGTTAATGATTGGAAACCACAACCACCATTAATGACTTTATTTAAAGCTCCATTAACTAATGAAGCAGCATTAAAACAAGAAGCTAAAGAAAAACAATGGGAACTTCATTTTGCAGAATATGGCAGAGGAATTACAATGTACAGAACGACAGAGACAGCAAAACTTATAATTCAGGGTGTACCACAATCTCTTAGAGGAGAAGTTTGGCTTACTTTTTCTGGTAATATAATAAATGTAATCCTATTCACACAATTATGTTAAGGTAATATAATTTCAATTTATTTATAGGTGCTTTAAATGAAATGGTAATGAATCCAGGACTATATAAGTCATTAGTTGATCAATCTTTAGGTAAATCATGTCAAGCAAATGAGGAAATAGAACGAGATTTGCATCGATCTTTACCTGAACATCCAGCATTTCAATCTGACACTGGTATCAGTGCTTTAAGAAGAGTTCTTTCTGCATATGCTTGGAAAAATCCACAAATTGGTAAAAATTTTATCTGTAGTTATTGTTATAAAAATTTCAAAAAATTATCATTTTAATTGTTTTGAAACAGGTTATTGTCAGGCTATGAATATAGTAGCTTCAGTACTATTAATTTATTGCTCAGAAGAATCTGCATTTTGGCAATTATGTAATGTATGTGAATCATTATTACCCGATTATTATGATAGAAGAGTAGTCGGTGCTCTTGTTGATCAAGGTCTTTTAGAAGAACTAGCTGCTGAACATTTACCAACTTTACATGCTAGGTTGCAAGAACTTGGTCTTATTAAAGTTATATCACTTTCATGGTTCTTAACTATATTTTTAAGCGTTATGCCAACAAGTAGTGCAGTAAATATAATGGATTGTTTTTTCTATGATGGAGCAAAAGTAATTTTCCAGGTATAACACATTTTATGTATACTTTATTTTTAGCTCCTTAATTATTTTTTATTAGTCAAAATATTAAATTTTATTGACATTCTTTCTAATAAATACAGAATAAATTACGTACAGAAGAAATTTGAAGTAAACAGGTCTTTCTTCCTGTGTCAGATAGCATTGACAGTACTGGAGTGGAACCAAGATAAATTATTAAATTGCCGTGACGATGGTGAAGCAATGCAGTTATTAACAGATTATCTTGGAGGTGTATACAATGATGAGGGACTTATACTTCCTAGACCAGTTGATAGTGCTACTCCTAATAGAGTAAGAATACTTTTATGAATTGTATTTGTAAGCATTAAAAATTTTATCTATTTACATTTATGTATATTCGTCAATTTAGAGTATATCTGTTCAGACTTTAATATATGAAGCATATTCAAGATATGGATCTTTGACTATTGGTGGAATAGAAAGACTTCGTTTAAAACACAGATTGAGGGTAGTTCAAAGTTTGGAAGATGGAATTGAGAAAAATGTAATTAGGAGTGTTATTGTTGATAAATATATGACAATGGAAGAATTACAGGTATTATATATATTTTATAATTACAGGTATTATATATATTTAAAAATATATATATATATATATAAAACTGTTTAAAAAATAATTGTATTATTATTTAGGATTTATTAAATTTAGTAAGAGAAGAATTAATGAGTCAACGAAAATCTGAACCTGATCGTTATGATCCAACACAGCCCCCTTATGAAGCATATAAAATAGATTTTGAATTATTTAGAATATTATTTGGTGGTTTATCCCCATGGGGAAAATGTAGTCAAGCTGAATCTCTCGCTGCCCGATTATTCCGTGTAAGTTAAAGTAATTTTAAATTTGAGTTTAAAAAGTAATTTTTTTTAAATATAGTTACCTGTATCTGAAAAAAAACAATTATAATAATTGATAAAAAATATTAGAGAATTAACACCTATGTATATCTTAATTCTATTGAATAAGATCAAGCAAATACAGAAAATGTTCATAAGTACTATTGTACTATCAGTTAATGGATCGTAATCGTGATGGTCTACTGAACTTTCGGGAATTAGTACAAGCAATTGGTATGACAGCAACTGCAGATTTAACACAAAGATTAAAACTTTTATATACTCTACACTTACCACCACTACTTACACCAGCTGATTTTGAATCACCAACGCATTCTGGTAAATATTATTTTATATTTAAAAATATTATAATAAAAGAATATTTATTTGGATAATTAATATCAGATGGTGCTGAAGTAGCAGCTGAAGCTACAGATTTTTTTGATAGTATGGAACAAAGCGTTGCTTCTTTGGAAATGCCAGTTAGTTTAGCAGAAGAACCTAGTATTGGTACTTTATCTCGCTCGACAAGTTTGACCAGCCAACAAGGAGATCAATCATGGGAAGTTCAAAGCATGGGTAGTTTACGTTCTATGATAGCATCTAAAGATAGTCCATTGGATCTTAAAACTGTGCCAAAAATGTCACAAGGACATTTTATTGCATTATGGAAAACTCTTTATGACATGTTTCCTGCACAACCAGAAGAACAAGAAACTTATCATTGTATAGCTTCAATAGGTAAATTATATGTACTACAAATATAAAAATATTATTACTATTTAAATCTATATCATATAAATAATAAAAAAAAATGTTCGTAATATATAGGTACACTTTTACTTCAATTAGGCGATGTTGGCAAAAAGTTTTATGTTGGTAGAGATGAATCTGAAGATAGTTTACTTCTAGCCGCTATTGCTGTTCAACAAACATCTTCAATTATGGAACGGGTAACACATTATTTATATTACATAAATCATCTCATATATTATAAATTATACATAAATAATGATTTTCAGTCACATGATCGTAATGGAAACCCATCAAACATAGTTGCATCTACTGGTCCAGATTGGACAATAAGTGTTGAACAGTTTTTAGCATCTGCCTTAACAGGTCAAGCAATAGTTGATTTTTTTAGTAAAAGAGCAGATCTTGCAGAAGCGATTGCAAGTCTAAAAAATCGTAGATTCAATCGCGTTCATTCCTTATCAGATACTCCTGTGTTAAATGTTTGATACACAGGCTTAACTGTGTATAAAAATAGTGTAAGATATATATGAAATTTATAAAATCATAGATTGCCTTGAATAATTGACCAGTAATTTTATTTTCTAAAGAAATTTCTGCATTCATTGCAATTAGATGTATAAATTTTAGTTAAAAAAATAGATTTGTAGTGCTCAAGACATTTTGTAACAAAATAGTAGTTACAAAAAAGATTAAAATATAATGTTTCATTAAACTAATCCAAGTAATATTTAAATTTTATATGATATTACTATTATATATTTTATTGATTTCAAAATATTGATAAGTATCAAAAAAATTTAATTCTTTATGCTTATAATATTCTTTTTTTAGTGATATCTAGTAATACATTATATTAGTTTTTATTATATGAAATTAAAATTTTGCATATGTGATTGAAAATTAATCTTTCAAAATATTAATCTGTATGTAATTTATTGGCCTAATCATGGATATAGTAATCATATTGATCAAAAACAAAAACATAACATCAATAGAATATGCTCAGGGTAATATTTTAAATCTAAAATATCAGTTCCATCACTTTTTAATAATATTTATGCTTAAAAATCAAGTTCCCAGTAAATAATATTAATACATAATAGAAATTTTTGGAATTAAAGTATATTGAATAATTACAAATTTCCATATTTTCCCAATCGTAATATATGCACAAGATTATGAAATATTTTTATCAATTAATAAATGTTGCTTAGTTTTATAACTCTGCTAAAAATTTCAATATATTTGAAATTAAAAAAACATGAAAAAACTGTAACTTTTGATTGCTACTGATTACAATAATAATTATGTCCAATAATAAATTAAGAGACTATACTTATACTATATATATATATATATGAGTATATATATATATATATATATACATCCTTAAGAAATATGAGATAATTCTTCAAAGTATTAAAAAATTTATACTAATTCTTATTATTCAACACATTATATATATATAATATAAAATTTAAAATGGATATATATATTTTAGCATGTTTATAAATTTTTGTTAAATGCAATTGAAATCATATTTTTTTGACACATACAACTATATTTTTAAAGTAATTTTTATTTTTATATAATTATTGCAAACAAAATTTTTGAAATAGAATTAACAAAAAAAAATTGTTCCATCAAAAAAAATATGAAACATTAAAAAATTATCTTTCTATATGTGTATATAATAATTCATTTCATATATAAAACTCTATGTACAAAAATTATATAATAAATTATATATACAAAAAAACCTTTATAAGTTTATAAATATAATTTAAGTCAATAGTTTAATACAATAATACACATTATTTAAATTTTTATATTTTTATTGAAAGAATAAAAGAGTTATATATTAAAAATTTTTTGGTAATATACCATCATTTTTTGCAAGTCTTACCAAACAATCATCAGATTCACCCTAAAAAATAAATTATTAATAACAAAAAATTAAAAATTAAATAAAATTTAAAAAACATACCATTCGGCGTATAGCTCCACAAATTGCATACATTTTTTGTGAATCACTCATGCGTCCAGTTTCAGGATCAACATCAGCAATACTTAATTGAATAGATGCATGATCTTTAGCATGTATAATACGATTACTTGATGAACTATAAAATATATGATTATTATAATTTATTTAAATTTTTAATTCTTTTCAGTTATATTTACAATTTTTATTTAAAGAAATACTTTATTTTTATATCATAAAAAATTGCAATCCACGTGTTACTTACCACTTTCTTGGGATGTATAAGTCAACAAGTACTCCATTATCGTTCTCCATTTTTATATCTACAATAAAATTTATAGTATGAAATTATATTTTTATGTGAAAAAATATAATATTATGAAATTATAAATTAAAATAAATTCTTATTTTTACTTACTAAAAGAGTACCGTAAAATGGCTTCCTATGGAAAAGAACTCTTACGATATAGTATGAATATCATAAAATAAAATCAAGTTTACCAATATAGAGAATAAATCTCTATATATTTCTATTTATTTAAATGTTTATTAATAGATATTAATTTCATAATTTCGAATATATTTTAATTTGAAATATTAAAAATTTTGAATTCTTTTCATAGATTTTGAAATTAACTATCAAAATTCATTTATTCAAAAATTTTATGCATATTAAGTTATGCGTTTTTAGGGTTTTTACGAATTATGTGACGTAATATTAAATTTTTATCCAATTTGATTGGACAATAAAAACACCAGCACGCGCCAAATCAAAATTTTTTGTACGAAATTAAACAATTTTATAAAAAAAAATAAGAAAAAATATAAAATTATTAATAACATATTATAAATTCAATAATAATCTATGTTTTTATTTACTTTTTATTATATATCTTTAATCATATTTTGAAATTTTCTTCATATTATATTCATATATGTAGAAATTTGTAAAACTCTATAAATACATATATATATTGTGACAGTATACTGTCCGTTACAATTTTATGACAAGTAACACCACCAAGCGGATATTAAAAGAAACATTCCCTGCCTATATTACTGTCAAACAGTTCCATCGGACATTCGGTGACTTGAAGTCATCCGGTAAATCATGATGCTCTTATGATGTGCCTTCGTATTTCGTAAACATGAGAAGTGTGTTAATATTCTCTTACGCGTTTAAATAAACTGTGATACGAAAGTGTGTCCAATGTTAAAATATGTTTTATTTATTACATGTATATTAGAAGTAAAGTTAATATATAATATGTAATCGAAAGTATACTTCATGCATTACGATGCAATTACAATATTAATATTAAGTGCACTTATTCGTTTTTTTGTTAAAAATAATAAAATATTAATCGCACGTTCTTATTACACGTGCTCATCGACATGTCTATGAAGGTAAGTTTTTTTTTTCATTAAAATTCCATTATACAATATAACATATACATTCAATTTGGATATGTTTTGAATGAAATATTACATGTCACATTTTAAAATGTAAATAAAAAACGTTTTTAACGAATTTTAACTTAATTTTTGAAATATTAATTTAATATATTAATATATAATAAATTAATAATTTAAGTTAATAATTTATATAATAAATTTTTGTTTTATTCCAAAAAATAAATAAATAAATAAACAATTTCAATTATAATTTAAACTTATTAATTTTAATTTAATATTGAATTTCAAAATTTATGTTTAAAATTTATGTTTAAAATATAATAAAATATATATTCTCATAAAAAAATATAATTTCTTTCTTATAATCTTTCTTATGATTATTTATATATTCATTTATTATTAAAATATGCATATAGTAATAGACAGAGAAAAACTTTAATACTCTTTTATATAATATGTATGCATTTAGAAACATAAAACTAGATGAGATCAGAATAAATTTACGGAGAACTGATGTCATTTCTTGACAGTGTAATAAGTTACACTGTTTTGTTGATTATATGCATGATTACAATTATTATCGCTTTTATCTTTCAATTTATTTTAATATTAGATATAAATGAATAAGTAATTTTAAATATTTATGACTATAGTAATGGATTGAGATCGTAAAAAATGTATTGATGTACTTAATACGAGAAAACATAGATTATTTGAAAAAAATATTACACTTTGATAAGTTTTCATGATATATACATTGCATAAAAAAATTATTTAAATATAAGTTATATATCTATTATTATATTACTGTATATATATATATATATATATATATATATATATATATATATATTAGAATGTCGATTTATATTTTAATTATGAATTTACGCATTTCGTGATTTCATTATGTATGCGATAAATATATGTATAATAATTATTTAATCTCAATTTATTATATTAAAAGTGTTGATTAAAACAATATTTGAAAAATTTATGTTATAAAAGTATTCAAAAGTTTGTAAGTTTCACAAGAAAAGCAGAGAAATTGTGAAAGACTGCATAATTTCGTATAATGCGATTTCAGTTACAGTCGAATAAATTTATAGTTCATTTACCTTTCTTGATTATGATTATTTAATCGATTGTATTATTGAAGATCGATATATATATANCGTTATCGTTATATTTTTGGGGTCTATAAAAATTATTAGGAAAAAAATAGATTATCAAAGAAATTAGGAAAATAAATCAATATTTCATGAAATCGAATTGCTTTATTGTAAAATCTATTTTCCTTCTTTATTATATAGAAAGAATCACCTTGGGATGTGGAATTACATCTGGCAGCGGCACGTGGAGATGCAAAGCGTCTTCGAGTTCTCTTAGATTCTGGTCGTGTTCACGTAGATTGCAAAGATAAGGTAAATTGGAAAAATTATTCGTTCGATGTATCGTACGATAGACTAGATAAATAAGAAATCAGTTACTATTATCAAGCGGCTATTGTTGGGTCAATCGATTCAATATGCAAATCATCACATGTCATTAAAAGAATAAATAATAACATTATTTCTCATCTAATTTATTAGATTACGTATAGATATTCGTTCTACTTTGGCATACAATCAAATTTATCTTCACTATATAGAATTTGGAATGTAATCAAAATAGATATAGTTTACATTAACCTTCTTTTAAATGTCATGGCGATTTTAAATGTCGTGCTATCGTTTTTTTTTTACTAATTTGCAAATGATCAGTTAAATTAAACATATCATTAAAGTCTGGACTATTTAATTGGTCGTTACATCAATTGAGGAACAACAATCGTCGTTATTATAGTAAATTATCAATTAATGATACATGATTCGATAATACAGGAATATAATAAAGTAGAAATTGTATCAAATGTCAAGTATAAATGATTGAAATTATACGATAAATTTATGAATCTTAATTGTCTGTTTAATGATATGTATCTGTTTATTGATTTGTGAGTAATCGCAAGATCCGTTTAAATCAATTAGAAATTCAGGGGGATTTTCATTATTGAGATCATAATGAAATGGTCGCATCCCAATCAATTTATAATCAATTAAATAAAATTTGTTCAAATTTTTTAATAGAAATCAAAAAAAATATTTTTCACTGATTTATTATCATCTTTACTATAAATCATTGATCATTTCATCCATTTTTAGGATGGCACAACGCCTTTAATATTAGCCGCTGCTGGAGGCTATATGGAAGCGGTCACCGAATTGCTACAACAAGGGGCGGATCCTAATGCCAGACGGCTGGTAAGTCCTGAGCACACGTAGCCGGCCCATGAATGAACTAAGAGTGAATGAAATCCGTTGAACGTGCGCGTCCTGGCAACCCCGTTACCCATTGAAGGGAAATACTTTTTATGATAGCTAAAAGTTAGTTTTTTGTTGTATATTTTTTTTAATATAATTATAATTTTCTTATGATTTTAAGGAAATATACATATTATTTCGTTGAAATATTCCGAAGGACGGTTATGTTTTTTATAAATATACCATTATATTTATCATCAGTTTATTATCAACAGTTTCATAATAATACTTGAATAAACTCAATTAAGGTAAAGATATCATTCTTCGATAATATTTCTATTTTTAATTTTTGATGATCTATATCGCACTGATGATGTCGTGCTCTATTTGTATCCGATAATTAATCTTTATGTTTTTGTTGATTATGAACTTACGAAGAAAAAATGATGCCTATAGTTCTTTTACTAGTTTTCCAAAATAGAAATAGAAAACATAATTTTTGATCTATTCATAGGGTTCGAAAAGTCTGTGCGACATAAAAAACTTGTTGCTTATATACATGTAACATGAGGCACCAGGAAGCAGTCGAGTGGCTTTTTTTAAATGGCTCGTAACGATTTATCGCTGAGTTCACATATACTTTCAGGTACCATCAAGAATCTCTGTATTGTATGCAAATTCAATAAAATACGGGACCATGTTGTGATTTTCGGTTATAAAATATCTATTTAGCTTTCAATTAAAAAATCTGATACGTGATTAATTAAAGATAGTTTTAGACAAGCGATCTTTATGTGATATTTTTATTTATTTTCTCTTTTAATATATTAATGTTTAAATTACATTCACTATTTTTTTTTTTTTTAGATATAAAATATTGATGAATAAATAAAGATATAACAATATCAAAATAAAGAAAAATGAAAAAAATTTTTTCTGAATATTTGAAACTAAATAATGATAATAATGTAGAGATTAAATACGCATTAATACAATCATCACAATTCGATTTTCAAAATTTATTTATTTTTATTGATAGCAATTTGAACTTTATTAATAATTATTTTTGAAATTATTATCGCTTTATTCACGATCTAAATGAATTCTTAATCAATTTTAATTATTGAAAGAAAAGAGAGAAATAAAAGAAAAGTAGAATATAATGATAGAATATAAATGCGAGAAAGATGCAATTAATCACGAACTGTTTTGTTTCTCCAATCGTAAGTCGATTATGTGGTCGATAATAGGCGAGTTTCTAACTCATATTAAGAGATTAGAGAACGTATCCTTCTTTCAAATTCAACAAATACCGTGATTTTGTTTTCTATGTTAAAAAATAATATCATTTTTTAATTAAATGCCATGATTCGTGAAAAGTATTCTTCTTAATCATGCTGATGCATTTTAAAATGAATAGTATTCCAAAAATGCGATGATAAATGGATAACAATCATATGAAATATAATTTTCGAATAAATCGAATGATTTCTTCTGGTAATTTTTAATGTTAAACAATTAACAATGTGAATCTAAGAAATAAAAATAATATAGTAAGAATCAGCAAAAGTGAATCGAAACAACGAGAAAATTTCTATTTGCATTGAAAGCTTACACGTGAATTCATTAACGTCAGCCAATTAGACATACTTATTTTATAGTTTCTAAAAAGTGCGACCTGAATACGACGAGGTCGCGATAAATATATGATATATATATATATATATAATATCTCGCTTCTTAAATACTCTGGTTGGCGCATAAAATACCTGTGTATAAAATATGTGTTTATAACGTTTTAAATATGTATATTTGTCGGTAAGCATATTCAAGGTTGCTGAAGCGAAGCATGTTAGGTTGCATCGCAGTATACGCAGGTTCGCGTGTTTCTAATGCATTTCAACAGCAATATCTGCTATAATATGGAACCGGCCACGTAGAACTCACGTGGAGCTCAAACTGTCTAAACGCGGTTTCTGCACAAATTGCTGGTATCAGATTGAAAATCGTGCGTGGGCGTTCGTGACACACTAATCCCTTAAATTTGGCCTCGTTTAAGAAACAGACTTTCGACCGATTGAAACAAATCTTTTCATAATTATCAATATTGTCTTGTTATTCAAATATCGTATTCATTAATTCTTCATTAAATCTTCTGTGTATATATTTTTATTTTTAAAAAATAATTTAATTAGATTTATTAACTTCATTTACAGTTTTTAAATATCTTTTTCTTAATTTAAGTTTCAGCTTAAGAACGTTTTTCGAAAGTAAAACCTTCTATCTAATATCTGACTTATCGAAATCTTATCTTATTTGTATTACTTTAAATGTCTATGTCATACTTGAATCATAAATAGTAACATTAAAATGGTATATTATTTTTATCGTTCAAGAAACTGACAAATTTTTATAAAAAAAAAAAAAATGGAAAATGTTCAATTCCAGGTATTTATTTACATATACAATTACGGTAAAAATAAAATATTAATAAGAAAACAATATGTTTTACTTTGTAAAAGGATTTCAGAATTTCATAGTATTGACTTGATATAAATTTTCCAAACTTTACTAAGAAGTTTCATAAGAATTTCAAATAAACAATTCTCGTAGCACACAGAAAACGTATTATATCGCATAAAACGTTAAAATAGCGTATGCTGGAAAGCAGATTGCTCACAGGAAGTAACAAGTTCATTATAAATCGGCGATGGTCGTCATCCATCCGAGCATCCTCTCCGTTTTGAACGGTAAGCATTAATTGATACGATTATTTAATGGGGACCAGAGTGCAACACTATAGGTACCATGCACCATTTGTCTCTAATTATCACGTTTGTCTACGATCCAACAAATTAATTAAACTAAGAGAAGAGGGAAAATAATTTTAACTTTTTATGTCGTTCCACTTCATATTCGACATATATGCGTCATATATCATAGAATTTGTTTCAAATTATCGTCCAGTGATTTCTTGCAAATCATTGATTCTTATCGAATTATATATTCAAAATTTTTTAAATTAATATGATAATTAATCGCAATTAAAATTGGTTTTTTAATTTTTTTTAAATATTTATCAATAGATTATTATTATAAGGTTATTTTCAATTCAGTCATAAATTATCGAGAATTGAAAAGAAAGAGTCTTTTATACCGTATGCTTTTGAAGACGATATAAGTTAAATGAAAAAAAATATATTCGATCACGATGGCATCTATTTATGACTAGATAGACAGGTTGATCGTCATTATAGAATTTCTGCGGTTTGTAATGGATAGGTATTGTATCTCCCAGCTTGATATGGTTGAAGAAATATCGGAACGTATATATATATATATATGCACTAGAGAACATTATAATATCGACAATAAATAAATTACATATTTTATAAAAAAAGCATAGCTCGATTTGAATGAATTGGGAGTTTTTTTTTCAAACTGATCATCAATGCTTTGAAACAAATATCAGTGAAAGTATATATATAGTTGATACTTGAACAGGTTTGACTTGCATTGGCCTGGACATACGTTGTTCCTTTCGTGGATATTCGAAACACACACCAGTACTTTCTCTCCTTTACCGATGGATAGATATTCAATTCGAAATCGCTCTCTTTTTATTCAATTACTTGGAACCCGATTCATTATAAGTTTCAATAAAATTTAACATTGAAAAGACTAATATTGAATGTTATTTATACTTAAATCAATCAATTGTCTAGAACTTATTGAACTTGTACAATTAGAATCATAATGTTAGAACTATAATATTTTATCGATAATATTTTACATTTATAATTGATGTATTCATTTCTCATACCATACTTCACTCACTCATTGTAAACTATTACGATGTTGGAATTTTACATCACAATAATCGAAATATTCTATTATAATGAGGAAAGAGTTCAAATGATAATACATCAATTCTTTCTCAAGACATTAAGTAAACTACATATAAAGTATTGATTCTTCACAGACACAAAAGGATATCTCTAACATATTATAATAGATACTATGTCGCCATAAAGGCGACAGGATGTCGTTCTTACTGTCAATTATCTGCAAGATGTTATAGAATAAATTTTCTTCGATAATTGTAATTCAGTTTGAATTTTATACAGATTGAAATATAAATGATACTAGAATTATAAAATATTAAATTCATAAAACATTCAAATAAGTGATTATGGAATTTAAGAAGAATATGATATTTAAATAGATGAATGACTATTAATTATTCGACAATATTTAATATTCGATATTTAAAATAATTATTTTAAGTTTTTCTTTTTATGTTTATCTTTTTTATATTTTATAATTAAATTTTTTAATATATTAATATTCATCTCAAATTTATATAATTCTATTATTTTCGAAACAAATTGTTTTATTGCTTCTTTTATAATTTCTATCTTTTGCTTTCTCTCTTTTTTTTAATAATTAATATACTTTTTAAAAAATTATCATTCTCTTTTTAATCGATATTTTAAATATTTTAAGAATTAAAAACAATATTACTTTCTCTTAAGAAAGAAGCTAAATTTATATTTTATATTTCTTCTTTCGTGATTTCTAGCCGACTTTTTTATTTTTAATTAATATGAAACAGAGGCGAAAGTATTTATAAGTTTGTTTTGTATTCTTTTCTATTATATATATTTATAAAAATAGTATAATAATTTTTTAGGAAATAATCATTCGTTTTTTTTTTTCCGTTTTGTCATAAAATCCAAAAAATTTTCTGGCACTTCGTACAATTTTCTTGGTTCATTTCATTAAAATTTTTTAACTTTATTAATTTTTATTTTTAGACAGGTACTACGGCATTATTTTTCGCCGCTCAAGGTGGTTATATGGATATCGCCAGTCTTCTATTGGAACAAGGTGCTATCGTCGATTCTTGTAGCATAGTAAGTTGGAACAAAATAAAAAGTATCGTGTAACCAGGTGAAATTGAAACGATCGACAATTTCTGGTTGCGATTGCAGGATGGCGGTACCCCACTTTTCGTCGCGTGCCAGTGCGGTCACCTAGATGTTGTAGAAGGTTTGATTGAAAGAGGCGCCAATCCGAATGCTTATATGAAGGTGAGATAATTCAAATTTTATGATAAATATTATATTCGCTTAATAATTTAGAAAAATTATTCTTAATATGTGATTAAAAAATATTAAATTAAAAGATATAAAATCTGTATAGGATGGTGCCACAGCGTTATTTATTGCTGCTCAAAATGGTCACGTGCGTATCTTAGAAGTTCTTTTGGAGCACGGAGCAAAAACGGATGCTGCAAGAACCGATGGTGCCACGCCTTTATGGATAGGAGCGCAAATGGGACACGATCATGTCGTGAGGAGGCTTTTGAAAGCTGGTGCGAAGGTCGATGCCACCAGACATGTAAGTCGAGAATAATCGTACAAAGAGAAGAAGTTAGGATCGACATTTCAAAAGAATAGCTAGTCTGAGTGTTTTTTCTTTATAGGATGGCGCGACTCCACTATTTAAGGCGGCTCATAAGGGCCATGCCGCTGTTGTAGGTGAGCTACTGAAGTACCGTCCATCTCTTGGTATTCTTCCAGTAAGTAAAAGTATTTCTCTTAAATTAAAATTTTAAATTCTAAGAAAAATGTAAAAATAAATTGGTAATTAATGAAAGTTAATAAAATTATTGTTAATAATGTTAAGGAATTATTTAAATATTATTTAAATAGTTTACAAACAAACATAAAAAATATATTTATATTTTAAAATATAATAAATCAGTTTTATATTGGATATTGATGTATATAATAATATTTGAAATATTTCCTGTAATTTCTTTTTCCATAATTTTCATTTAAAATTACACAAAAATTTTTTTCAGAATGGTGAAAGTGCATTGCATGCGGCAGCATTAACGGGACAAATGACTGTTACAAGACAACTGGTAGGTGCAGGAGCAGATCCTTTACTCGTAAATCAAGAAGGTATCACGCCTCTTCAATTAGCTATTAGACATTCACAAACACAAGTGGCCAATTATTTAAAAGATAAAATTAGAACGCGTACAGGAACATCTTAGCAAAATCCATGTTTATCTACTCTAATAAAAATTAAAATGAAAAAATAAAAAGAAAAGAATGTAGACCAGTGAAAGAAATCAGTATTTCTAAAAAAAAAAAAAAAAATAGATAAATAAATATATATATTAATTTGTATACTTTAGAAACAGTTTATATACGAAATAATCAAGTATAAACGAATAATAAATGAATTTTTATCATATATCGCATAGCGATGAACAAGACTAAAAAATAAATGAGATATTGATTTATATTAAAATCACAGAATTGTGGTTTAAAACTCCGTCATTTTTTTAAAACTGTTATTTTTATTGTATGTATATTTAGATATGTATAAAGCATATTCTATCTAAATTTAGATGAAATATATTTTAACGTATTCTTCTGTTGTGTAAATATATCACAATATCGAAAATCTTTTAAAAACATTTTTTAATGTAAACGACATTCATCTCAGAGACAAGATCAACAGAGTTGATTTTGCATTAGATATATTAGAAATATATATCTTGTTAATACTGAATTCGTTATATAAATGTAATATAAATGTACCTTCAAATTATATAATTATTTTGTTCTAATTGATAGTTAAGACTGATTGATTTGTTTTGAAAAAGAGTAAAATTTAATAATTTTTTAATACTAAATCTATTTCTTTTTGTTGATTTATTTATATATTATATTAGTGTTAATGCGATACGCACAGAAAAAAGAAAGAAATATATTTTATGTTCTCTATGGTGATATTAAAATATTTTATTTACCAATAAATAATATAACGAAATATATTTATAATTGCTGTTTAATGTTACTTTATAATATAATAAATACATTTATTGTTTTCCCAAAGTGTTATATTTATTTATTGAAAAATTAAACAGAAAGAATGTAATATGGAAATTGTAAATAACATACAAAATTTGCCATAACTATTAACTTTACTCTATAACATGCTAATACGATGTCATATGAATATTACATTTTTTTTATTTATTTAATATCACAGAATTTCTTTGTAGATTTTGTCTACATTTTACTTGTTTTATTATTATCAAATCATAATTAAATATAAAACATTTATTTGCAATATATTTTTAAATAATAAATCCTATTGGCCAGTAATAAGGTTTATTAAATGAAATAATTTTTTTTTAAATTTAAACAAAAATATTTTTAATATCGAAAAAAATAGGAAAAAAGAAAATAAAATAGTTTAAGAACAATGAAATGTTATAAAATCATTATTATCATTGTTATAAATATAAAAAAAAATGTATGAAAGAACAAGTCAAAGGTTTGCAATTCATTTCAAAACTGTCCTTGTATCCAGATGTTAAGTGCTTATTTCCTATTTCATTTCAAATGCAAAATATCTTTCAAGTATTATAGTATAACTGTGAAGTGAGTCAAATCATTCAAAGAATAAGACAATATACAAATATTTTTAACTATTTTTATAAATTATATGCAACCGATTATAAGTAATAATGTCAACGTTTTAACATCAATTTTATCAATTATCTCTGCTGATAAGATAGATAACAGAAAATAAATTTTATATGTTGAATTCGCGAAATTATCAGTTATACGCTGATTTTCAAGCAATAACTATCATGGTTCGTGATCGAATGCCGGAATTACGTGCTGTTAGTATTTAATCATTCATTATTCAATAAATTCAAATTATCACTTACATCATGTCATTACAGTAAATAAAATACACATGAAATATATCAATAATAAAATCTATTAGTAAATATTTAAAAATAATTCTATTTCATATGAAATTTGAATATTATTACTTTTCTGTTGAAAAAATTATATATAATGTAATATTTTTTCCCTTTCTTATCTTTTTAGTATCAAAATAATAGCACTACATTTGGTAAAGGATTTTTACAAGATGTACATATCCAAATTTACCAAAATAAAAAATTGAAAGAAGTATTAGATAAAGTATGTATATACATGTATATGAATATTTAAGTCATCATCTAAATATCACAGACTTTTATATTAGCAATAGATATAAAATAATGTTAATATAGGTTGAAGGAATTCGAGATTTAATTCAACTTATTGCTGAAAATACTGCTATTGTAAGGAATTTGCATAATAATGTTTTATCATATACTAATAAAGGTAAGATCAAAGTACCAAATGTTGTGCTTATCTGATAATTAATAATTTATATATTTTAGATATACAAAAAGAATTGGAAAATCGAATGTGTACTATTTCACAAACGTCATTTCGTATTCAACAAAAATTAAGAGGTAGGTATATTCTTTCTTATATTTCTATATACTGCATCATAAATAAAAATAAAAAACAAAAATAATTTGTTTTACATATTCTAATCAGACTCACTATCATCTTGAATTTGAAAAATATTTCTTTTTCTCATTTTACGATCAATATTAGTTAATATATTTTCATTTTGAAAAAAACTAGAAAGTCTTCTAACTTTTGAAGCATGATTATCTATATCAAAATCAGAATGTTTAAATGATTTGGGTGTGCTTGTACTAGGACCAGGTTGAGAAGGTGAATATAAAATTGGATTTGAACATATTGGAGAATTATAACCATTTGAAATACTAATTGGTGAAAAAGAATTTACCGATGTACTTCTAGAATTTAACAATTCAGAAAGTGAAAGACGTTGCAATACAACTTTAGGATATAAATTACTTCTTATTAAATTTAAATTTTTGTTAGATGCATTCTGATTATTCATTTCTGATGGAGAGATCTCTTCTTCAGTAAAATTGTCATCATCAAATCTAATATCTCCTACTTGTCTGAAATATATTTATTTAATGAATAATAATAATAATATATACATTACTAAACAAATTTGTACATACTTTTTAAATTGTTCCACTTCTTTTTCCAACTTAGGATATTCACTTAATATGTTTGCTAGTTGATCTTTGTTATATTCAGAATATGTTTTAATTAAAATCTTTTTTACATCATTTTCTAATGGTGATTTTAGAATAGACAATTTCATTCTAAGCTTTATTAAGATAGGTAATAAAACTTCTAAGCCATGTTTTTTTATTCCTTCAATAATAATGCTAATTGCATTAGAAGTTGAAGTAATTGTTTGAACTGTATATTCTTCACTTTCACCTTGATCATCATCATTTTGTTTGTTAAATGATGATGGACGTAAATGATTGTTGCTAATTATATATAATGCATCTTTTAAAACACATGCTCCTTCTTCTTTTTTAACATCAATTAAATCAACACAAGTGCCACCAAGTATTTGACTAGTTACTTTTACAAGTAATCTTATCTTTCCAGGAGGATCTAAATGATCTAACATAAAATCATAAATTGCTTTTCGTTTTTTTTCATTCTTTCTTCCAGGAAGTGTTAAAACTTTTTTTTCTTTTTCACAGAGTTTAAGATGATAAACTTTATGCTGAGATTGGTAATTATTATAATGATATATACTCTGTAAAAATTGTTGTGATATTAAAGATTTATTTTTTGTTAAAAGACGTTCTTCTATAAGAAAAATGGTTAATTCACGTATCATCTCATCAGAATCTGATAACATTGTTAATATATGAAAAAAAAAAGGACCCTTAATTTTTATATAATCTTCCAAAAGTAATTGAATAAATATCACCATGATAGTTTCACGCACTTGTGGATTTGAATCCTTCATACTTACACACATATCTGGTAAATATGGTTCAACTAAAGCAGTGAATCTAATACAAATATCAGCTAAAGCTTTTGCAGCATTTATTCTTACAGGAATTTGAACAAGCGAATTTAAATTTATTTCTTGTCTCATTAATTTACCAAATATTGGAACTACTTCCTTTGCGATTTCACGATCTCTTATTGATTGTTGTCCTAAAATAACAACTGCTGAAGCTTGCAGTTGTTCTATTTTTTTTATTATTTCTGGTAATATATCCCATTCTAATAATATTCCTTGCAAAATTCGTAATGTCAATGGTGAAATTTTGCAGCTACATAAAATTGCTGCATGTCCTAATGTAAACATAGCTTTTAAATAATTAGGTGCTGCCTCAATAGCTTGATCTTCACTTTCAAAAATTTTTGCAATTTCTATTTCTGAAAGTTTTATGAGGTTTAACATATTTGTTTCTAACAAATTATTATTTTTGTCAGAATTTAAATAGTGAATTATATTATGTATAATATCTAAACAAATGTTAATTAATCCAAAATTAATTTTAAATTGTTGTAAGCATTCATATAAATAAATATGAAGATGTTTTAAAATTTCACAGTTTAATGATTTCCAAGAATATCTTAAAGCTTGTAGAACTAAACTTGTGCAAAAATTATTTTCTGCAAAAATTTCTTGATAATTTGAAAAATATTTGTTCATATTTGGTAAATTGGTATTTTCAGCCAATGCAACTAAGAAGACCCAAGCTTCTATGTTATTATTTGTTCCAATATGAGATTGTATATTGTTTATTATAGAATTAGTAACAACACCATTCTTAATCCATAGATTGCAAGCTTTTGATAAATGTTTTCTCATTTTCATTTTAATTATAGTATTTAAAATTTTCCATGGCAAATTATTGGCTGTGTTATCAATACTTATAGAAGTATTTTGTATTTTATTTAATAATAGATTTTGTAAATATTCTAACACTTTTTCTTGTACCTTAATTTCAATGTCAAATATTTGTGGTATAACAGTTCGTACCCATTCATTTAAAAGTTGAGAATTATCTGGAAATTCTTGTAAAAGTTGAGATAAAACTTGTACAGCAAATCGTCGTACTATTAACACTGGATCTCTGCATCTAAGACTTATTACAGATAAAACTTCATGTATCAAAGATGGAAACATTAAAATTAAATTTCTCAAGATTTGCAATGAGCTTCGTCGTACCATTGCTCTTTCATCTTCTAATCTTTCTATCAACATAATTATTAAGATATTTGAACTTGGTAATAAATCAATGTCCTTAAATAGAGAATCTTTTATGTCGTGAAATGAAAGTAATTGTTTATTTGTATTAGATTTTTTAAATATAGTTTGAAATATTTCTTTATCTATTTCATTATCAGATTCTGTAAATTCAGCAATTATTGCCATAGCTTTTCCTCTTACCATACACGAACAATCCATACATCTATTCAATATAATTGCAAAGAATATTCTTCTTATTTTGATTTTTAGACTATCAATTATATTGCAATTCATTGAAAAAGATTCAAGTAACAATTTCCCAATTATTTCTTGTGCAAATAATCTAAAAGGTATTTTTGAGTGATGTGATAATAGTATTAAATCCTTAAAAGCTTCTAATGCAGTATTCTGTTTACATATTCTAAAAAGTTTTACTAATACATTAGCTTGTCTTTGTCTAGCTTCAAATCGATCTGGACATGTTAGCATTATATGTTGTATTAATGTTAGAATTGCAGTCTTAGCTTCTTTTTCAAATTCATGTAATAAATTTTTTAAAAAATTTATGGTATGTTCACGTACATTTGTAATAAATTTTATTTGTGCATCCATATGACTACATAATAAACGTGGTAATATATACTTTGCTATAAATGTTATAGTTATTTCAATAGGTCCATGTTTATTATTACATAATTCTTTTAATGCCATATAAGCATTTTGTGGCAATGAAACATCCAAAGTACCTATTTGTTTATTAAAACATTGGATGACTGTGCAATCATCTTCTATCTTTGTAATTTCAACTAATCCATGAATAGTAATATCTAATGACTGCACATGATCTTTAAACCAAAATGATTTTATCATTACAATAAAGCTGCAAATAATAATATTTAAATTTTTTATAAGAACTTCTTTTTCATGAGGTGAAAGAATATTGATTTCATTTACTAATTCATCAGTAACATTTAAATCATTTAGATATATTCTTTTATTACGTTTCTTAATAGAAGGTTGTAATTGTTCTGAACCCATTTTAAGTGTCTCTATAGCTTGTTGATACAAATTAGAATGAAATATATTAAATGCACTACTACCAGGAATGGTTAGAAGTACAAAATATAAATTAGTTGCATATAGACATGATTGTCTTGTTTCTTCATTGGTTTCTTTGTTTTGACCAGTTTTTATTATATAACCCAATACAGCTAATAAAGCATGCACTTTTATATTCATAGTAATTAATGTATTCCACGATATTTCAGAACAATAATTTTCAGAATTATTCTGATTTTTACCTTCTTCTAGCCAAGTTTGTATTATAGTACAAGATTCATGTAAAAGTAATCTCATGTCTTCACTCTCTAAAAACATGAGGTACTCATCAGGTGGTTCATTGTAAATCATAAATTCTCCATCCCACACAGATTGAATCCAGTCTTCATTTAAGTCACTAAATTTAAAATTATCGAATATTTTTAAAGATTCCATAGTAACAATTGTATTAAGTTTAAATTATTTTAAACGAAACTACAATTATTATCACATTTCCTTAGCTTACAAATATAAACATAACCTTAACTTATCACTTGATAAAGAAAAATTATAGCCTCAGGTTATCATTTTTTGAATACGTATCGATAACAATTTTAATGTTTCATTATGGTATAAACCAACAAAAAACTTTATTGACAGTTTATCATAAAACATCTCGTAAGAGCTGTAAAAAATTGTATAAGAGATTTTGGCGTCCATTCGAAAGCGGGAAACTGACTGACCAATTGCATTCATTGAAAAATGCAACGTAAAATATTACCCTTCCAAACAAAAATATCAAATTTTAATGTTATAAAAATCTATTGATATTGATATTATATATTTGAGAATATTGTGATGATTTTTTTCAAACTATTATCTTCGGATTTTTTTCTGAAAAAATCATCTTTTATTATGTCATATGATGTACAAAATGTGAATTATAAAAAATTAAAATAAATATAATATATAAAAATTAATTAATTATGATAAAAATTAATTAATTAATTAATTATATATTTAGTTCTACTTTGTTTTGATTTTTATAAATTGTTCAAATATTTCTATTTTATAGAAATGAGTAAAGAAGTTGTTCCCATTGATGATTTAACCATAACTAGTGCAAGAGAAGGACCAATACATATACGAATTAAAGCATTACAATATACAACAATGTTAAAATTATTTTCTCAAATTATGGAAGAATATAATAATTCTATGTTGAGATATAATGAAAAATGCCGTTTACTTTTACATCAACAAAAACTGTTAAGTATGTTTTTTCTAAAAATTGAAAAATACATATATATTTTTATTTAAATATTTTCATATTATTTTTACTCATTTTTTAGTTAGAAAACACATTACAAGTGAAGAATTAGAAAAGCTACTTGATGTTCAAGAAAATAATATATTTGTTGATAATGTAAGAATTAAAAATTTATCCTTTTATAATATTAATTTTTTTAAGATTAAAATAAATATAAATTTTGTATAAATAGATTTTAGAAGATAGTAAAATTGCAAAGCAACAATTATCTGATATTCAAAATAGACATAATGAAATAATAAAAATAGAAAAATCTCTTGCAGAAGTTAGAGATATGTTTACAGAAATGGCATTTCTTATTGAGAAACAAGTAAGTGTAAATAATAAAAAAATATTATATAACTATAAAAACGAATTTTAAATATAGGTATATAACAATTTTTATTTTATTTATAGGGAGAACAAATAAACAATGTGGAATATTTTGCTGGAAAAACAGCAGATAATATTGATTCTGGTCGTATTGATCTTAAAAAAGCAGAAAAAAAGAATCAAAGATATAGAAAGGTATATAGCAATATTTATAGCAATAATACTGTATCATTTAATAAACAATTATCTTTTTTTAGAGAAAAATTAAACTTGGTATAATAATTAGTATAATAATAATTATTTTCTTGATAATCATCATCTTTTTATAGAAAAAGAAACAAAACTTTAATTTTAAAAAGAAATAATAAAAAATTTATTCTATAATATTTAAGATATTTATTATCTAAATAATAAAAACTTAGAAAAAAAATTATATATAATTGTATATAATTAATTTTTATCATGTCAAATTAAATATTATAAAACTTCTTATATAAAAAAAATATTAAAAATGGAAATGTATTACTTTTTACTATTAAATACATAATTTTCAAAGTAATTAACAAGACCTTTTGCACTAGGCCTAACTTTATAATCTGTAGTAGTACATGCAAAAAATACTTCAAGTACTTTTTCATATTCTTTTCCTAGATTAATAGCAGGTAATGAAGGACGAGTACCTGTGATTATTAAGGTATTATATCTGATATACTAATTTTTAAAAATTATTTTATTTTATTGAACATTATTATTCGAACACTTACCATATTTTGTATTGACTATTTTATTAAGAAAACTATTGCTATCATCCATATTGGTATCATATTCATTTGTTATATTGTTTTTCATTTTCATTTCCAACATTGAATCATCTAGATAAGAATCATCCATTTCTGAGGATTCTATGTGAGGTGCTGACAAAGCTATCATTTCCCAAACTACAAGACCATATGCCCAAATGTCTGCTTTATTTGTAACAGGACCATCTTCTAAAATGTCAAAGTTATAATTAATTATACTGTAAACTTTATGTAATAATATTATAATAGATATAAGATATTAATTAACCAAATATTATTTCTGGAGCACTCCAACATTCAGTTCCTACATAGTTGAAATTTCCATTTGAAGTATCTACTTCTAAAGTTTTTGTGAGTGGTAAAGATACTCCAAAATCACATAGTTTAACTATTTTATAATCTGAAGAGATTAATACATTATAACTTTTTATATCACCATGCAAAATATAAGCAATATGATGCAAATATTCTAATCCTTTTGCAATTTCATACATTATTTTCAAAATATCATTAGCAGGAAATGGATCATCATCAATATCAAGTTTTTGTTCTATTCTGTCACCTGATAAAATTATATTAGCATAAGAATTGATAAATTTTTTTATGCAATTTATTATAATTATTTATTACTAGATATTTTTCTTACCTAAAGAAGCATCCAATTTTTCCATTGCCAAACATGGTTCACCATTTGGAAGTTTACTAAAAGCTCGAAAACCAATAATATTTGGATGATTTAATTTACGAAGTATTTCCGCTTCAAACTGAATACGTTCATTATATTTTTTATCTTCTATAATTTTGGAGTTACGTTTTTTTATCGCCCATGGTGAACGAATAAAACCGACTTTTGGTGATCGTTCCAAACTAAATACAGTAACTCCTATTAACATATATTAAAACAACATTAATGTTTAATAATAATAATTTTAAATATTTATGTTTCTTTACCACATCCATAACCTATTTGTTGTAAAAACGGTGAGGCTGGTATTTTAATAGGTGTTTGCAATTCTGGATTATCTTCTATTCTAGTCTTATACTTTTTTATTGTTGGCGTTTTAAATTCAGCCATATTATTAACATATAAAAAAATTATTTAAGTTCAACAAAATTCGTTCTTTCTAATTTGTCGGTTGAGTTTTAAATTTTCTCGATATTGACGTTTAATAATACCAACTTTACATGTTAAAATATTAAGATACAAAGAAAAACAATGATACACATCAAGCTATTTTTCATAATTGAATTCTATTTCTTAATATTTTTTATATTATTTTTAATATTTATGAATTATTTAAAAAAGCAATAATTCAAGATTTATAATATTTCATATTTATATATTAAATTATTATTATTGGTAACCATGAAAGAAACATCTCAACAAAGTACTTATCTATTTTAAATATATAATTAGATATAGTTACAAAAAAATAACAAAAAAATATAATTAATATTTTATAAATATAAATATATATAATATAAATATAAATTAACAAGATATCATATTATATATATTATATATATCATATATATTTTTTTATATATTAAAAAATAATATATTTACTATATGTCAACAATGAGTATTCAATATATGTCATTTGTATTCTATGAAAAATCACATATATTAATATAAAAAATACATAAATTTTTCATAATAAAAAAATAACGCCAAAATAATTTAAGTTATAATTAAGTTATAATTAATTTAAGTTATAACCAGAATATTAATATATATTATAAATTATTATGCTTTTTTCTAAAAAGCAATATATAAAAATAATTAAATATTGAGTTATATTTTTTTAGTGTTTATCTTCTTGCGATTCAACGAAATTATTACGGAATACATCCAACAAAAAAAATAAAAAGTTCATTATATTATTCATTACTTACTTATTTACTAAAAATTATAGTGAGATAATAAAATTTGTCGTGTACACGCATTATACATGTTTTGATAACAGTTGTTTGATACATAATGCCATACATAAATCATATTTACAAGAATATAAAAATATTATGCAGAAATATAATTATTTTGAAATAAATTTATAGACAATATATAATAGACGATATGTATTAGTAAACTATAAAAAGAAACAATTGTTAAATAAAACCGATAGTATATTAATTAATTTTAAATAACATAATTAATTTTATTAAATCACAAGAAAGAAAATAGAAGTATGAAGTGTCATTCCATTGGATTGATATTTAATTAAAATTATTTCTATATGGAAAGAATAATAAATATAATATGCATGCTATTTCTTTTTAATAAATTTTATTTTTAATGTGCATTTAAAATTATTTAAGATTCTATAAATATAAAATACTCTTTTAACATAGTTATATTTAAATTTAGTGAACATATAAATGATTCATTGTTCAGTAATTCTTTTACTCTGTTACAATAATTGTTATCAAATTTTTTTCAAGTCTTAGTGCTATTAAATCTGAATGTTTTTTTTTAAACTGAAAAAAATATAAGAATAATAAATATAATAATCATTTGCTATTAATAAATAATTAAAAATGTAAATGACAAAGAATACAAAATCACATGTATTTATAATTATAAAAATATTTTATAAAAATATTGATCAAAATATATTTAGTAATAATTTCTTTCTTCTAATGCAGTGATTGCTATAAAATTTCTTTTAACAATAAATCATACCTCTCTTGTTAAGTATGATTCACAGCAATTCGTTTGAATTTAATGTTATTATGCGCCATGTTGTGAATATTAGCAATAACGACGCATGTGCATCAATTCATAACGTTAGTTGTATCTCTAACAAAAAAGTGAAAAATACATTATTTCATCGGATTTATAGATAGATTATCGATCTTCAAGTGTTAACGAAACTAGTTGAAATCTATTTATGAAAAAAATAATTTTAAAAAAATTCCCATTTCAAATATATACACTGATTGAACTGTTTTTAAGTGTTTTTAATGGAATGAAACAAAAAATTGAGCTAAATGATAGTTTAAAATGAAGTTCAAATAATAAATTTTTTATAATAATAAATATTCTCTATAAAGTATTCTCAAAATTTTCTAACTTATATATATATATATATATTCGGTAAAGTAACGAAAATAAAGAATTTCGATGAAGAACTTTGAACTCAATAACATCAAAAATTTTTTCGATATATATAAATACGTATGTAATTTTTCAATATATATGTATGTACATTTTTTTATTTAATTTTCTGAAGTTAGTATTCTTAATTACTATATTATATTTAAAAATAAAAAAAATATATTTTTATCAAAAAATTTTCTATACATAAATTGTTTTTGATATTTTAAAATATTAACAGTAAAATGATTTATAAGTTATAATGATATGAAATTTTTTTTTTTTATTAAATTTTCTCAATGATCAATAATGAAATCAATTTATTTTGCATTTTAATTATAGAAAAAAATAAAATAGAAAATTCTATTTTTCTTTTCAATATCTTTCGAATACTTTGATTTTTAGTCAAAAATATTTCTAAGTTTTAAAATTCTATTATAATCTATTCTATTATAATCAGAATATTTCTATTAAATTAACAATCTTTCTTCAATTTGATCTTATCTTATTTATAAATTTTTAAATATATATAGAAAGAAAAAATTTCTAATAACTTTCATTCATTATTAGATTTTGAAAATATAATTTTAAATAATATATTTTATATTCTTAAGATATCTTCCGGGTATGATAAAAATTAGTATCCATATATAATACTTTATTAAGTTTAATTCCATGGTTTTGCATTTTCGTTAGTCGCGTGAATAGATGCTCTATCGACTGTAAAGAATGCTTCTATGGTACTTTCTGCTTGAAATAATTGCTCATTTTTTTGGAATATCGATAAAAATTTAAAGCTCATAATTAAATGATAATTTTTGTTTAAGATTGTATTTAAAAATATAAATTTTTCTTTTTATTATTTAATTATTGATTTTTATATATCATTTCAAATTTTCATGTGTCATTTATATGAGATTTCTTATTTTTTACTATGTTATTTTTTTTAATTTTTCAAATTGTCACGGAATTCTTTTATGGAACAATACTTGAAAATCCATAACGTGCAAATTTTATCAAAATTATTGAATATATCATATTAAAAATTTATTTTCATAAGATAATATGTGAACTTATATACTTAATTATCTAAATATTTGAAAAAAAACAGGCAAAATTTATCCGGTATCAAAATCTTTAGCATAATGATATAAAAGCTCATGAATATCATCTCAAATAAAAATAATCAATTAATTTTAAGTTTTGTTGTTGTTGTTAAGCTAAAAATAAATTTGTGTGATGTTGAATTTTGTTTGTTATCAAAAAATCTATATTGTATAAAGTTTAAGCATAAGAATATTGTATGAAATTCATGGTAAAATTTTATTTGAAAATTAAAAGAAACCATAGAACATAAATTTTATTTAAAATTTGTTTCCATTTCACATTAATTTATTTAGTAATATGATAGAATTCATCTATCTTAGCTAAATATTTTAATTATTCATATTATCGATATAATATATTTTATTATTTTAATAGAAATAAAAAAATTATTAATCGAATGAGAAATATACCTTTTATTGCATTTTTAATCAAATTAATTCATAGAAAATGGAATATAAACTTATAATAGAATATAATTATGTACAAGTAAATATACTTTGATTATAACAATAAGTCAACCTTTGTAAGAGCATGCGCAATATTGACTTTTTATAGAAAATACAGTAGCAAATTTATCAGGGATAAATCTCGCAGAACTTGTGTATCCGTTGTGTTTTACTCAAGTATTCATTAATAAGAGTTCTATAATTACATGTATGTACATAAGTGAGATGAAAAAATCCTTAACATATTAATAAATATTAGTAGATTTTAATTTACTATATATATAATATAATTTTTAAATTGTGCTTTTTATTAAAATAATTTTATTAAAATATTTATTATGTTAACGGGAATACTTAGAGGGTATGTTATAAAATACAATAGATTTATTTTATAATAAATAAGTATAATAATAATGATAAAATATTGAAAATCTTCATTCAAATTTAAAATATTTCAATTTCATCAATTTTTTAAAATTTATATTTTAATCAAATTCATTTTAAATATACTAAATTATTTTGCTATTTTTAAATATATTTATATATTATATTTTATAGAACACTTTTATGTTGTGACAATGAAAATTTTACTTGGAATAATGTAATTAACATAAACAGACATGCTTTTAATGAAACTACGTCTTTATTACATGTCGTTTATAGAATAATAATTCCTGCAATTATAATTGGCGGTATTTTTGGTAACATTTTAATATTTCTGGTGTTATCCACTCCGATGTTTCGAGGAATTGCATACTTATATCTTCGAGGATTAACATCAGCACACATTGGTGTTCTTTTATCTTGGATACCTATATGTATGTATCATGATAAAAATATTAAAATATATGTAAAATATAAAAAAATTCTAAATTAATTCCAATAAAAATATTGATTTCAGTTATTAGATTAGGATTCGGAATGAAAAATAATTACCCATCCGTTTTTTATCATGCTCATTTGGAATTGGTTGCTGTAAACACCTTTGCTTTAGCCAGCATTTTAATTATGACCAGCGTAATCGTCGATCGATATATCTTTATTTTTTTCCCGACTCGTATTCGTAGCAGGAATGCACGCAAGAATATTCATTCTTTCATTCTATGTTCTTTCATTCTTGGATTTGCGGTATTAAAATGATATTTTTTATTTTTTCTTAGAAAAAAATAATCATTATACATATCAAAGATCCAATTTTATTTAAAATCATTTTATAGGTAAGCGCTCCCTTAACAGGAATGAGAACAGTATATGAACAACAAGAAGATACTGGGACAATTTTTACATTACGCGAAAATATATCCATTACACGAAGTGTTTTGTGGAATGTATATATTTGGATGATGGAAATTATATTACGACTTTGTCCAACTATAATTCTTCTTTTGCTAAACAGTTTTGTAATCAAGAGATTTTTACAACTCAATGCTAAAAAAAGAGAATTTCAATCAGTTTCTGAAAAATTTCGCAATCCAAATATTCCTGAAACCTCTCTATTAACTCGCAATCGAGGATACAGGTACTGTAAAAACAAAGACAAAAATAAAAACAAAAAATGTAGAGATTTTCATAAATGAAAGATTAATTTGAAATATCGTGCAAAAAAATTTTTTTTATTTAAAAAAAAATTTCGTTCTATTAATAAAATGCGTAATATTTACAGAATACTTATATTTTTTTTTTTAGAGAAGAACAGCATTTAGCAATATTAATGGCGATAATGGCAATATGTTTTATAATAACAATGATTCCTTCAATATTGCTTGAATTTTTACATCATGATTATGAAAATATGAATGATGATTGCCTTTTATTTCGAGCATTTGCTGCTGTTACAGAGCTTTGTAATTTTGCTGCCCATATTATCATATATTTTTCATGTAGTAAAGAATTTCGAAAAGAATTTCTCAAAATTCTTCAGGTAGATAATTTTAAAATGTATTTATAGTTAAATAAAAAATATTTTAAATCGAATTTTCTAATTCTAAAAATTTAAAATAAAGAATAGATGCAGAAAAAGTGTTATAGAAGAAGATTTTGATCGACCAATAGGGGAAATTGAAGATTATAGTCGGCATGGTACAACAGTTCGATTAACACCTGAACAAACAAAATTAAATTCTCCAGCTTCTGTAAGTAAATTGAATCCAATGGAAGAAGATAAAGAATCAGAAATATTAAATGCCGCTGATGTTGTCTAAGAATTATATTATATATAATTTATTATATTATAATATATTTTATATATATTTTATATAGATACTACATAATATATTCATTTATTTAAATTATAATATATATTATAATGAAAAATATATGATAAACATATAATGAAATATTATTTTATTTCGTCATGCAAAAATCATTATATAATAAAAATTATATTTCGTGAAAATATTTTGGAAACTAATATTTACCTCAAAAAGTATTAATTAATTTTAATTATTATTAAAAATAAAGATTATATTTTTTTATTTTTTATTGGATAATAGTATCCCAGACAAAAAATATAGATCTATTTTTGAACTTTAAGTATTAGGGATTTTAGAGTTTCTCAATCTTTAATAACATAAAGAAAATAAATTTTAATTAATTAAATGTAACACAAATTAAATATAAATTATTTCTAATATAAATTGCAAAGAACATAAGAAACAATCTTATTTTTTTAACATCGGTTTTTCCAGAATAGTTCAGAATATGTGAAATCACGAGAAATTATGAAATTATAAAATGTCACATCTATTCTATATCTTATCTGTGCTTGTATGCTATTTGTATGTATAAACATATAAATACTGTGTCTATGGTATGATAGCAGTAAAATATTTGTAGTGCAATTATTTAATTATATTTGTATCAAATTTATTAATCATTACAATAATGATACTAGATGGCACTAGTAATCACGAACATATAAATTATCAAAAAAATAATACATAACCTAAACTGTCAAATTATACATAGATCACTTCGCTATTATAAGTATTTTTTATTACAAGTATTTTTTACACAAAGTTTTAACTCAATAGTTTTTTTCCTCGATGTAGTTCATTGTGTAAATAGTTGGGTATGCTTAAATATATATAAGCATTTACTTTATATAAAATATAATTTAATATGATTTATATTTTTTCATATAAAATTCTAATATTTATAAAATTGATTAAATAATTATTATATTTTTGTTTTTTTTACAGTTAGTCTTTAATTATGTGTGAATTATCACCAGAATTAATTATTAAACCATTAGCTCTTATTGGTTTGAGTGGTTTAGATATTGCCAATCCTATACATCGGTCAATTTGGGATGCATTCAGTAATAATCGAAGATTAGAAAGTTCTGCTATACAATTTAAATTACTTACTCCTACTCATGAATTTCCTACAGTAAAACCCAAGGTTTTTTATTGTACAATCATAAAATATAACTCATGTATATTATTATTGAATTAATTATTATTAATATATTTTAGAGAAATTCATATGAATATTATAAACCTAAAGGAATATTAAAACGTAATTGGATGAACAAATATCTTAATGAAATTCCAGCTGTAGTTGTTGTATTTTATAATTTAGATTGGAATGATCCACAATGGAATGAGAAAAAAATGGAATGTGCTTCTAAAGTACAATCTCTTAGGTATTTCTTATATATCATATATTATTATCATAAATATTATATATTAAGAAATATAATTAATATTTTTTATTATATATCTATTATTATTATCTATTCTTTTAGAAATGCTTTGGATGGAAGAACTACAAAAATAGCTGTAGTACTTATACAGCAATGTACACAACCTCCACCAGGTTCTGAAAATGCTATTGCAACTGAACGTGCTACAGCTGTGTGTGGAGCATGTGAACTATCTCCAAAGTTATTATATATTTTACCACATGGAAATCATTTATTAGGATACATATCTAGGTAATTAATAAATTGTAAATTCTTGATTATATTATAATTATATTTATATATATTATAGATTGGAAAGTGCTTTATATGATTTAGCACAAAACTTTTATCATCATGAATATCGTATTGTCAAAGGACATAGAGATCAACTTAATAAAACTGTGCAAAAAAATACATATAAACATTTATTTGTACGCCATCAATTTAAAATGGCATTTTTAAATGAATTGAAACAAGATCAAAATTTAGCTCAAAAGTAAGTATAATAAAATTAAAAAAAATTTGAATAAAATGCATAAATAAAATGCACAAAATTTATTTTATAGGCATTATACTCAAGCATATAATCACTTATTAGAAATACAAATAACAGACACAAATGTAATGGAAATTACAACTATTGCTTCTTTTATAAATTACAAATTATGTAAAATAATGTTCAATTTAAATGTTCCTAAAGATGCTATATCACAATTTAGACTTCATACTGACAGGTCAGAAATATTCATAATAAGTTTCATAATAAAATAAGTATATAATAATTATAATATTAATATTATTTACAATAACATTAAATTGGTAATGCAGATTCAAATTATGGACTGGTCCAAAGGAACTTATATTTGAACATCATGCTTGGATGTGTAGTCAATTTTCCACATTTGCAGAATTATTTGATGATGCTATTCGACAAGGACTTCCTGCTGTTCAAACTCAGCATCCTGGATATTATTTTCAATCAGCAGCTCATCATGCAGGTTTAAGGCAAGCAGCTTGCAAAGAACTTTGTCAGGTACACATAGATTGAAATATTTAATAAATAACATTTTTATATAAAATTTTTATTATAAATATATATTATTTTAGAATGTAAATAGCTATCCAGAACCTGACCCATTAGCTGGAGAAGAAAAACTTGAATTCTATGGACAGCGACCATGGCGTCCTGGAAAATTAAGTGCAGAACCTGCAGATCCTATGAAAGAAGTACTTGCTATACAGGCTTTGCAATATAAAGAAAAATATACAGTTAATCATTCAGTAAGAATAAATTCACTTAAGATTTTTTTATTTAAAAATTTTCACTTATTTTTATTAATTTCATATAAATAAGAATTCTAATATAAAATTACTATATTTTCTAATTATTATACTATATAATTATTATATTATATTTTCAGAATATAATTATTGGTTTATTGGGCAATGCAATTTCACAATTTAAAGTATATAGATGTCCACGAATGAGAAGAGTATTAGGTAAAATATATTTAATTAAAATAAATAATATATAAACTTTAATAATATATATAATAATTGTTTTAGTTGTACAAATGGCTGAAGAATATTATAATTGTAAAGATTATGGAAAAGTTCTAACGTAAGTCAAAAGAATATTAATATATATGTACACAAATTTATTATAAAATAAAAATAGTACAAAAAAATTTTGTACTATTCATTAGTCCAAAGTTTGACTCTAACATTATTTTTATCTAGACATATTTCATTACTTAACATCAAAATCATAAAATTTGATTGGCCAGATTATTGATGCACATGTTATGGGAATATCACGGTGAACGGTGGCCTGTCTTAATCACAAATATCTTAAAAAATGCTTTGCGTGCGGCATATCTTTCCACGAATATTCAAGACTACATCACCTTGGCATTTGAAGCTTTGGGACCTTCTACTACATTTTCGGAGGATTATAAAATTTCTATCTATAATAATATCATTAATATTCTTCATGTGAGTAATTTTATACAATATCATCTTAATTTTATAAGTATTTGTAATTGATTAATTATACAGAATATGAAATTATAGAAAAAATCACCAACTCCGGATTCTGATTTACCCGATGATGTGAAATATCCCGCAATAGAAAAATGGGTAATCGAACTTAATCAATCAGAACCAATTGTTTTTACAATTGATGATAATAACATGAGTTCATTTATAGAAGTTAAAGCAAGATTTTTGCAACCAAAATATGCAGTCAATTCTATGGTTAGTGTGGAAGTCATTATTAGGTAATTTTATAAGCTTATATTATTTTTGTAATATATATGAAAAAAAGACAACTTCTAATAAAATTTATATTTTGTTTAGAAATTCATATAGTAATATCATTGAATTTTCTAAAATATCAATAACAATTAATAATCCAGGATATAATGAAGAATTTATTATTAATGATACTAAACATAGCAATCTTATTTTTCATGGGAAAGAAATGAAAAAATTTCTTCATCAATTTCAAGCTCCACAAAAAAATGATAGTAATGAAATGCGCATTACTACAATTTCATTGTACATGGGTAATGATGAAAGTTGCTGTATTATTTTGAGATTTTCTGCTCTAGGGAGAGAAACAAATTTTTTAAGCCGATTATATCCTGAAATACAACAACTTCGGTATATTTAAAATAAAATATTTTTATTGTATATTTTTATGCAAAAAACTGATACATTTTATATTTATAATAGTAGAGGAGAATTCGAAACAATACAACCACTAGTCAGTGCTGAAATAAAACAGGAAGAATCTAGTCTGAGTATAAGTGCAGAATCAAATAATCCAGCGCTTTTAGGAGAATGGCTCCCTATTAATATATCTATTACTACTAATGAAGAAATATCATCAGCATTTTTAAATGTATTACTTGTATCTGATGGAACAAATGAACAATCAAGTATGTATGTAATTATTAAAAAAATATTTACCATATTTGATGATTATGATTTCATTAAATTATAGCGGAATTAAGCTTAACAATGAATAATAAACAATCGGTAATATCGGTATCTATTAATAATTTGGGAAAGAATTGCATTACTCATCAAACTGTATATTTAAGAGCTCACAAAATTGGTGATCGAGATATACATATAAAGGTATATATTATTTTAATTAATCTCTTTAATTTTTATGTAATAAAATAATGCATATATATATATAATTTTATTATAACAGGTAGAATATTCAAGATCTAAACAAATTAAAGGATTTAAAGAATTAATATATTCATTGTCAGTTACAAAACCATTTGAAATATCAACATTATTTTATACATCACTTTTTGAACCATTAACAAAAGGTTTTATTTATGAACCATTTATAATTATGCCTCATATTTCTTGTATCTCTCCATGGCCTATATATATTATAAATACTTCTATAGAATTGGTAAATAATATCTTCATTAATTATTATTTTTTATTCATGATATATAATTATATATTATTTATAGGGAGATTCAATAGAAAGAGAAAGTGAAGATCAATCAGTATCTGTTTTGGCGGGTATTACATTATCTGAAAATGAAACAGGTACGGATGCATATTATTTGATGCCAAAAGTGAGTGGTGAACAACCTATTAGTACAGGTGTTTATACCATTAGATGGAAACGGTAAACGAAATTATATTATTTTTATTATTAAAATTGTTAAAATGATTAAATAATTTAATATTAATATTTTTTATTTTAGTGCAAATGATGATAATGCATTAGAAACTAGTAGTAGTGTTACTTTATCTCCGTTAGGAATTGAAGATGCAATAATTGGTTTAGAAGCTAAATTACCTGCTCATGGTTGGGTTCGTACGCCGTTACTAATATCGTATTTCATAAAAAATCATTCTGATCAAATGATTACGTTACGATTAACTATGGAAGCTAGTGATGCCTTTATGTTTGCTGGACAAAAACAAGTAAATAAAATTATAAATTAAATTTTAATTATAAATTAAAAATTTATAATATGATAATAACTTAACTAATAAACTTCATTAATTTAATTTATATTTTTCAATTTTAGATTGATATTTATATACTTCCAAAAAATGAAAGAAAAGTTGAATGGATTTTACGACCATTGGTGGCAGGTTTTGTACAACTTCCAACATTATCACTAACAATTCCTGATGGTAATAATTTTATTAATTAATGTATTTTTAATAATTATATGTTAATCAAGTTTAATTACAATCATATATAGATGAATACAAATTAAGTAAAACGCGACTTTTGGAAGTGGTAGAGAGATCAATACCAAGTCATATATACATTCTTGTAAGTATTATAATTTTATTGAAATTCACACATACAAAGTTAAAATTTGAATATTTTTTTTTTATAGCCAACTTCACAAACTATAGAAGAATAAACAAAATATCAAATATAGTGAGGAGATAGGTAATAGAGAAAAAAGAAATTTTGTTTTTTTATCATAACACATTATTGAGCCACAGATATATTATCTATACATTCTTAAATATAAAAAAAAATTCGTATTTAAAATTATAAATATTAATTTGTTAAATATAATTTATTTACTTTAAAGTGTAATAAACAAAAGTTCCTTATCCTTAAATATATATTTAGTTGTTATATGTTAGTTTAGTTTAGTTATAGTTTAGATATTTATTGATGCGGGCAGCGGATATCGATTATATTACCATACCTATGTTTCTATAGAAACCACATTTATGCAACCACATGTGTATACGTGAAGACATTTTTCTAATTCATAATAAATGAAAATATTTTAAAATTAAAAATTATAATAATAATAATTAAATTTGAAGAAAATAGTGAATTGTGAATATAAAGATTATAATAATAACGTATTGATAATGTCCGATAATAATTATATTTCTTTAAAAAAACCACAAAAGAAAAAGCACTTGCAAGAATTCTTAACACCTATTTTTCGTATAAATTCAGAGGAATCTTTGATTCGTAATAGAAAATTTTTAAAGGTATGCTATTATTGCTAAAGTTAATTCATATATAAAAATTAAATTTTTTATAAATATTTCGCAAATTAAAATAGATATTTTTATATTTTATTACATAATTAATGTTTAATATAATGAGAAATTATGTATGCAAAATTAAAAAAAATTTTAAATTAGGATCTAGAACTTGCAAAAGCACGTTTGCGAACTTACGCTGCATATACACCAACTGATCGAGAATTACAACAACGTGTAATGGAATATCGCAAACATCTTCAGAAATATATATGAAATTTTTGCTTCATAACAAGTTGATTTCATGTTGCAAATGAAGTACATCCATTCAATTTGATAACTCGAGCCGAACGAACAAACTTTCAAGTGAAAAGTTTGTTGATCGTTAGGATCGATGCACCAAACTGATAATTCAACCGATTGTATTAAACTAATGAAATAAAAAATATAAACTAAATTTTATTATAAGAATTTATAATACTTAATAATATATTAGAATAAAATATTTTATCATTATAATTATGTAATTTTACTTTGAAAAAAGAGATATATACTTACATTGCAAGATGATCTATTACTATGAATTCTACAATATAGACAAATAGTTCTTATATAAAAAAATGTAAAAAGAGAACGCGCGAACAAGTACGAATATTATTCACCTGCAGAAATGAAATATTCACGTTCATTTTTTACGTGTGACGGTATTATCATCGCTCGTAATTACTGACACGTAGAACGTATATGTACGATAGGATAAGTTCGTTTCAGAAGTTACCTGATAACGACCTAAACCAATAATTCGACAAAAAGCTATATAATACTTCCACGTTATATTTCATTTGTAAGTATTTTTACAAAAATATAAAAATATGTCATTATCGTATATAAAATTTTTTCATAATTTAAAATAAAGCATTTATAATGATTTCTTTAAAATACATCTTATTTAAAATTATAATTTATAAGATGTTTTAAAACATTAATATTTTAAATCTTACTTACCTGTTTGTTGATAAGACAAACATTTTTTATTAATCTATTTTTTAATCGTTCTATATCGAACAAAAATTTAATCAGAACTGATATAAAACAGCTGTGTCGAATAAAGTCTTAATATAATTATATATTTCTATGTGGCTATATTATTTCACCATTTGAATAAACAAATTGACATTGAAATTTTTTGATTTAAATATTGTAGATAGCCTAAACATCTGTATCAATAGCATTTTTATCTCTTGAATAGCATCTTTCTTGTAATTTTATCTCCATGATAACGCAATTTTTAATAATTCGAAAAATATAATTAAGTTTAATTTAAAGAGAAATGAAATAGAAAATTTTATGAAACATTTTTAATTGCAACTATTTATTACAATAAATAAACATACAAACATAAACAATTAGATTTTTTTTAAATAAATTATATTTGAATATAATACCAATCATATTTTTTAGTAAAACTATAAAAAGAAGTTAATACAAGCAGTACGAAATGATAGCATGTATCGCTTTGAAGTCATTTATCGCCGAGTTATGCATAAAATACACATTGATATAACTGTGTTGCATTAGTAAAACATTAATGCATTATCGTTGTTGGTTACCAAATGTAATATCCATTAAAATAATATGTACCATTAAATTTTATAAAAACATCGTTCATTGGCCTTGTAAGTAGTATCATTTATTACTTCTAAGATATTTTTAAGTTATGACTCATTTTTAAACAAACTGAAAAAGGAAAAATCGTAATTTTATCTATAGTTAGTAGAATACTGTAATGACACTATATCTTTGGAATGCTCTTTTTTCAAAATTGTGATATGTAATCATTTCTTAATATTATTTTATAAAAATATGAAAAAATTATAATATAAATGAAAAAATTTAATTAAATTAAAAAAATATATTATTTTTTATTTTAAAAAAATAATGATTTTTAATTTTTAAATTATAGTTTATAATATAATTAATAAATTAAATCCAATAATTTGAAGCACAAGTATTGTGGAAGTACATAAGATAATGTAATATCATAATACATTTTCATTGTTTGTACACAATACATACAGAATGTATAGATGTACTAAAATAATTATATGTTTAAATTAAATATTTCTATATACATTTAATATAACTTGCAAAAAACTAATTTTTCTAATTTAACACTTGCTATCTTACCCCTATCAGTTTACATCTAAACTTTGCTTATCATTAAGTACTTATAAAACTGTTAATTATAGGTGCAATTTTTTCAGGATAATTTAAATGTACATGATGAGTTCCCTCTACTTTATGATATTCAAATTTTTTAGCACCTATTTTTATTTGATCTAAAACTTTATCATAAGATTCAGGATAATCAAGTTTCAATCCAGGTATAGCACGAATATTAAGGTAAGCACACTTTATCCGAGTTGCATATACAAGTACCATATCTAAAGATATTGTACCCAATGCAGAAACCTAAATTAAATTATATATAAAATATGTTATATTATTATATTGTTGTTTTATTATTATAAAATCAATATCAATTAATATTAATCTGTAGTTGGTATTCTTAGATCACAATTTATGGAATTATAGATTATCAGTTGGTATTCTAATTGCAGATTATTATGATGATACAAACTATAGATTAATGTTATATATTATATAATATAATAAATTCATATGTAATTATTTATATATCATAATGAATAAAATATTACCTTTAATCGCGGATCACGTGAAAAATAGTATCGTTCGGATTCATTGGCAGGTCGCAAACCACGTTTCATTAATATTATGGCACTTTCTCTAGTTATGGAACCTTTATAAGCATCTTCAACAATGCTAAGCACTTCATCATAACTATAGGATGGAATACTATCAGATTGTAGCAATTCATACTTTAAAAATTTGTCAATACTATCACTAAGTATAGCAACATTTTTTGTCACATCTTTTACACTAGGACTTGCAATATCTAAACTTATCATGAATTCCACTTCATCAGGATAAAATGCAGCATATAAAAATGATATTGCCCCTCCTAAGGAATGTCCAAGTAATTTGACCTATGATAATCATATTTAATTATATATTAAAATATGTAAAAACTGGAAAAAATAGAAAATTATTATTTATGAATACTTGATATTAATTCAAAATGATTATGAATATAAAATAATGTATGGATATAAATTTTAATTTTATGAAATGTACTTTTTATATCATGCAAAATTGGAGTAAATACTTTCAAGGCTGACTGTTATATAATAATAATAATAAAACAATATTTTTTGTTTAATAGATTCTATGATTCATTGATATGATAGTTATTTAAACTACTAAACTAAATTGAGTGGTAATACTTAATCCACTCGCTAACCTTCTTCCATTTGAAATATTTTACAATTCTACGAAGTAGAATAATACCATCCCAGTAAACATAATAGTATTGACTTTTTGGATAATGGGAAGATAAACCATGACCAGGCATATCCAAACAAAGTACTGAAATCTCATCACATAATAAAGGAATCAAAGTGTCAAAACTGCCAGCATTATCTTGACGTCCATGCAGAGCCACTATTGGTTGGATCCCTTTAGGACCCCACCATTTGCCTGCAGGTAATGATTATTGAAAGATATAGAATAATTTTTAGATTTATAATTACTTTAAATATATATAAATATACTAAAATTTATATTTCCTAAAAAAACATTTTTAAATAAAAATTTTAATATGAAACAAAGTTGTAGCTGAACAATAGAAATTTATTATGATTTTGAAAATATATATATATATATATATATGACCTATAGTTATACAACGATAGTACATGATTTGCAATACATGTATTGTACATATGAATACATATAATGATTAATTATATAAATCTATAACAGTCAACCTTGTTCCAAGTAATTTTTATAATATGAATTTAGTCATTATATAATTATATATAATATATATAATATAACAACTCTTTTATTATAAATAAATCCAAAATGATATCAATATAAATATTTATGTATATTATCAAAAAATTAAACATGAAAATAAAAAATTGAATTTTTATATAAAAAAAAAATTAAAATTAATAAATGATCGTTGTATAACTTTTATTTGCTAGCTAACCTTGTTCCAGTTATAATATTTAACAAGTCTACGTAGTATAACAAGCCCATCCCAAAATACATAATAAAATTGTCCACTAGGAAGATGGGAAGATAGACCATGACCTGGCAAATCTATAGCTAGAATGGCTACATTTGATGGTAATAATGGAATTAATTTATCAAATGTTCCAGCATTATCTTGCCAGCCATGTATTGCTACTATGGGTTGTTGATCCATTGGTCCCCACCATTTGCCTAAATTTATTATCATTATTCTTTGATATTTTGTAAATATTATTATAATATTATTAATAAAAGAAAATTTTTCATATATATATTTATAACTGCAACTAAAATGAATTACAATATTTACTGACCGCTTAAATAACCCCATGGTACAGGTATTTGAATTTCTTCCACATCTGAAAATTATTAATATTTTATAGTAATTAATTAAAAAGCTGTAATATAAAAATATATCAGTAAATAAAATATTAACTTACTATGTACTTTATGTCCATTTATATTTTCAGTAGAATCACTAGTTTTGTCAACTGTATTCATCTGGCTGATAAAATACTAATAATGTTTAAAATTTGTAAAGAATTATTTCTCTTATATACTTAAGAGTTTTTAAGTTTTTCTGAAAAAAATTCATAAAATAAAAATATCAATTTTTTAAATTAAAATGTAAATTAAATATGAGTATAATTATGTTAAGTCATAACTTATATATAATATAATTATTACCTTTTTTAAAATTAAAAATGATACATTATATATTTTTATTATGTTTTTAATTTATTTATGTATTTTATAAGAAATTTGTTAATAATTTATTGTATTATCAAATAAACGTTTGGAAACTTATTTAGAAAGAAGAAGAAATCTTTAATATTATATAATTCTTACAAATATTATACTTCGAATTTTGATGAAATTATTTAAAATTTAATGTAATACTTTACTGTGCGTTTTCTAAATATATCAGATATCAAAGGAGGATTACACAGCACTTTTATCTAAGATAAGTCTACTTTTTTAACATATAACACATTGGAAGACATACTTACGTATTATATATATATATATATATACATACATAATATATATATACTTATATATATTATATATATAGTAGTTATATATATAATAGTATATGTATTAATCTCATTTATGTCGTCTTTCTCTTATGATATGATGTGTTCATAATTTTATATTTTTACGTCAATTTATTGACTTGGCAAAAAGCAGAGAATTATAAAAAGAAATATATGAAATTAATGTAATAAATAATTTAATAATGGTTCGATTAAAACAGAAATTTGCAATTAAAAAGTTTTAAATGTATAGTGAAAATAACATTAATTAATTAAAAAGCTGTAATATAAAAATAGTTTATGGTTATTAAAAATTTATAAATTGATTTTATTGAAAAATCATATAACTTGTAACATTATTGTAATTATAATGCATTTCTTAATAATACTGAAATTATAATGTAAATTATTTTAGGTTATTTCTTTTTTGTTTTGTTATCAACTGTTACTGTTAAAATGGAAAATAAGGAATATATAGTGAAAACTATAATTCATGCAGGTACAAAAATAATTAATTTTGTACCTGGAACTAAAGTATGCATATATTTTAAATTAATTCTGTTTAAATTAAGTATAAGTTTTAACTTATATTAATAATTATAAATAGAATTATATTTTAATCTTTAGGTATTTTTTCATTTTAAAACAACAAAATGTGATCCACAGAGAACAATAATAGATGACAGTAAAGTAATGGGAAATCCAATGGAACTTGTTTTAGGAAAAAAATTTAAACTTGAAGTATGGGAAATTATTGTACAAAAAATGGCATTAAATGAAGTGGCTTGCTTTAGAATTGATAAAAGTGTATGTTTATAATACTTTAAAAGAATATTATAGCATTTAAAAATCAATATTTTAATAGTATTTATTGTTTTAGCTAGTTACAGCATATCCATTTGTGTCTAAAACTTTGAGAGAAGTTGGAAAACCAGAATCAAAAAAACGTAGTCATTGTTGTGGTGTAACTTTACAAAATGAAGGAATTGGATATGATGATTTAAATGAACTTATCAAATATCCTCAAGATTTAGAATTTACAATTGGTAATCAATTCAATTAAATAAATAACTAATTTTTAATTTAATAAATTATAATATTAAGTTACTAATTTCTTATTTATTAGATATATAAAAATTATATTAATTTTTTTAGAGCTTATCAAAATCATTTTACCTGATGAATATGAAAAAGAGGTATGGCAAATGACAGAAGATGAGAAATTAAAAAGTATTCCAGATATAAAAGAAAAAGGAAATATATTATTTAAAGAAAAAAATTATAATGCTGCATGTGAGATGTATGCAAAAGGTATTGGTATATTAGAACAACTTATGCTTGGGTTAGTATATGATATATGCATATATTGTTATAATTTATTGGTTATTAATTTTTTCTTTTATACATATTTTATTTATATATAATCTATAGAGAAAAACCAAATGAAGAAGAATGGTTAGCTTTAAATCAATTGAAAACTCCATTACTTTTAAATTATGCACAATGTAAATTAATTCAAGAAGAGTATTATGCAGTTATTGAACATTGTACAACAGTTCTTAAACATAATCCAGGTTTATTATTTTATATTACTTTATATTATGTACATTATATATATTATATATTATAGACATAGTATATATCATATATACATATATATATATCATAAATATATATTTATCATTCTTAGATAATGTAAAAGCACTGTACAAAAGAGGTAAAGCATACATAGGTGTTTGGAATGAAGAAGAAGCGATTAAAGATCTAACAAGAGTTGTTGAATTGGATCCCACATTACAACATATAATTGAAAAGGAATTACGAGCATTTTCTACAGCAATCAAAGAAAAAAATCAATTAGAAAAAAAGAAATTATTAAAACTCTTTAAATAAATGTATAAATATTGTATAAATTATATAGATTTTATATATATAGCATGCAATATATACAAAATCTCTCCTCTTCCTCTTCTCATAATAAAGCAACTTAGAAGACAAATGTTATTTTGTCAAATATTGTATAAGAAAGTTGTACAAATTGTTCATAGTATAATTTCAATATTGTAAAATCTTAATTTATCTGAAATTAAATATAAATATTTTTCAATATGAAATTTTCGAATTTTTATTATTTATAAAATATTATTTAAAATACTTATCTTATAATGATTATTTATTATTATTTACTTAAAATAATTAATTAATTCTACACATTTTAAAAATAATGCATAATAAAATCATTTTTATGATTTTGAATTTTTTTTTATTATTTTACCGGCATTGACAGTTATATATTATTAAACCGAACTTATATTTTTAATTTTTACATTTTAAATAAGATAATTTTTAAATTAATATATAATTTTTGGTTTGATGTCATTTAAGGAGTATTTTTTAAAAATTGATGTATTGAATATTTAAATGAAAAATGAATTCGAATTTGTGAACTTCGTTATATGTAATATAATAATATAATATAATAATTGAGATACTTTTTTTGTATAAAATTATATTATATTGTATAAAATTATATTATTTCTCTTTTATTTTAAAATAAATTTAAAATTAATTGTAATTTAAAATAAAATGTTATCTTTTTATAATTTTATTAAAAGTTATTAAATATGTTATAATTTATGAAACATATTATTTTTCATTATTTAACTATGTAACTATTGAATAAAATATATTATTATATTATAAAATTTATAAATTATTTTTAATTCAAATCATATTAGATTTTTATCGAATCCATTTTAATTTTCATAAATAAATTAAATTAGTAAAATTAAAAACTGTAGAAGTAATTTTCAATTAATAATATTTTTTATGTTATTTTTTAGAATTTTATTTTTATACTATTTAAAAATTTTCTTTTAAATCTAGTTTCTAAAACGAAATCTAAATTCATTAATCAAGTCATGAGTGTGACTGTTAATCGACAGAAAAGTATCATGTTTAACTTATGGCATAATTTATTTTATGTTATTCTAATTAAACTTAAAATATGGAATGTCTGATTTTCTTAAATATAAATCTGTGTTAATTATTCTTAAGGTAATTACGTAAATTAATTGCATATGAAACTGTGACAATATGTACAATCTAACCTAAATATCATTTTGACTTCAATATGTAAAATGATTTATAAAAATAATTTATAAATAAAAATATTTTAGTATATTGTATTCCTTTTTTTTGTTTTTAATTATATAACATTTTGAGTAAATTTTAAAATATTATTTGCAAAAAAATCGAGATCAGTATAAGAATTATATCAAATTTATTCAAAATGATTTTAATATTTAAATAAATTATTTAAAACTGATAGAATAAAATATTTAACATTAAAAATTTTTAGATTTAATAAATACGAAAATCTGTATAAAATGAAACTTGTGTCTAAAAATGTTGATAAAGATGGAGAAGGGTAAGTTTTTTGCTATTTTGAATAAATTATAAAGAAAAAAAACAATAAAATTAAAAAAAAATATATATTATTAGGGGTGTGTCTCTTGTCCCAGAAAATACAGAAGATATGTGGCATGCATATAATCTTATTGGTGAAGGAGATTTTGTTACTTGTTCTACTATTAGGTAATTAATTTTAATATTAATTTTAATTATCATTATAATAATCAATCATATAATAAATCATAATATTTTACTTAATATTATTATTTTTTTTAGAAAAGTGCAAATGGAATCTGCAACTGGTAGTTCTAATAGTTATAGAGTCAGAACTACTTTGACTATATGTGTAGAAGGTATTGACTTTGATACCCAAGCATGTGTTTTAAGACTGAAAGGTAGAAATGTAGAAGAGAATAAATATGTTAAGGTATTTTTTTAATTTAAAATGATTAAAAATATATTTTATTTAAATTATGTTATAATATATTCAACTTATAATTCTTCATAGACAGGAGCATATCATACACTGGATGTAGAACAAAATAGAAAATTTACAATTACAAAAACTAAATGGGATTCTATTTCTTTGGAAAGAGTTGATACTGCTTGTGATCCTACACAGGTAAAATTTAAAATAAAAATAATAACAATTAATTGATGAAATTTAATGAAATAAAATACTTAATTTTAGAATGCAGATGTTGCTGCTGTTGTAATGCAAGAAGGTATAGCACATATTTGCTTAATAACTTCCAATATGACAATAGTTCGAGCAAAAATAGACCAAGTTATTCCTAGAAAAAGAAAAGGAAATGTTTCACAACACGAAAAGGTTATTTTAAAAATTTATTAAATTATTAAATTAATTTTAAATAATATTTCATATTTTAATTTCATTATTTTAATAAATTTTTAGGGTTTAACAAGATTTTATGATAACATAATGCAAGGAATTTTGAGACACATCAATTTTGATATTGTAAAATGTATTATTCTTGCAAGTCCTGGATTTGTCAAGGATCAATTTATGGATTATATGATTCAGCAGGCCATTAAATTAGATAATAAAATAATATTAGAAAATAAAGGAAAATTTTTACTTGTGCATTCTAGTTCAGGTTTTAAACACTCTTTGAAAGGTATATTATATTTTTCAATTTAAGTAAATATAATATATTTTTTGTAATATATTTTTTTTACAGAGATTTTAGCTGAACCTGCAGTAATATCGCGAATTTCGGAAACGAAAGCATCAGGTGAAGTAAAAGCACTAGAAACATTTTATACAATATTACAGACTGATCCTTCTAGAGCTTTTTATGGAAAGAAACATATTGAGAAAGCTAATGGATCTCAAGCTATTGAAACACTACTTATTTCAGATAAATTATTTAGGTAATGATAATATCTTATTTTTATTTGATAGATTAAACTCATATATTTATGATTATTTTATTAATTGCATGCAGATGCCAAGATATTAATTTGAGAAAGGAATATGTTGAATTAGTTGAAAGTATAAAAGATTCTGGTGGAGATGTAAAAATATTTTCAAGTTTGCATGTCTCAGGTGAACGTAAGTTGAATCAATTATTCAAGTTTCAATATTTTAAGACATTTCGATATTTTTAATAATAATAATAATTTTAATAATATCGTATATAGAATTAGATCAACTTACTGGAATAGCAGCTATACTACGTTTTCCTATGCCAGAATTAGAGGACGAAAGTGATGACGAAAGCGATTCAGATGAAGAGGATTAAAAAAGCTAAAATAATATGCTAATGTATAACTTCGTATCTGTTTGTGCTGTGCGCAATCAAAAATACAACAAAATAAAATATAAAATATATTAATAAAAAAAATTAATATTTTTCTTGTTTTTAAACATTTAATTATTTTTTGTTTTTCAATATCTAATCATAAATATTGAAAACATCGTAATCATATTTCGTAAATGTTTTAGAATTATTATAATAAATACATAGACGCAATACAAAATAGAATTAACATTCAATAAAATTAAATATAAAATTACAAATATATTACATTTATAATATAAAGTCAAGAAAATAATATATTTTTTATTATTATTTATTTATTATTATATTATATATATTATTAAAAATTAAGATTTTATAGTCTTCAAAAATATATTTAATTGATATTTATCGATATCGATCCTTATATTTTGTATTATGCGCCAAAAATAACTATAGATAAGGAAAGCAAATAATAGAAGAAGGATAAGAATCAGTATATATATATTTTATACGTATATTTACATTCTTATATATCTTAAATATAAATAAATTTATATAATATTTTTAAATTTTCTAAATTGAGATTAGAATTTATTTAAATATATTATTATTATATTGTTTTTGTAAGAAATAATATGCTTTTTAAATTCGATGTACAAAATGAAGGTTAAGAATTCTTATTTGCTATGAGATGGCGCTATGTTTCTAATAAATAACTCGTTTTCTATTATTTTCTACACGTGGATTTAATTATTGTGATTTATTTTATACACATTTATGTAATTTCATATTTTATGTAAAAACGTGATGTAAAATGGTTGCAATAGGAAAAAAGAAGGTATTTATTAGAATTACTTATACTATTTATACTAAAATCATTTATATTTGTAGTTATAATTGAGGTTATTTTTTGTGTATAAAATAAAGAGAGATTTGAATTACATATATTATTTATATTTTATAATATATATGATATCATTTTAAATACTATTATCAAAATTTTTATTTAAATTTATAGTATCAGTCTGGGGAAGGAGCACAGTTTATGACAAGAAAAGCTGCTTTAAAAAAATTGCAGCTCACTTTAACTGATTTTCGCAGATTATGTATATTGAAAGGAATATATCCAAGAGAACCACGTAATCGTAAAAGAGCGCAAAAAGGAGACCCTGCTATCAAAATATTATATCATAAAAAAGATATTCAATTTTTGATGCATGAACCAATAATATGGAAATTAAGAGAATTTAAAGTATATTAAATTAATTAGCATATTATTTTTAATATGTAAATATTATGTATAATATTAAAAACTACAAATATTATAAAAATTATATTTTTTCAGATATTTAATAAAAAAGTTGGAAGAGCAAGAGCTTTGAGGGAATTTTCAGATATGAAAAGATATTTAGATAATCATCCTACTTTAAAGCTAGATCACATTGTTAAAGAACGTTATCCAACATTTATTGATGCACTTAGAGATCTAGATGATTGTTTGACTTTATGTTTTTTGTTTAGTACATTTCCATCCCTTAATCATATACCAAGAGATCAATCATTATTATGTAGAAGATTAACAGTTGAATTCTTACATGCTATAATTGCTGCTAAAGCTTTACGTAAAGTATTTGTATCTATTAAAGGATATTATTATCAAGCAGAAATTAAGGGACAAATAATAACTTGGATTGTACCTCATCACTTCAGTTTTGAGCCTCAAGCAAAGAATGATGTAGACTTTAAAATTATGTCTATATTTGTAGAATTCTATATCGTGATGTTAGGTTTTGTTAATTATAGGCTTTATCATAGTCTTAATTTATATTATCCTCCAAAACTTACTACTAATGGTAAGATGATTTTTCTGAAATAATAATAAGTATATAAATTTTTAATAATTTTATATTAATATAAATGTTTAATATGTAGATAATAGTGAAAAAATACTTGTTGATGAAGAAGTATATGTATCGGAAAGAATAGCAGCATTAAATGTACCTTTAGTAAATCTGGATCCTACATTACAAAATGTAGAAGATGAAGAATTGGAGATAGATAAATTTGCAAATGTATGAATTAATTAAATTGATATTTTATTATTTTTGACATAAATATTAGTTTATATTCAATTTTAGGAAGGTGATGCTACAAATATGGAAGAGGTTAGGATAGAAGCAGAAAAAGTTAAAAAATTAAAAACACTTTTCAAAGGTTTAAAATTTTTCTTGAATAGAGAAGTACCAAGAGAACCTTTAGTTTTTATTTTACGTTGTTTTGGAGCTGAAGTATCTTGGGATAAATTACTCTTTGTTGGTGCAACATTTGATGAAAATGATGAGACAATAACACATCATATAGTGGACAGACCTAATATGACTAAACAATATATTTCTAGGTAATACTTTTTCTTTATTATTATATTTTTGATATTTAATTATTTGATATTTTTATATTTTTTTCTAGATATTATGTACAACCACAGTGGATTTTTGATTCAGTAAATGCTAAAGAATTATTACCTGTAGAAAAATATTTAATAGGTTGTGTACTTCCGCCACATCTTTCACCATTCTCAAATAATCAGCATGATCAGACATATATTCCACCAGAGGAACGTGCTCTTATGGATCCTGAATTTAAACTTAATAATGGTGTGCAATTATAATTTATACAAATATAAATAATAATTATTAATGGATCAAAAAAAGAAATTAATTTTGGTTTTATTATTTTTTTATTTATTAGAAGAAGATGAATCTGAAGAAGAAGTAGAAGAAAATAAAAAAGAAAATAATGAAAATGAAGTGCAGGAAAAAGATTTAATAAAAAATTCAGAAGAGAAAATTGAAGCAAGAGAATCTTCTGGTGATTTAGAAACAACAATCGATGAGAAAGAACAGCAACGAAATCGATTAAAAAATGTTAATTATTTTTAAATATATATATATATATAATTTTATAATTTTTCGATTATTTACACATTTTTTTTATTTACACAATTGCAGAAAATGAAAGTTAAAACTGGAGAAGTGATAAAGGAAGATCCATGGGAAAAGAAACGACAGGAGAGACAAGAATATCGATTAAGAGAACGTATGATTAAAAAGAAACATCGAAACTTATATAGGAGTATGATGGAAGGTCGCAAGGAAAGAGCCAAGGAAATATGGCTTCTTCGTAAGAAGAGGCGGCTACATGATACCGCTGAGAAGCAAAAACGCAAAGAAGAACGCAAACAGAAAAAAGTTAAAGTTACTGAATAAGAATAAATAAAAAAAAGCAATTAATATAAATTTAATATTTAGTTTACTTTTATTCCACATACATCATTTTTTGTAAATGATGAACTGTATTAAGATTATATCTAACCACATTTTTCATATAATCTTTTTGTCTTTTATATATCAGTATCGAATATAAAGTCAATGAAAATTTGACAGCGGAATGTAATAACTTTCTCGATAATCATAAGTACAGTTACGCGAATAGAGAGATGTTTTTAATCCAGTCCTCCCACTTACCGGAAGCCCACGCATACGATGATTCTGGTTTCTACTTTTCCACCGAAGGACTTTGAAGGCCAGACTACCTACATATATTAACCTACGCAATCGTGAGTATTATTTATCTGTATATAATAAAAATTATTCATTGCGATTTGATTTTTTTACACAAAAAATTTTACATAATAAAAAATTATTCAAAAGATTGTGCATTGATCTCGAATAAAGAACAGATTCATTTCAATCATTCGATCTCTAATACATCTTTGATTACTTCCGTAACTTTCGCTAGACGAATTAGCATCGAAGGACAAATTCATTTAGTGATGGATAAATTACCATCGATACATCCGGTAGTTGCCTATATTATATTAGCAAGTCTCCTTGAATCGATCATTGAAATTGGATGCGAAAATAAAATATCCATGATCAAATTATGTGCAATTTTTGTTATTTTGAAAATTTATGATTTTTTATAAATTTTTATGAATTTCTTTTTTTAGTATGAAAACAAGGAAAATTTGAAGGATCTTTGAAGTGGACAATATTTGAATTTTAAAAATTCTTAATTAATAATCGTGGTCATAAAAATAAAAATATGTAACATCTCTTGTACAATGAAAATAAATATCTGCTATATCATGCATCTTAGATTTCTACATGGTCATCATTATGATTTTAAATTTAATTTCTATGTAATATACGAAGTGATTTGCTGCATGATCGAAATTAAGACTTAGCAATCGACAAAACAATGTTCAATCACATTGTTCTCGAAACAGAAAAAGGAAAGAATGGAGAATTAAGCGAAAGGAAATAAAACAATTTAATAATTATTTCAGCATAAATGAATTTAAATAATTTTTAATTCATTTCCTCTCCAAACGATCGCCATATTTTGTAAAAGTAAAAAACGTTAAATAGGTTTCTTAATAAAATCGACGATTGACTAACGTCTATTTGTGAGAAAAGTATTAATATTTCTTATTTGTTTGACACAGGTTTTTCGCGAATATTCTCGGTTCTGGAACAGCTTCTCATCGATTTCTTTAGTTATTTGCAGTGGTGACTGAACCGATGTGTCGCGACACTGGCGTCGGTGAAGTCACCAATACCTAACCCGATTCAGGTGTGCGAGCTGTGTGCAGATTGGGTGCTTACGTCACCCTTGCTATTCCTGTTCCAGCCCATCTCCATTCCGATTCTCCTTAAAATGAGCATCCCTAGAATCTGCAACGCTATATAACGTTCTAATCTCATCGATTTGCATATGATCACGAATATCATTTCCTTATACCGTTAAATTTCACGATATATATTTCAGCGTCAAAAATAATAATGATAATAATAATTTCGTGTTTAATTTAAGAAAAATCTTGAAAGATTTAATTAGTAAATGAAATTCGAATGAAACATTAATGCCAAATGTAATCACGATGAATTTAAATTATTTGAAGATTTTTTTTTTTTTTTTAATACGATTGGGTTTTTAATCTTCATCTTTCTGAATTGTATATCCATTATCCTACGCATTCACATTTGTTTTATATTCTGCGAATTTTAATGTATCCTCTTTTAAACGCAGGTATGTATAAAGGAAGGAAATGAGATACAGGATAATTCCATAGAATGGAATTTTCTTGCGAACAAAATTTTATCCTGGTTCCTGCTGTCTTTTTCTCGATTCTCAATTTGGTACGAAACACGGAGGTGAGTGCGTGGGATGCGCGTGCAAGAACATTGGGACAACCTACACGATTGGTGGCAACGCATCTGACTGTGAAATATCAAGACTTTCGAAAACTTTTTCCTTCGTGTTCGAAAGGAACTGTTCATATGAAATTCAAACGTTATATCTCAAAAACGTGTTCATAGCGATTCGTTAATGAATAAGTTACAATATTTCAAATGGTTGCATTGTATGTAATTAATCGAAAATGTAAAATATCAAAGAGCCAAGAGTACGTATACATGATTATTACTGATTATTTGATATTGGCACGTGAGCGGATTCAGGAAGAATGGCCTTGAATTTCATACATAGTACCGCGTATAATTGCAGTGTATTGTTTAGCGAGGGATCATTAATGAAGAATAGAAGAGTTCCGTTTTCGCGAGACGAGCACAGTGGATTGGTTGGAAGAAAAACTGTAATAGATGGCAAAAAGGATGCCTCATCTCATATGAGGCGAATAATTATATAATCAAGGTTATTACGATATTAGATAATCGATGCATCACTGATATAAAGACGCGGTTGCATTTAATTGAAACGTATGAAGGAACGACCTTCGAAAATTTCTCGTACATCAGACTTAAGAAAGATAATCATAAAAGCTTGCGCTATGCGAGAGATGTTCGAGCTGAATGCACTTTCACGCGTTTAATTGTTCCTCCAGTCGGTTATTCGCTTCCGACTGACGATTAACTTGGGTGATTTCAATGCCGGCAAAGGCGATGCGTTCGCTCGACTTCGGGCTCTACTTTTTCATCCACACTGATGTTAGCGTAAAGAAATCTTCGATCACGTTTAATAAACTTGCAACGGATGAAAAAGTCTCTTTAATTATGTTTAAAATCGCGTGACGCGGCGCTCCCATTTTAATAAACGTTCCTCGAATCTCTTCTTCTTTCAGAGTGGAGAAAAAGTTTTTGGAAATTATTCTTTTTTCCCAAAATTAATGTAATTAAATGATTTAAATTTTGGCCTTCAATTTAATTGGGAATTTAATTTTTTCTTACATCAAAGAAATTTTATCTTTATTTGAAAAAGTACTTACTTACATTTCATTTCATTCAAAAGTCTTTAATATGGAATCTTGATTGTCTAACAAAATAATAATGCCTCGTGATATATATTATATATTAAATAATATACAAGAAATGAAACACATTTATTTTCCTTCTGCTATAAATATATTTCTTCGCAAAATATCAATTCAATTGGTTCCAATTGATATCTTTATTGAAATATCGTATCGATCGATATTATGATTTTCTATAAATATTTTCTGGAAATAAATATCTTACAATAGGAGGAAAAACTATCATCGAAAAAAATACCCATTAATCGAAATTATGTCATACTATTGACATATTCTTGACATTTAAAGCAAATGTCTTACACGCAGAGCCAAGCAATATCACTGCAATATCATCATCATTATTTTCTAACGAGATTAACACGAGGGAAAGAATAATAGCCGACGATTTACCAATCACTTCGTTTTTCATTAATGAACGAATCAACTACGACACGACTGGCTACTTCATTTCAATCGCTGATTGCGGATTATAGCTCTATAAATCAACCGCGCGCGGTTTTACGCGACGGCCGGTCGCGAAAACTGGAAACTCGTTATCGATTACTCGTCGATTCTCGAAGTCGATCGATCGAACAATTTTTTCCTATCGCGGAAAAGCGAATTATCGAGCGTCGTCGAAGCTCGTGCTCGATCGCATTGTGACGTAACAACGGCCGATGATTCAATGGAACGGCGATCATTCACGTCGCATGTCGACACGTGCCTGGCTCGTTTGCAAATTGGTCAATTACCATCCACCATCTGGCTATACCTACATACATATACATATATATATACATATATATATATATATTGGCCGGTATTTTAAACGAATACACTCCCGTCCGCAGCGCGTCTCTCGCGCGCAAAGTCGAGGAGCGGAGGGATGAATGCCGCGCAACCTGTACGACAGGTATTCCGTGTTTTTCCATGAAATCGAAATATGCGTATAGATTTTTCTTTTTTCTTTTCTCTTTCTCCTTTTTTGCGAATGTGATTGGCCATTACTATGCGTTAACGTCCGTTTCGCTGGAAGAACCAATAACAAAGCGTGAAATCGTGGTAGAAGAAGGTAAGGTAACGTGGTGGGAAAGGGAATGTTGATTGATCCACGTCGATACGAGACGTGGGGGATTGAGAGGAATAATTTATTTAGGAGGATAGACGTTTCATTTCTACGAGGGAGAGAGGAGAGGAAGAGGAAGAGGTGGTTCCGTCGCCGATGGAGTTGTGTTTAACCGAACAAGTGAACAGGGATCTTAAGAGGAACGGGTATTTATTACGGGAAGAGGATAAAGTCTTGGAACGGTGTCATCGTTCATTCTCGTCATCCCGGGGTGCCGTGAGCGTGTCCGTGAAAATGTGCACGAGATATTCAAGGAGAAGGAAGGAAGAGGAAGAGAAGGAGGAGGAGGAGGAGGAGGGGGGACTAATTACAAGGTGGTTTGACGGCCAACCTTTTGAAATTTGATCGAGCAACCGATCAGTTCCCCGGCCTGGCGTCCAAGTTATCCACAGTTGGCCAGGCGGATGATGGCATCGTCGAAAAGAATACGAAATGAACGCGTGCCCCCACGGATCCCCGTTACACTACGCCCCGATGAACTCGAGATCCCCGATCCCCTACCACTACGCCCGAGATTCGAACGATTTCCAATACTTCTATACTTATCTTTTTCGCAAAAAAATTTGGCAAAAATTTATCCCTTCGTTCGAACAAAATTTTCTATCCTATGCAGATAATACATATTAACGCGAGGATTCGTTCGATTAAAAGAATAGAGAAAAAAAAAAAAAAAAAAAAGAGAATCTCTCGAAACGGATGTTTGGTGTCCAGCAGGCAACCGCGAACTCGCGGTTTAACGTAATCGCTTGACCTTGCGCAACGTTGTTTCGTGTCCAGCGGGCAACCGTGAACAATGCGATCCCTGGGAGGGAGAGCAGAGGTCCTTTTATCAGGTTTTTTCAATCGAAGGAAAAAGGATGGTACGTCGATATCGTGGAAAGGATCGCGTAGGCTGGATTCACGGAAGCCCAGAGATCTCCCTCCCGTGGCCGGATCTCATGGATCGTTGCCCGATGCTTTAAAAGATTGCATCGTGCCGTGAACGGATCGTTGCTCCGATCCGCGGAAGGAAAAATTCATGGGATCCGGGGATCTCTGTGCGTCTGCCAGTTCATGGAGCACAACGGTTAATACAACCTGTATTATATACGGATATAGGCGCGCTACATCGCCGGAGGAGGCAGGATGGATTAAAAAACCGGGGATTGAATCGGTTCAAGGATATCTTGAGAGGAGAAAAATCTCATCTGGTATTTCGTCGGTCGGATGGTGGCAAACGTCCGCAAATATTTGCGGAGTAATTATTGGTGGAGCGGATGGATCCGTTGTTCGAGGCGACCGCTCCTTCCCACTTTTCTTCATCGTTTTTCTATGAACGACGACATACGTTTCGACGTGATACGTCGAATTTTGTGCATTAATTACATCGGAAGGCGATATTGAATTCTTCGAATTATAAAATTAATCTCTCTCTCTCTCTCTCTCTTTCTCAAGTTTCAATCGGATTTTAATTATATTTTCAACGTATGATATATTCGTTGGAGAAAAAGAGAAAATTTGTAGGAGAGGGAAAATACAAGGATACGCGTGTCTGCAAATATTAAAAAGTATTCTCGATTGAAAGAGAAACAAAAAAGAAATGAATATAAAAAGCCTTTAAATACATAGATAGATGATCTTACGTATCATTTCCTGCCTGAAATCGTTGCCGATTGATTAAAATTCAAAGACGAGACCTCGTATATATCTCGCCCTCAAAGATATTAAATCGTGCTTCCTCTTCCAATCATCATTCTCTTAGTGGATAGATTAAAATCCTTTGGATGCGCGTTTTTATCCTCGTTAAGAGACGAGGAAACACTTTTTCTCCCGGTTCCGTGCTCGCCGTTCACGGCCCGTTCCGTGAAATCACGTGCGGTGTCGTCGAACGAGACCTACGACGAAGCCTGGTTACACATCGCGTTTCGCGCGACGTCTAATGACATCGTGTACCCCGGCTAGAGAGTACACCGGTGTCGGTGAACCCCGCCGCCTCGAGGCATTTCGCACAGGCGGAGGCCACGGAGAAGAAGAAGGAGAAGAAGAAGAAGAAGAAGAAGAAGAAGAAGAAGAAGAAGAAGAAGAAGAAGAATCCACGGACGTGCGCCTCCTATACTTTGCACCATTACGCTTAATCTACGGCCTGCCGTGTCGATTCATAGAGGGATGCCGGCTTAGAAACGAGCGTCATTGGTACACGTCTCCTCGTTCGTCGTGTCGTCGTCCCCTCCCCTCCCCTCCTCCGTTTGATTCGCGATCTCGCGACCGGAAGATAAACCGGTGGACGCGCTGGATCTCTCGGAAGGAATCTCGTGCAAATCCGGGGGAAAAATACGCTCGCCCGTCTTTCACGCCTTCTCCCGATGAATTATGCATCGGTGAAACGGTTCACTCGGGGCAGCTTATGCCCGAGGCGGCCATCGAATCGGCCAACGTCGTCAAGGTTGTTTGAACCGCGACTATTTTAAGGCGAGAAGGCGTGTTATTCCACGCGATCGAAGGAGAGGACGAGGTTTTTTCGGAGATGCCACCTTCGTCCCACTGTGCATATTCGATTCTTCTATCTTTATCTTCTTATCTTCTTATCTTTATCTTCTATCTACTACCGTGATCGTAAATATATCGATCGAGGATTATATCGTTCAATCGTTATAAATCGCGAGAAGATTGCACGCATTTTCGTTATATCGTGTATAACCTTTCCTCCGCGTATCCGATTACGTGATCAACCTTGAGGAACGTAACGGCAACCGAGTTGTTCCCCGCGAAATTCCTAGGGATCGGTGTTTCGGTGTTTTCCCTCCCTGATCGAGCTCAAGCTCGGAGGATCATGATCCGTCCCCGTCGAGATGCCAAGCCAGAGCCCCCCTCTCTCTCCTATATATATATATACATACACATACACATTGTGGAGGGTTTGGTGTACACGGTGAAGCGAGCGCGCTAGAGAGATTGGTTCCAGACGCGGAGCTCTTCGAGTTCGCGCGTCGAGCAGAGCTAGCTCTACGTAAACTTCTATATTAGTTGTGTCGGCTCCTCTGGCGGGACTGTGTGAGTGCTTTGGAACAGGTAAGAACGATCGGGTTGATCCAGGCGAGAGACAGAGAGGAGAGGAAGAGAGTGCAGGTGAGAGAGGGGCGAGGTAGAATAAGGTGGAAGAGGGAGGAGAAGAGAGAGAGGCGAGAGAGGAGTTCGTAGAAGGAAAAGGAGAGGAGGGAGGCTCGTGAAAAGAGAGAGGCCGGTCGAGCGAAGAGAAGGACCGTCGGCCAATGAGACACCAGCCCGGTGATGACGTCGTCGTTGTCTCACGTCGAAGTCTCACCAAAAGTCTTCGCCAGCCACTAGTTCGTCCGCGGTCTCCCGGCTGGACGAGGAGTTCGTCCTTTTCACGAAATCCGATCACCGACAGGTGGTTCTATTTATTTATTTATCGCTGTTGTTATTTTATTGTTATTTCTTTCTTTTTTTTTTTTTACTATTATTATTATTATTATTATTATTATTACCATCATCATCTCGTAATCGTGGACCGGCCAGTGAAACAAGCCAACATTGGACATTCACGGATACTACACGGAAGGATCGTGGCTGAAGGAGGCTGCTGTCAGCCATGGGGACGGGTAAGTTGTGCCGCACCGGTGGTCCACCACGTCGGGGTGATCGTCTGGATGTCGAGGATTCGTGATCGTTCCGCCGATCCTTGGTTCGAATTTAACGATTCCATCCTGGATTAGTTATGCTCGTTCTCTCGTTTACTCACTCACCATTACAACTCTCTCGTGTCGTGTTCTCCTCGGATCCTTCTTTTTCCTTCTCTTTTCGATCTTGGCGAACGTAAGGAGATCGCCACCACTCGCCTACCATTCGCCGGACATTATCCGGTTATAGTTTCTCCTCTCCTCTCCGTTATTCCCCCCGTTTGATCCCTTTATTATCACCAAGCTTTTCTTTTTTCTTTCTTCCTTCCTTCCTTTCATTCTCCATCGAAAGTAATTTTGAAACAAGTTGATAAAGTAGGGATCAATACGCGTTATCACGAGGGACAAGATAGATCGTAGCTCCCGTATCCTTTGTCCTCTTCTAGAGTCAAGGTTATTCTCGAGTGTGGAATATTCGCGAGTGTCTGTCCAGGCTAGTTCGATAGTCGTTGCGTCTTTGTTCGAAGAACGGGCTCGAAGAATATATATAATTAACGTTCTCGCTGTTCTCCAAAATGGACGATCTTTTGCCCGTAAGCCTCTTCGTTGCTTCGTCCGTTGATAACGATATTCTTCTCGATTCGAGATTCGAGATCGATCCATCGTTTTCCATCTTGAGTTTGCCGACTTTCCGCGCCGGCCTTGAATCGATTGTCGGATCCTTGGAGAGGAGGATGCCGAGAACGCTTCTTTATCTTCCGCGTAAAAAGTGTAACGTTCCAACGCTGCATCACTTTCATCTCGATTTCCTTCACCTTCGATTTCGAGAATTCGATACATTCGATGCATCGGTCGGAAATCGAGACACGATCGATCGGTTTACACTTGGCCCCGGTTTATACTTGACATCCTTTATTCACGAAATTTACGCAAATTATAATATTTAAAAGAGAGAGAGAAAGAAAGAGGGAAAAAATAAGAATAAAAAAAAAAAAGGAAGAATGAAAAATTTTTCGGTGGAAACATTTTTCTATTCGTTCTATCGGATGCATGTTATGTCAGAACGCATAGATAGTTTCGACCTTTAGCACATCCTTTAGGCAGATGGTGTCAAGGATGATGCGCGAGGTGTGCGCGCCAACCGATCAGAAATTATGCGACTACCTGGGCGTAACGCGTTGCCTTTTTTTTTTTTTTTTTATACGCGCGTTAAAACAAATTCTCGCATTTCCCCCGTTTGCCCCCGTTAACCCCCCCAGTCCATCGCACTTTTTTCGCCCAATCCACGCCCTGCGTACGTATTTGGCGATCGAACGCATCGCTTTACTTTTCGTACCATTGAACCACGGTGCCATTTCCGGTTTCGCCATTGCACCGCGTTGCACCGAGTTTCGAAAGCGCACGTGGGTAAAAGTCGATAACGATCGAATAAGGGTATCGTTGCGCATTTTTTTTTTATTCTCGACTCGTTTCTCATTCGATTACTCGCGTCACTGGGTACATCCTCCTCTACCCGATCGAATCGAATCGTTCCTTAGCTACCGTCATCTAACCTCCTCTGCTGACCTTGAATCTCTCCCGCGATCTCGAATACATCTCCGTTGCAATTCAAGAATTATATCTCTACTAATACGCGTGTACGAATTCCTTGAATTCTCCTTCAAGCCTCGAGAGGAGGAGGTTTCACGAGGAAAGGAAATTACTTGCATTCGACGAGAATATAAGAAAGGAGGAAATTATCGAGGGTAATTCCAAGATGCATATAGATCGGCTATCGATCGCCCTTAGGCGGGTAATGGTCAAGCGGAGTATCCCAGTGAATTCGAGCAAGACACTTTCTGTGACAAGTATATAAGAGAAGTTATGTTGGATCCGGTTTCGCGGCGCGGAGTGCGTGCTTTCACCGGCAGCGGCGACGACATCGAAATCGACGTCGAGATGCGCAAAAAGGATCCTGGGACGATGATGATGATTAAGCGGCGAAAACGGGTCGCGAGTGATGGCTGGGACGATGCGAGTGAGTGAGCAGTTTTGGAAAACGCGGCGAGAGAGGATGGTAGGAAAAAGGAAAAAAGGATACGAGCGACTGTCGGGAGGGAGCGGATCCTTTGGTGGTGCCGAGCTCCTCGCCATCGTCATCGTCTCTGAACGTAACGCAGGTATCTATTTTTATCAACGAATCGGCCATCTGCTGACATTGCGTAAGTTCGTTCTATCTAGGGATTATAATGTGTGCGAATAATGGGCAATTGAAATTATTAATCAGCAAAATCAGTAAAGCATCGTCGCGAGAATGGAAGAATCGATCGAGTGATTCGCATTATTTTCTTCTCTTCTTGGAACCGGTATTTTTTCTAAGATTAATGTTCGTTAAAAATGGATTATCATTAATGGTTTCTCTTTAATAGATATAACGGGATATTCTATCTTCTTTTAAGAACGATTTTAAACGAAAGAATTTCTCTTATGAAATATCTTTTATGAAGAAAATAAGAAAGATGATACGTTTTAATTTGACGTTTCATTAATAAAATATTTTTTTAAGACAGTTGGTCTTAAAAAAAGAAAGAAAGAAAAATCTATTCTCAAAAGAGATAATTTGCACAGCATGGCAGAAAAGAAGATCCATAATCCCGTGGACGTGGGGAGAAAAAGAATAAACATATCACTTTTTCCCTCGATTCAGACCGGTCGCAAAAAAAATCACCGAAACAACTTTCCCTCCTGGTCGGCTTCCCGACAAAATCGTCGATTCAAGCGTTACTTGGAACGGAACGATGACGCTGATAAACCTGTGGATTCACCTGTCGGAGTGTCGATGATTGGACAAACCATTCGCTCTCTTCTGCACTTCGATGGAATTCACCCTCTTTCGTACGGAACAAGAGAACCTTTCGTAAGAACCTTATTTTCATGGATGGCCGGCCGATCTCGGTTGCCGTTCGAATTCCATCCAATTCCTCCTCTATTATCTCGCGAATCCGCCACGAACACGTTACGCGATCGCTTCGCTTTTTGGCCCGATCACGGTCGGCTAAAAAAAAAGAAAAGAAAAGAAAAGAAAAGAAAAGAAAAGAAAAAAAAAGAAATCGATTACCATTCGCTGGAACTCATCGGTCGGAGCGAATTGCCCTCGCCGAGAATCGAGTTTCGCGCAAAGATGCGCAATGAAGCCATATTCGCCGCTGCGGAGACCGGTGTTTTACCGCTCTGAATGCCGATTCGCGAACGTGACCGTGCAAATGCGGACAACGTTCTGCTCGTTCATCGTATTATCTCAGAGAGAGAGAGAGAGAGGGGGGAGAGGGAAGAAAGAAAGAGGCGAAAGAAAAGAGTTCGATAAAATTTTCGAAAGCGAGAGTTTCGATTCGGCCGAAGCTGATTTACGCGACACTGGTTCACGCTTATTGAGCTTGTTCGAACGACTCGTGGCTGTGGTTACGTGATTAATAACGTTCACCGTGAAATTCTGCGATAAGATGTTGCGTTAATGCTTGGATTTTCCCATTTGTCTTCGCGTATCTGTGCCCCGGGGCCAGGGAATTCTCGAGTCCAGCCTTTCTTCTTAGTCATTTATCGGCTAGAAATGGCTGTTGAAAAACTGCGTTCCTATCGTACGTTTTCAACGTTCGACTCGAAGATTTATATATAACAGAGAATCCTTCTTTCATTGTTTCGTTCGTTTTCGTATCGAATCTCGAGGAAAATGGAAAATGGAGGAGGGGCGGAATTATTATGTTGACGATCCCGTTAACACATGTCATTTTTTAACGATGACCAATTGATTATTTCCCTCAACAACATTTTATTATCCTCAAGAGACAATGGTTTGAGTTTGACTCAGGATTACTTTCCTGAGTCGGTTTTCTTATGTCACCGATCGAACTGGCGCGCCACGTCCGATCGACGGCGAAAGGCATTGTCGAGGTCACGGTGCGCGGCTCCGTCGTCATTTACCCGGTCGAAACCCGGTAGAAATTGGAGCGAATACGTGGGTCGATCGTGTTACTCAATAAGTCTACGCGTGTTCTAAATAAAACTGGAGCAAAAAAAAAAAAAAGAAAAAAAAGAAACACACAGAGATTGGAGATTATCCCATCTCCTTTCCCGAGGCGAGGTGATTTCAAAGTCGATTAACAAAGTAATTGTATTGCTCGATCTTCGAAGATCTACGAGGATGACAGCAGGAGGATAGAGGAGGTGACGCTCGCAATGGAGATTCTTACATTTGATACGATCGTAGAAAAGAATCTTGGAGATTCTTCTAAGCATTTGAAATTATGTATTTCCACGAGGCCTACATGTGTTCTCGACGATGAGAATGCCTGGAATCGTGATCCCAGTTCGCGATCGAGATAGTGAGTGAAATTTTTCCCTTTTTTTTTCTTTCTTTTTATTAGACATCCGAATCACAGTGAAACTTACTCGGGATCGTAAAAAAACTTTCCTTCGTGCGATTCGTGTTTAAATTATGGAAATCGAAACGAATCGCTTTGTGAATCGTGCATGACAGGAAAGGGGAATAATACGCGTGGAATTTTTCGTGCGTTTAACTGTGACCCCGTTGTTTGAACTCGCAACTCGTTGACGGCCAATTCTCGTTGCGCAATCGGGAAATGTGTAACGCACGCGAAGACGCCGCTTTTTTCCCCGTTGATGTATCTGCTGGAAATAATTAACAAGCGCGACGAGGAATCATCCTTGGCAGCGTTTAATTATTCGTACACTCGCTCCTATGTTTGGATTCGATATAAAGGCAAGTTAAAATTTCGTGATCCCATTTCGTAACAAGGAAATAATCCCTCTTCTTCCTAACTGTCACGTGCGAAGATATTTTAAAAATTATGAAGGGGAAATTTTGTAAAAAGAAATGTGTCAAAAATTGTGCAAGATCCAAGTTATTCCATTAAGATAAAGGAGAGTTGGAAAAGTTAATCTACACGAGTACAATGAATCTTTAATATCGTAATAAATCATTTTATAAAAAAATTGAAACTATCGAATCAGATTTGAACGCGTACGATATACTTAACCCTATAGATCAGATAATCCTCGTGTTCGAATATTAGCCTCGAGGAGTTACATTGTATATATATATAGAAACGAAAAAGGAAACGAATAATTGATGTTAAATATGATAAATATTCTTCGAATCGATAAATCTCGATTATCGAACGAGGACATTTGTCTTCGAATTTTCACATTTAAAATTCTACGAATGAGAATAAATAAACGAGAGGGAAAAAAAGGATAGATTTCTATTACAGTATCTTGCACGTAGACACGCTCGTGTGAAATTTCTCGATAATTAAGGAAGTGCAATTAAGCTCTCTTCTCTCGGTTCACCTGCTAATCTTCTGTCGCATGACACCGAGTCGTTATTACGTACCTACCTACCCGGAATCGTTTTCAACCTAACATCTCTCCTCTCTTTTCTCATCTCCGTCTCTTTTACGTAACAAGAAATCCAAGCCAAACCACGACCACGAAAACCAAACTGTTCAACTCGGTTCCAGCGATTGTTCCTGCGCGTTGCGTTCGCATTCCACCGTGCGCAAGTTAAGGTCGTTTCAGGTATATTAAATCGTTCGGTGTTTTTTTTTTGTTTTTTTGTTTTTTGTTTTTCCAACGAACGGCGAACGAGAGATTTAATTCAATCGTAGACTTTCATGGGCGCTCGTGGAAGGGGGAGAAAAAAAAGAAAAAAAGGAAAAACGAAGCTCCTTGGCCGGGACGTAATGAGGTGAAACGGCGCGTTAGCAACGCGTGGGGAGGAGATGCGTTTTTTTTGCCATGCGTGCGTTTCGAAGATGAGAAAAGTCATGAAAACGTTGGGGCCTCCTCTATAATCTCTGCGTATTTATGAGTTTCGCGAGTAATATTTAGCATGGGCTTCATTCAATTATGCACCCTGCCGGGCAGTTTCCTCGGCCCAATTGCATCTTTACTGCGCTTCTCTATTGCGAATGCGCGCGGCCGTGCATTCGAGATCGCAGGTTGCAACGATCGGCCGCAGCGAAATCAATTTTTCCCACCCTAGAGAAAAATTAATGCATCCATTTCTGCGTTCGAGTGCATTTCAAATATAAGTTTCAATTTCGTTTCTGGAAATCATCGAAGATCTATAATCGAAGTTATATAAATATTGGAAGTATTGATCATTTTACAAAGATTCGACGTAAGGAGCGTTCCAGAATTGGAATTTAAATCACTATCATCTGAAAGAAGAAGGATATCTTGAAAACTTAAAAAAAGGAACAGAGAGATAAATTTCAAATTATATCGAAATCAAATTACATTACGAAATAAAAAATCCAAACGAAACTTACTCTACAGTTCAAGTATCGATCATTGTATAAAGACGTTCATTTGGATTAATTAAATGAGGAGGAGCCCGGGCTACACCGAAATCCGGCTACCGTATAATAAATACCGTATAATAAATATAGGAGGTATATGCGAACACGATAGAACACCACGGTTGAAACGACGATGATTAACCGGTCGATCGGTTAGACCGGTATCCACGTCAAGCAACGCGAAAGTGGCGAGGTGCGGTCGTCCATTGCCGATTATAGGCATCGTTCGTTTCTGAGACGCCACTCGTTCCTTCTCCCTTTTTTTCTTCATCGGAGCTTGTCTACGAGAGAGAAAGGAAAAGAGAGTGTGTGCGGTGTATCCGTTATGGCCAGTCCTGGGACGAACGTTACAAGCTCGTGGTTCGCCAGCGTGAATTCGTATACGTGTATGCGCCGAGTATGCGTATGGCGTGTTGTCGGATCGAGATTTCTCTCTCTCTCTCTCTCTCTCTCTCTCTTTCTCTCTCTCTCTCTCTCTGTCTCTGGATCTTTGCCATTTTTCTGACCACGAAATGGGTACATCTTCGGGACTTTCTGCCTCGAACGCCCGCAGGTATCGTTTCATGGGGGAGGAGAGAGAGAGAGAGAGAGAGAGAGAGACGTCGTACGTTAGATTGCATCCTCCGGATCGAATCGTTAATTCTCAAACGATTCACCTTGCAATTTATGGCACCTTCCTCGGACACCTCGCGAATATCCTCGCGTGAGAAATTTATAAATGGCCAATTTCCAAATGAATGCACGGATGAGAAATTAGGATTATCTCGGCTCTTTCTAATTTTAATAATATGCAAATCTAAACTTGCTCTCTCTCTGCGCCTATAAATTTGAAAAATTGAAAGTGTATTCGTATTGGAACGAAAGGTGATCCCTCTCGTTTTTCTTTATAAATATAAATCTTTAAGATAAATCTCTTTAGAATAAATTTTGCGAGCGTGGTACAATTGTGAGAAAGAATCGTTGAACGATCACAACAATAATATCTCTTTTTCTAATTTAAAGAAAACACGACGCGCAGTTACGTAGAAATATGTGCAATTTCTCCATCGTTTAATTAACCGAGAAGAAAAGCCCGTGAGAGAAGAAGAAGAGAAACCATGGCACGCATGCCTATGGATTTTCTTCGCCGTTCTCATTTTCTCCTATATCCACCTTTCCCCCTTTCTCTTTATACCTTTGCCACTCTCGCCCCTTTCCTCCTCGCGTTGGCTCGCGTATATCGCCTCGTTCCTCGGAAGCAAAATATTCTCTTCGACCTTTCGCGGCCACCGAGTGTAGGCGCCATTACTCGGGTCTCCCTCCTCCCTTCTTCTTCTTCTTCTACCTACTTCTTCCTCCTCCTCCTTCCTTTCTGTGCTCATCTTTCCTACCTTCTTCCCCTTCTTCTTGCTCTTCTTCTACTTCTACAACTACTCCTCCTCCTCCTCCTCCTCCTCCTCCTCCTCCTCCTCCTTCTCCTTCTTCTTCTTCTTCTTATCTCGTCGGTCTCTACGAGTCAAGGACCGTTCTCAAGGAGGTCGCTCCTTTTAACCGGGCGTGTAGCGTGTGTACACGGTTTCCTTTGTCTCTCGGAATCGCGGCTATTACGTCGCTCGACATTTCCCTCTCCCGCTTGCTTTTTTCGCTCCAGAGAAACTTTTCCTCTAGGAAATGCATATCCGTAAAAAAAAAAAAAAAAAAAAAAATGGATGAAAAATCGTCGAAACGAAAGGGATCTTTGTTTTTCTTTCACTTTGGTAACTTTCGATTCGAAACGTTTCTTCTTACCGGTTTCTTTTTGAATTTTTTCTTTCGCTCCCAGAGATATTCCACTCGCCTGGAACCACTTTTTAGTATGCGCATCGCACACACCTTTTATCTCCGTCTATTTTAACGATCGAGCATCTCTCGCGGTGTTTAATTCCCTCGAATAAATCAATTTTACTCGATTCGACTTTTTCCCCTTTTTTTTCCCCCCTTTTTCATCCGTGAAATGAAAATAATAATAAGACAAGAGTGAGGTCAAGTCTAAGGAGTCTGATTTTGATCTAAGCTAGGAGATATTGTTTTATTATTCTTTCCAACCCCTTCCTCCATCCCGGGTCAGGATGTCACGGCTATTGGCTTTCACGAGATATCATCGCGTACCTTGGAGCAAAGTGGTTCGTAATCGTGCAACACCTGTAAGGGAACGATATACGGCCAAGTTAATGGACCGAGTAAATTTAATCATACCGATTCCTCGAGCCCCTCTTCCTCGTTCTTCTCTCCCCCTCCCCCCTCCCCCCCCTCCGACACGACAACCGAATAACGAGATTCCCGGCAACGATTAAACGGGCGGTATCGGCACAGCAAGTGTCACTTTTCCTTTTCTCAGCGGATCTGAAAACTAGTTTGTCGCGTTTCTTTCCCTTGGACTCGTCGATCTGGATTATCGCGATCGTTATTATTCCTTCCCTTCGATCGATTCCCTTCCCCGTTCGCGCATTAGATTCAACTTACTCGGCCTCCTCACCGAAGAAATTATTACGAACGTGATCGGCAATTTCGATTCCGATTCTCTCCTATACACCCGATATCTCGGCAATTTGCTCGCCGAGTTCAATGAAATACAAACAACTCGTCTCGAAATACGGTTCTTTAATTGCGTTCGGGTGAAAAGTAGAAGAAAAAAAAAAAAAATGTAACTCGTCACTGTTCAGCTGTCGTTTAAATGTATGCGCCCGATTTGCATACAAATAATAGATTTCTAGAAAAAAAAAAAAAAAAAAAAAAAAAAATGTCACTCGTTTACGAATTCGCGGCAGAGAGTTACATTCGAAAGCTCGCCGAATGGGACTTGCAAATGAGCGGCGGAGACACGAGGAGAGAAAGGTCGAGAGAAAGAAAGAAAGAAAGAAAGGGAGGGAAGGAGAAAGAAAAGAGTTACGGGATCGATCGCCCACTCAAAGCGTGGATCGATTTGTATCGGTTCGTAATGAAATTACGAACGAAGTGTGTAAAGAAAGAAACACGTCTCACGGAGGAGGACGTGTTACGTAAATTATATTGATAGCGCAAACTCGAAGGTATAACGCGAAACGGGGACACGGCTCTCTGTTCGACGGAACGGAATCTTCCTTTTTTGTTCCTCGATCGTACAAGTATCGTTCGACGCATGTTGGCAATTGGAGCAATAAGATAATACAGATACTTAATTAAACTCTCGCGTCAATTTCTGAATTGTACTCTTTTCGATCCTGGATAAATATTAAGGATTTTACATCTCCTCTCTGGGACGCGATCCATCTGTCATTCGATTTGCATACCGACTTGTATCTCGATGATTTGTCAATCAAGTTTGTAATCGACAAGTTTTTTTTTTAATTATATCGTAGACTCCTTCGATTCGTATGATCGTTACTTTTAAAATTCTAATTTAGGAAAGAAGGAAAGAAGAAAAATCTTCGAACATCCAAACTGGCACGATCTCGAATATAACTTGAGCTTAACTCGAGGTTAAATATTCGTAGCCGAGAAAAATCGATTGTACACACGTACAACCAAGCGTGCTCGTACGCGCTCACCTCGATAAAAATAACATAATGAATAATAAATAATACGATTCAATTTCCTCTACTCGCATCGATCCGCCAGCATCATCGCTCAACATCATCGCGGGGGGAAAAAAAAAGGGAAGAGGGAAAGAGAATAACGAGGTTTCCAATCTCCCCCTTTCCCCTCGTCTAATAAAATTCCTTGGATCGGTCGGTTGCCGGAAGACGTTACCAGAAGCTTCAATCATTGTCACGGAGTGTCTCGGCACCGTTCATCCTATCCGATCATCATCCCGCTTGTTTATACCTCGATTGATTGTTTGGAATAAGCAGCGATATGATGAATGCCGAAGAAGGGAGGGAGAGAGAGAGAGAGAGAGAGAGAGAGGTAACTAACCGCCCCGCCACAATTTCTTACTAATAATAATTCTTCGAACGTCGTCTGGCACGTTCACGATCGTCGACGACCATGCAGAATCGACCTTCCACCCTTTAACGGTTACGATGCAATTATTCGAGCTTCGAGATGGCAATGTCAGAGGTCACGGCGTAAATTACTTTTCATGCCTCTTCCATTCGGTTCCGTTACGCGAGCTCACGTACTTTGCACGCGTGCACCGATGCTCACCTTCGGCTCATTACGCGAGGATGATTTTATTATTTCATCGCCTCCACTCCTTCCCTTCCGTTCTCGATCGATTTGCAAAAGGAGCCAACGTATCCCCTTCGTATCGATCTCTTCCTCGCCGTTTCCTACCGTGTGCTTCTTTGCTCATCAGGATGGAATTCCAAGAGACATTTTAAAATTGCAAATATATATATATACATATATATTAAAAGGATAGAATTTATGATTCTTAAGATCGTTGGGATGGGCTCGTGCGATTGTGCGAGCGTGGCCGATGAATATGGTAATGTTAGGGTGTGAGAAACGAGTCTAACAGGGCAATAAAGATCTCGTGCGGCTACAGGGTGTCTCGTGACAAGTGGGGATAGGTGATTTAGCACGGTGAACACGGGTAAAAAAAGGTTCGTGTATTACGTGTATTATTTGAACTTGTTTATGGGACGTAATGAGTTTTAACGGTTTGTCATTTTGTTTCTCGTTCCCCTCGGAGAAGATAATTTAAACGAGAGCAGCACTTTCAATATATAATTCGAATCTCCGCTCTGAAAATCTCGAATCGCCTCGAATCGAGGAATATTTCAAATATTTCCTAACGCAAAAGTCCGATAAATCTTTTACCATTCTTGCAACGAATAAAAGGAATTCCGTAAGGAATGTTAACGGAGATTCAATAGAAATGGAAAAATGGATTCATCGTCGTCGAATAAATTATTTGTCTTCCCTGGAAATTTGAAGAATCGAACGATATTATCTCGGATCAATCCTTGGGGAACGCATCGTACGTTAAAACCTCGTTCAAATCGATCGGAAGATAGCCAGCGGATAATTCTCATTTATCCGGTAATCTGTTTCCCGTTTCGACGAGGCGCAGTTTTACAGTGAAAAAATAGCCAGCGGCGCGAGAAACGTTAGAACGGTGAATTTTCGCAACGATCAATTTGTCCGGTTAACAATCGGCAACACGTGTTAGACGGCGATCAGGAAAATTGCAGTAATTTTACCGTTTTGCAGTAGTCATCCAGGCGTACGAGCATATATATATATGTGTGTGTGTGTGTGTATATATATATATAGTCGAAACCGATAATAACGCCACCACGCTGCTTCTCCATGAATTTATACGCATCCTTAAACGGTCCATCGATACGAGGTTATTATTTCACAATTCGCTTAAGTTTCGTGCTCATGTGTTCGTCGAGTGGGGAGGGAGGAGTATCCTCCTCTGCCAATATTAATTCGCGATCATTGCCGCGAACAGGGGACACTTGTCTGCAAAGAGGATATATTCTTGGAATAATAATATTTGCCGTTCAACAATATTTGTTCTCGAAGCCTTCATCGATTGTTCTTGGAAACGATCAGAGAAAGTTGGCGAAATCAAGGAAAACGTGCTCGCTCGTCGTACGTAAAATCATCGGGTGGAGGAGATAAAATTAGCCGAGAAATAATTCGTTTTCGTCGTCGAAGGAAAGATGGAACGTTTCTCGCGTTATTGAAACGTGTTAACAATCATTGACACGTTTGCGCGTAGCGTGCGCCTTAAGTGGCCGGAGAGTTCAATGCTTGCATCAGACGGCGGCCCGGCAGGCAACGGCTCGATTACAACCGCCGCGCCGCGTGTCACCAGTCTTCCCATATTTAGGGAAAACATCCGTTAAGTTGTTGCGTGATCGTGGAAACATTCTCTCTCTCTCTCTCTCTCTCTCTCTCTCTCTCTCTCTCTCTCTCTCGAATATAATAGGACACGAGTTACGAAAATTCTCGAGTTCTAGTTCTCGTTAACGAGAGGATAAGAAGAAACGATTGAAATGATTCCACGGATATCGACGCTTCGAAATTGCTTGTTTCTTTACCAAGGAGTTTTTTTTTTTTTGCCAAGGATATATTCTCACGGATCGAAGAAGCAGAACGTCTTACCGTTAAGCGGGATACACTCTCGTGGGAAAAAAAATACCACGATTCACGCGAGGAAATCGTTAAACGTATTCTGGTACGGTGCCGAGCGTTAGAACGTACGGCGATGTTGATTAAGGTAAACCGTAAGGTGAAGATTAGAGGGAGAATAATCGCTTTTACGATATAATCCGACGGTCAGCCATGACATCTCCATCTTCCGTGGACGGAAAATTTTTATCGCGGGGATAGTTAAAATTGCTTACGACTCCGATAATTGATATTTTACGCCGCTTCGGTAATTAGCCTTCCACAACTAGTTATCGTTAAACGGCTTTTATACTTGATAAGCTTGAGGATTACGCGTCGGTGGATACCTTCGTCGTGGATACCTCGCACGCGCGAGAGAGAACTCAGCTTCCCTTCGGAGCGAAATCGTTTGAAACGGGGGACGCGGGTTGCACATCTCAGTGATTGATCAATTGGATGGCGAAGCGAGCCGAGTTTGCTGCGATCGAGGAAATTACTGCTTATCTCTATCCAACGATATAGATCTTACTACGAGAGGAATCAGAGTGTGAAGCCTCTCCTCTCTTCTTCTGTGGATTAACATCGCTGGTGTAACGCGCATCGTTATGGGATGCGTTATTAACCGCAACGTGAAATCTTCATCCTGAAACGGTCTATCTAATTATCACACTGGAAACAAATTGTTAACCCTTAACGATTATATTTTATTCGATTATACTTCTTAACTTTTCTTCCAGTAAACAATCTGTTAGTTATTTTCGTTCTTCGATTCTAATAAAAATTGCGAAATTACTCTGTTTCCATGAAAAATCCCTCCGTATTACCCGCGAAGATAATTAAAGATCCTAGAAGACGATCTCTAAACCAGATGACTCGTTTCCTCGCCGATCGAATCGAGGCCACAGACACGAAGCCTTGGCTCCCATTCGCGCCACTCTTCGCTTTTCTCACGTCCCACACTCGCGCTCTTATTGATTCTCTTATTAATTCCATCGTCCCTGCCAAAAATGGTAAAACTCCTCCGACGCATTCTCTCGTCTCTCTATTTCACCCGTTTCACTTGACTTCTCCGATGACGCAATCCGTGATCCGTTGATTTATTTATTTATATCGGCAGGCGAGTTTTCATCGCCGATCGTTCTTCGTAATTGTCGGAGGCGAGTTGAACGCGCCGTTCGAAGAATTTCGAAGCGTCCCCGGACATCGACGCGCCTGGCTTCCACGCCGGTATCGAACTCGAAAGACGAACTTTTACTGTTAGACCCACCAGGTTTACGACGCCGTCTCTCACCGATGGATCGTAATCCGTCAGCGCGAAATCCGTGGAAAAACGTAACGGTATCGGGAACGCGCCGCGAATCTACGCTCCGCGAGCCAACCTTTATTTATATTCACCCGTTATTACCGAGCTGCGACGTGGCGAGATCGTTGTTCCGATTCGAGAGTAAAGTTACGTTGAAATTTTCTTTTGTCGAGCCTCTTATTTGGAGCAACAACTTTTCGTATTTTGATCGTATTTTGTTTTTCCATTTTATTTTTATCATATTTACTTGTTGCTTTATAAAAATTCGAGGTTATATTCGCTTCGAATATATTTCTTCTCCGTTCAAGTATTGTTTCTTCATTTGTAAAGCTCCTATCCTCGCTAAAGTAATAAGGAAGAATTTGTTTATTATTCACGTTGCAAGTATTTCTTAGAAAAATTTACCGGCAGTTGTAAAATTTCTTCCCGAGGAATGAAAATTATTATTTATTATCCGCCTTATCATTAAAAATCGTATAAATATTGGAAGGAAAAATAGGCATTAAACACGTAACAATGGAACGTTTCTATTACATGGTAACATATTTAATGCATCCTCGAACCTGAAACGGAATTTAAATATTCATTTGCTTGCAAGAATAACATACGCATCTTCGAATCGAGCAACGAAAAAAGTTTCTCGACTCGCAATGCCAAAAAAAGAAAGAAAGAAAAAAAAAAAAATTACACTATTCGAACGAGGTAATTGCACGCGATTTTCCACGCGGCTCAAGGTTGCTGATGGCTATTTAATTTGCTGGAGAACAACAAAGAGATAAACGTTTCATTAGCATTCCCCCCGATGACGCAAGCCACGCGTTGAACAATGGCCGCGCGAGTTTCAGCCCGTTTTCCGTCGTTCCGGTGCCGGGGTTTCGCGGATGACGAAAACGGACGCGTTCCTTGTACTTACGATGCCTGGCCATCGTCTCCTTGGCTGCTGGACAGAATCGTTCGTTGCCTCTGCCACTTCCTGAGTCCTCGCTCGCATACGAATGAACGAGCGCCTCGTCGCGTGGAGTCGACAAAAAAAAAAGGAAGAAGAAGAAGAAGAAGAAGAAGAAAAAGAAGAGAATATGCGATTGATCGGAGGACGCTTCCTTTGTGCGAAGCTATAATTTGCGGCAAAAAGGTGTTGCAAAAATCGAGGAAATTTAAGGAGGGAGAAACCATGCACGGTTGAAATCGTGAATCGTGGCGGACGACTTAGAAAGGGGAAAAAAATATTAGATTTATTACGATTCTCTTTTCTTTTTTTTTTTTTGTAATGTAATGTAAATAGAAGAGTAATTACGATTTAATTTATCGATATTCTTTCAACGACGATTTTTAACAACAAATTTTTAAAGAAAGATTAGAAGAAAGATACGATTGGAGAACAATTTAAATTGAAACGATTCGTTCGATGATTATTACACGTTATAAACGGGAGGAAATTACAATATAAATCAATCGCGCGAGTCGATAACTCATCCATTTACGTGACGGCTCGTTAGTAGAAGGCGGCGTGGAAAGGTGAGAATGGTTTTCGGTAGCCAGGAAGGGGGGTCGTGTAAAAATATTTGGGAATCTTGGGTTTCTATGCGGGAACGAGAGGGCCCACGCGTTACGCCAGTTTGTACTCGAAACAAACCGAGGAACTTTCACTTGGCGGCGGAATAATTCTGTCTCGCCTCGTCCGACCGCTCTCTCGTCCGTTTGGCTGGCGAGGTGGGCGTAAGTTTCAGTCCCGAATCGCTCGCCGACTTTTATACCTTGTTGATTCATGCCGGATGTTGCCACAGGCGAGCACGATGGATGCCAGAATCGTGTTCGGAATAGGAATTTCCTAACGCGGTGCAACACGGTGCCTCGATGAGTTGGTTCGCACGCGCGTCGCCTCGCCGTTCTTCTCCTCTTCCTCTCCTCTTAAAATAGAAAATATCTTCGTCGATGATCGATGATTCGTTTGCAAAAAAGAAAAAAAAAGAAAAANAAAAAAAAAAGAAAAAAAAAAAGAAGAGAAATACGTGACGGTTGAATCAGGCTTGGACGTATTTTTTTATGCATCGAAACGCGGGATAAAAATAGCGAGACGAGGAAGCAGAGAGAAGTAATTACACGGAATGATTAATTTTTAGATATATATAGAGATGATGGAATAATTTCCAAAAGGGAATAACGGGGGAATGAAGAATAATTAAAATAATAATAAATTATGTAATATGTGTAAATAAATTATGTAATATACTTGGAATATTTTAGCTTGATTCGAGAAATAGAGAATCGATGATGTCTCTGTTTAAAATACGTTCATCGAGCGAGTTTTTGCCTGTGAAATTTCATTGTCGAATGATTGGTAGATCCAGGGATTGAATTCAATCAACGATATTTCAATAGCGTTCAATCGATTCGAAGGAAGACTCGCTTGCAAAGAGGAAATAATCGATCATCAAATTCGTCCAAAGGATATTGACTCGTGAAGATTCCTATCCTGTTCGAGAATCGATGTAATTAATAGCCGATGATACAAGGAATGGAAATAATTCGATGAGTTATACCGGTTATGAATATACCAATGATTGTACGTCGAATTTAAACAGAAATCAGGATTATTTTAATTGGTTAACGATCATTTAAAAGAACATTAAGAGAATTCGAGACAAGAGAGAAATATCTATTTATAAACTCTTTGATTTAATTCTACTGATCTGAGTGAAATTGAAATTAGATTATTGTACGCATAATCGATATAATAATTTTTATTTCATTAAAGATTATACGGTATTAATGGATCGTTTACGATGAGATATTAATTGATATATGATTAAAAAAAAAATATTTAAAATTCGTAATACTAATTAATCCAAGTATGATATATATATATATATATTATATTATTTAATAATACTTTCGTGCGAATATTGGAATTTAATTCGATGAAAAAAAAAATGTGAAGAATTCAGAATTAGAGAAAGGTGAAAATGAAAAATACGCGGCTCTGTTCCGCGGAATGGAAAATATTAATTGAATTTACGAGTTTCGTTTACCGATGCGATATATCCAATTCGGTGAATTCTAGAATTCTAAACTCAAGCATCTCTTTTCACGGTTCACCGTTACCTCGTTTCGAATCGGTGTCGGCCGACAAGATTTCGCTTGCATTTCTTCTTTCCACACGCGGACCGATCGAATCGATTTTGCAACAAATACGCGTGACCAAGGCGAGAGAGAGCCGCTGTGTCACTTTTTCACCGTTAAATGGCACACCGATCGATAAATATTCATTTCTCGCTCACACCATCCCCACTTGAACAAATAATAATAATAAATAAACAAATATAACAGCACGATATTAAACAGTTTTGATCGAAAGCTCAGAATATCATCGAACGAATATAATTGTTGGATAACTCGACTTCAAAGTATTTCTATTTACGCACAAAGTATTTCTGAAAACTACTTACGCCTGCCTAGAAAAACCATGTTTTTAAACAGACGGGAAGCTAATTTATATTTTAATCTCGATGAATTATTCATTATAGTCGAAGGTTTATTAACTGAGCATATAATAACTTATGCATAATAAAAAAAATAAAAAAAAAATTCGTTAAAACACGTTCTTATAATTTCTATACCGAGATTGAAAGAAATTCAAGAAATTTCTCTTTAACGTAGGTCGATCTCCATATCCAAAAAAAAAAAAAAAACATATAAAAAGAAAAAGAATAAAGTACAAGCTGTCCGAGACTACGCTACACACGTATTGTATCGTATCTAAACACTTTCACGACTCGGCTTGAAGCCGAGAAATGGGAACGAAACGTGGGCGATTCGTCTATGAAAAAAAAAAAAAAAAAAATTCATTCACAAACAGATTCGACGCACGATAATTAAATCAATTTGTTAAATCATCGAGAGGGATCTCGAAGGCACAGGTTTGAAATCAATTTGCCCGATTATCATCACGATTATATGCAAATGGAAAAAAAAAAAAAAATGGAAATCGTGATACAAAATTTCGAGGTTCTTTCATCTCTCAGGATCTCGTCGTTTATTTAACGACGTTGGAAATTGGAAGGGGAGGAAGAAGAAGAAAAGAAAAGAAGACTTGTTCGAATTCTGCATCAACCCGTTCTCTCTTCTCTCCGCAATGTCGCAACGCACGTGCGTGGGTATTATCGAGAGGTGCACACGCGTGCAAAAGCTTGTCGTCGCGTGTTTATGCGCCGCCGATTAATTGATAGGTTTTGTCATCGTTTCCTTCTGCCTGCCTACCGCGTCATATCATTGACACGGTAACACATTTCATCGCGATACCCTTACCAAGCGTCGCGACAAACTTGTGCACGGATCTATTTGCATAAAGTGAACGCGCGTGAGAGTGATGCATGCCACGATTCGCCCGTTCCATTCCAACCAGCGGAGAAGAAATTATTCTCTATTTCTAACCTTAACCGAAATTGTTATCCTGATCTCGGTACGAGTTGCATTACGTACTTTCTGCTCACTTGAAAGAGAGACGTCGGTCAATCGAATTGTAACAATGATCGGATTTATCAAATTAAATTCTAGAGTAAATTCGAATGTATTACATCACGCTGTTTTACGTTCGCGAACGGTTCGTCGAAACGAAATTGCGGAAGCGGTATCGAAGCATCTACAATTGGTGGTCGAAAAGAAGGGTGGCCAATTTCCGTGACGAAAATTAAGAGTGGAGATAGCGCAGCGGGCCAGCTGTGTTCAAAAGCGAGTCAGTCGGTTGGAGTTGAAGGCAAGACACTTGTGGTAGATGCAAGCAAAAAAGGGGCGGAAGAGTTACAGGTGCACGTCCCTCCCCTAGGAGGTGTTTTCCATCCATGTTATTGACATAGTATCGATACTAAATCCTTGTTTATACGCTTTTACGAGAGGAATTTAAATAAACGAACGAAACGAAAGTTTTTAACTATTATTGCAATAAACCAACGTTAAGAAAATATAATATAAACGTCTCGATAATCTTTATAACCGAGTCTCGTACTTACAAGTTCAAGTGTAAACATTTTTATTTCATCGTATTCATCGTATTTCATCGTATTTATAGTTAAAAAAGGATTACAAATACAGGATTAAAAATAGGCACGATTCTTCGACTTGTGCATCTTTTTCACGAAATCTTTCTAGTTCATGCGATTCATGGTGAATCATTACCAAGATCAAGACTAAATCGTTGGAAGGATAAAAAAACTCGCAAGACGAGGAATCAAATGGCCATCTCCTCTCTCTCTCTCTCTCTCTTTCCTCTTTATTCTTCGCTCTTCGCTAGTTCTTTCGTTCTTGTCCCCCTCGTGATCACCGTCCTCTCTCTCTCTCTCTCTCTCTCTCTCTCGTTCTTCCTCGAACGTTTTCCCTCACGATCTTCCTCCTTTTTCCCGCCACCCGGTTTCCTTCTGCTGCTCGTTTTTCCTGGTCATCATCCTTCTGCGTTCCTCCTTCTCGTTCCCCTAATTGTCCCTCTCTTTTTCGCTCGAGACGTTCCACGACAGCTCTCTCTCTCTCTCTCTCTCTCTCTATTTCTCGGTTCTTTTCCCGCCTCCCCACATCCCCTCGTGGTGAATCCTTCTCCCTGCACGTACAGTCGTTAACATTTCGCCGCGCGGTTGATCGCCAGCCCTGACTTATTGTGCGACGTGGCGAGCAGTACGCTCGCGTACGATGCGTCCGCTCTGCGCGTTCGCCATAAAGGACGTCTTCCGCGAATCGCGTGCACCGCAGTCCCCTGAAAACTCCGCTTCCGGTGAGGCCGCAATCAAATCTTTATTACCGCCTCGACCGATGATCGAGGAAGAGAGAGGTTTTCTGAAACTTCTTGAAATCTTTATTGCCGGTTTTTTGGGAACGATCGAGCAAGATTTTTGAAACTTGAAATCTTTATCGATGTTTTGGAAACAGGATCGAGGAAAATTTTGAAGATTTTTGAAACGTTTTTGAATCGTTTTTGAAACCTCTGCTTCCGTCGTAATCAAATCTTTATTGGGGTTTGTTTGGACAAAGATTTGGAAAAAGATTTCTGAAATCTTTATTGGCGTTTTGGAAATAATCGAGGAAGATTTCAGAAATTTTTGAAATGATTTTACTGATGTTTCGGAAACGATCGAGGAAGGAATTTCGAAGATTTCTGAAATATTTACTGGTCTTTTTTTGGAATGATTGAGGAATTTCAGAAATTTTTGAAGTCTAAAATGTTTCTTGCTGCTTTGAAAGTATTTCCAAGATTTCTTAAACGTTTCTGAATCGTTCATAAATAATTCAGTTTTATCTGAAAAATCCATTTCGTATCGCTATAAAATCTTTATTGTCTTACAAAACTATCTTAACTATCTTAAATATCCAAGGATAATGATCCGAGGTTAATATTACGCTTTAAACTCGTATTTCTCTCATTTTCGACTGATGGGATATATATTCAAAGGTGTTTAATGGTTAAATTTCGTCCTTTGTGGCTTAAAGACGCGATGTGGATGCTCGAAGGGAGGTTAAATTTCCTTTGCATGTCTATAATCAGACACGCAGCGAAACCTGATGATCTTTAGTCACGAAGGAAACCAATTAACCCAAAATTACTCACTCTACCCGCGCTCCATATTCTAAATATATATATATATGCGCTAATCAATCACGTTAAACTTCTTCACCATATTAGACAATTGATCCGATGCATTGTATAATTTCCTCGCGAGCATCGTGAGCGGAATTAAAAACGAACGATTCTCCATATAATATATAAAAATAACTATAGGATCTTCCATTGTATCACAGTTCCAATGTATCACAGTTTGAAACCGGAGGCATGCAATACTCTTTTTTTTACAATTATAACCGCATAAAAATATCCTCTTCCTTTTATAAAATATATAAAAAAAGAAAAAAGTACATATTCCAATTATTCCTTCAGCTTTATATTTCTTATTAAACCTCGTAAAAGCCTAGTAAAAGAGAGAAGAAAAATGTTTTTAGTTATGTTTTACTTATTCCTTCATTCTTGTATTTCGTTGTCGCGTATTGCATAACGGGTTGCTCCAAGTTATCCTCGTACTCGACAGCTCAGAAACGGCTTCTTAAATTTCAAAACACCACGTAACCAGGAAATTAGGTTGTCAGAGCCAGGGCTAACGTAAGTTGATACAGTTAGGTTCGGGTTTATTCGTGAGGGGGTCGCGAATGCCGACACACACACGGCTCGAACAGGTGTTCCCTCGTATCGGTTCCCTTCGGTGTTACCGGTGAGAACGATCGTAGTAGTCTCTTCCACCTGAATTTTTCGATTTATCGTAAAAAAAAAAAAAAAGAAAAAAAATATAGAAATTTTTCATCCTCTCCTTTCCACCAAAATTTTGCGCGAAAAGAATTATTTATTTCATCCTTGCGTGAAAAATGATGATCGTTGTGCGACGCGTCGGAGGATGATGTAATTGAACGAACGTAATCCAGGAAATCGTTGAAAAAGCACGCGGGTGTGTTTGACCTGATCGTGAACGAATTGATCGAATTCTATTATGTTCCGCGTTATTGAGGTGGAAAAATTACCGCGTTGACAGATGTCGATCGACTGATTTCATTTTCTGTTTCAGCCAAGATGAAACATCTTTGGCCGTTTGTGGCGTGGGCACTTCTTCTGTTCCTGTGTCCGGTAAGTGGAACCGCTTAGATAATTTCATCGAAAATATTTTCAATCAAAAGCAATCGCTCTCCATGGAATTTTAATTGATTTCTTTATTTTATTATCTTTTTAATAGTTTTTGAAACGTTTAACGCTTCTTTTTTTTTTTTTACGTTCGTGATCGACACGTTGCATTGCGCGAAACGGGTCGAAGCGTTATAACAAAGCCACGTCTCTTTCTTTTTCCCTTCTTCCAAAGAGAATTCTCGAACTCGCGTCAACGCCATCCCTTCTAACTTTAACTAAACTAAGTAAAATAAAAAAAAGTAAATAATAAAGAAAAATGCATCTATCAGGTCGAATCTCTGAGAGGAGTCGGCCACGGATTAAGAAGAGAGGTATTCATTCTGAACCTGGAGGACGGTTAATAGTTTTTATGAAAATATTTGGCAAACATTTAACGCGATATCTTATTTTTTTTTTTACATCGTGATCGACACGTTGCATTGCGCGAAACGGGTCGAAGCGTTATAACAAAGCCACGTCTCTTTCTTTTTCCCTTCTTCCAAAGAGAATTCTCGAACTCGCGCCAACGCCACGTTGACATCCCTTCTAACTTCAACTAAACTAACTAAAATAAAAAAAAGTAAATAAAAAAGAAAAATGCATCTATCAGGTCGAATCTCTGAGAGGAGTCGGCCACGGACTAAGAAGAGAGGTGTTCTTCCTGAACCTGGAGGACGGTTACTTCGGGTGCCAGGTGAACGAGTCGACGGAAGTGCTGCAGCTCCTCGAACTGTCCAAACTGTGCGACAACCACGTCGACTGTTACCAAGGCACGGACGAGCAACGCGACAGGTTGAAGTGTACAGGTACCAGGCTCCATCCCATCTTTCACGGAAATTCCCACGGGAGAAAACAATCCCTTTCCTTCCCCTTTTACCCTCTTTCGTTTAAGAAAAGAATGGAAACTCCCCGTCGCTTCGTCATTCCTCTCGTCATCCACTCGACGCCGATCACGCCCGCCAAGCTTCACCGATCCTTCCCGCGCGAAACCGCAAGCGCGATCGCAAACGCGCGTCACCGCCTCGTCACGGCAATTACGCGGAGGAGAACTGGCGAACCTCCGCCGATTAATCGGCGGCGGCGGTGGCGACATTGATTTTTATTATTATGCGCGCCGCGTTAGAGATCAAGCCGGGATGATGTTACGCGTTACGTAAGCCGGGAAGGGGAACGAATTACTCATCGTAATCGGCGATTTTTACCACGATGTTTTTCCAACCGCGAAGGAGATGACTAAGGTGCTTCGTTTATTGATTTCAAGTGTCGAATCGATTAATTGATTTTTCCTATTTCTCTCCTTTTTTTTTCTCCGTCCCTTTTCAGACGATTGCACGAAGGAGGATGGGACCAGGTGTCTGAACGGCGTCTGCCTTGGCTCCGTGTGCCACTGTAACGACGGTTTCGGTGGTTGCAATTGTCAGGTACCAGGTAAGCGAAATTCTCGAAACTTATTCTTCTTTGATTTAACGTATATATATATATATATATATATATATATATATATAGTATAGAAAGAAAGAAGAGAAATCTTTTTCTCTTCATTAGAGAGATAAATTTCTCGAGATACGAGGTAATTACAAGTTCTTTTCCATCGTTTTTGAATAGAGAAGAAAAATAGATGAATTATTATTTTTTTTTAAAAAGTAGAATATGACTATAAAAATACAAGTAGTATTCGATAGAACACGATTTCCTTTATTTATTCATCATTGATTCGATTTCACTCGATTCCTTTCGTATCTTACGAAAATGCAAACACACGTTTCAGACGAGAACGAGTGCAAATACCGGCCCTGTGATATATTCGCGCATTGCACCAACACTCTTGGTAGCTTCCAATGTTCCTGTTTCCCCGGCTACCAAGGCGACGGTTTCCATTGCGAAGGTACGCGTGTTCATTCTTCTCTCGGTCGGTTTACGACGTCTGCCCAGTCGTATCGTTTACCGGATGCTTTTATTTCTCTGTTCTGTTCACGTGCCGGCAGACATCAACGAGTGCGATAACCCGGTATTCGCCGCGAGATGCGTCGAGAACGCCGAGTGTTGCAACCTTCCATCCAACTTCCTGTGCAAATGCAAACCGGGCTACATCGGCGACGGCGAGGTCCACTGCGAGGACGTGAACGAGTGCCTCATACCCGGCGCTTGCGGCGACAATACCATGTGCAACAATATCCCGGGGAATTACACTTGCGCCTGTCAACCTGGTTTTACGGGAGACCCTTACGAATCTGTAAGTATAATAATATAATCAATCTGGTTTTACGGGAGACCCTTACGAATCTCTAAGTATAATAATTTAAATAGAAATATTGTCAAATTCGTTTTACACTTGCGTCTGTCAACCTGATTTTACAGGAGACCCTTAATATGTAAGTATAATAATTTAAATAGAAATATTGTTAAATTCGTTTTACACTTGCGCCTGTTTTTACGGGAGACCCTTACGAATCTGTAAGTATAACAATTTAAATAAAAATATTCTCAAATTTGTTTTATATTTGTGCCTGTCAAATATCTGGTTTTATGGGAGACCCTTACGAATCTGTAAGTATAATAATTTAATCAACCTGGTTTTACGGGAGACCCTTACGAATCTCTAAGTATAATAATTTAAATAGAAATATTGTCAAATTCGTTTTACACTTGTGTCTGTCAACCTGGTTTTACAGGAGATTCTTAATATGTAAATATAATAATTTAAATAGAAATTTTGTCAAATTCGTTTTACACTTGCGCCTGTTTTTACGGCAGATCCTTACGAATCTGTAAGTATAATAATTTAATCAATCTGGTTTTACGGGAGATCCTTACGAATCTGTAAATGGATATAATAATTTACATAGAAATATTGTCAAATTTGTTTTATATTTGTGCCTGTCAACCTAGTTTTACGGGAAATCCTTACGAATCTGTAAGTATAATAATTTAAATAGAAATATTGTCAAATTCGTTTTATACTTGCGTCTGTCAACCTGGTTTTACAGGAGACCCTTAATATGTAAGTATAATAATTTAAATAGAAATTTTGTCAAATTCGTTTTACACTTGCGCCTGTTTTTACGGCAGATCCTTACGAATCTGTAAGTATAATAATTTAATCAATCTGGTTTTACGGGAGATCCTTACGAATCTGTAAATGAATATAATAATTAAAATATAAATATTGTCAAATTCGTTTTATACTTGCGCCTGTCAACCTGGTTTTACGGGAGAGCCTTACGAATCTGTAAGTATAATAATTTAAATAGAAATATTCTCAAATTTGTTTTATATTTGTGCCTATCAAATATCTGGTTTTACGGGAGACCCTTACGAATCTGTAATATAATAATATATATTCTGTAAGTATAATAATTTAAATCGAAATATTGTCAAATTCGTTTGGAAGGTTTGCAGAAAGATTTGCGAAAAATTTATATAAGCTCGATATAAGTTAGAATTGTATTCTTTAGGATTGAAACTATCTTCTGGTTGATCGAAAAATAAATATTGGAATTACGTAACACGTAATTTTAAAAACAAAAATGAATAATTTCACTTTGCGCTTCAAGTTTGGGTCCAAGTATCTCGATTTTCCACAGTGTATCGATATCAACGAGTGCAATTACGTGGATGCCTGCGGACGGGGCGCGCTGTGCATCAACTTGGCGGGTGGGCACAAATGCGAGTGTCCCGAGGGTTATAACGGCAACCCAGAGGAGGAATGCGTGGACATCGACGAATGCCTGCGCGCTCCTTGCGGCCGTTCGGCCCAGTGCACAAACCTGGATGGCAGTTTCCGCTGCGCTTGCCCGGAAGGGATGAGCGGCGATCCTTGGATAGGCTGTCACGGTGGGTAACTCGATTTCTAATTATCCGAAACCGTTTTTCCTCCCTTCTTTCGATGTATTATACCTCCACCGTTTCTTTGTACATAGAATTCGAAACGATAGTAAATTAAAACGATCTAATCTCGACGCTTCTTTTCTGAAAAAGTTCACGTCCAAGCGAGGTGACCAGCCTCTGTCGTCGGATCAACGTAAAATCCAAAATATTTTATAGTAGAAAATATAATATATAATTTTAAGTTAAAAAAAAAAAAAAAAGTACTACATTTTATATCGTAAAAAAGATTTCGAAAAGAAAAAGAAAAAGACGACGAAAAGCGAAAGATTCGATCGTGGAGGGGAAAAGTCAAACGCTTGGAGCCCTAAGGGTTATTAAACTATTGTTATTAATATTCGTTCGATATTCAAGCTTTTATCGGCTAGCGTTAACATTTATAGAATCTTAACGTAGTAACGATATAAACGATCGACTAACCATCGCTAACAGATATAAACGAATGCGAGGAGGGCGCACCATGCGGCACGGATGCGGTGTGCGTGAACACGGAGGGTAGTTTCGAGTGCAGGTGTGAGGCAGGCTATCGGATGGACCCGACGCACGGTTGCATCGACGTGAACGAGTGTAGTCGAGCGGATGCATGCGCGGAGAACGCGAGATGCATCAACGTGCCCGGATCGTACAAGTGTATCTGCCCCCAGGGTTTCATCGGTCAAGGACTAACACTGTGCGAAAGTCAGTCATCATCTAACTTGTTAAAAATGAAAAAAAAAAAAAAAAAAAAAGAAAGAGAGAGCAATAATTTTTTAAGCGCCAATTATTATTAAATCCTGATTTTATATATAACGATTCTTAATAGCCCAATTTCAAGTAACGATTCGATAGGTTAGATTAATTGCACGATTAACCACGTGTTGATTAACAGACGTGAACGAATGTGAGACAAACCCTTGCGGCGAGAACGCTGAATGCAGCGACACGATTGGCAGCTTCGTATGCAGTTGCAAGACGGACTACACTGGGGATCCTTTTAAGGGATGCAGCGGTTAGCACACCGACATTACACTTTTCTCTTTCTCCCCCTCCTTTCTTTTCTTTTATACCTTCGTTTCGATTGGGAAAATGATCCTTAACGTTTCTTTTTTTTCATGAGAATGTACAGGATGGATTATTTTCAAAAATTCAAAATTAACTTCATTCTCCTTCCGTAAGACAAAGGGACGAAATTGTGTATATCTTTCTTAATCAATAAATTTCCTTTCTCGTCGATTAATTTCGAAACTCGTACGAAATTGTTTCTCAGACATCGACGAGTGCACAGCGTTGGAGAGCCCCTGCGGGAGAAACGCGATTTGCAAAAACAAGGATCCTGGTTACAATTGCGTCTGCCCACCGGGATACAGTGCCAATCCCGATCCGACGGTCGCTTGCGAACAGGTAAATTGCGATTATATTTTCCATCAATTTTATCGTCTTCTGCTTCACTCTCGACCCTTCCCACCGATTTTTAGACCGACGTGACCACGCTCTGCAAATCGAACTTCGATTGCGTGAACAACGCCGAGTGCATCGAGGGGCGATGCTTCTGCAAGAACGGATTCAAAGCGGTTGGAGCCGAGTGCGTGGACGTGGACGAGTGTCTTTCGAACCCCTGTGGGCCCGCATCGATCTGCGGCAACACGAGGGGCAGTTATCACTGCGAATGCGAATCTGGCTTCGTTGGAACACCGCCCCATATACCGTGTAAAGGTAAAAATGAGAAAAATTTGAATCGGGAAAGAAGAAGAACAAGAATATAATGAACGTGATTTTTCTTCTTTTTTTCTTCTTCCTCGTAGCACCGTGCGACGAAGTAACCTGCGGAGATCACGCGTATTGCAAAGCGGACGGCCACGAAGCTTACTGCATCTGCGAAGACGGATGGACCTTCAATCCGAACGACATCGCGGCTGGATGCGTTGGTAAATGTTTCCATCAACGACATAAACGTACGATCGATGGATCTCACGCGGATGATATTATTTTAATTTCTTTGAATCAGATATAAACGAGTGCGACGCGATAAACGGCCCTTCGGGACGTTGTGGCAAAAACGCAATCTGCACCAACACTTTGGGCGGGTTCAGTTGCCAGTGCAGGCCAGGATTCTCGGGAAACGCTTTCAAACAATGCATGGGTATGCATAGTTTCGAATTAAAGATATTCCCCCATTTGAAAATCATCATGGAAGAAATCGTCAAGAATTTAAATTAAATTCGTTGAATATTTGAATAACAGATGTAGACGAATGCACGAGGGCAGATACCTGCGGCCATGGGGCCACGTGCACCAATACCGAGGGTTCGTACTCGTGCACCTGTCCGGAGGGAACCATTCCGGACCCTGACCCTTACGTCAAGTGCGTCGGCATAGTGACGTGCGAGGTTGACGGCGACTGCCCTGGAAATGCCATTTGCGATCCCCAAAAGCGTTGTCTGTGCCCCGAGCCCAACGTTGGGAACGACTGCAGACGTGAGCGCTCTCCCCTCCCTATTATTATTATTATTATTATTACGTAAGATAAAACGTCTTCTTAAATAAATTTTCTTAATTAGATCCGTGCGAAGATTTGTCCTGCGGGCCGAATGCCCACTGCATGCTGTCCAACGACGTGGCCACGTGCCTCTGCCGAAGTGGTTACACGGGGAAGCCTGGGGTGAAGGGCGGTTGCAGGGACATAGACGAGTGCGCGATTAATCCTTGCCCCCAAGGCGCGATCTGCAACAACGAGCCAGGATCGTTCTCTTGCCAGTGCCCCAGCGGTACGACGGGTGATCCGTACAGCGGCGGTTGCCAGGAATCGAAGGCGCCCCACGTTTGCGGGCCGAGCACCCCCTGCCCTGCCGGGGAGCAGTGCATCAAGGACGAATTCATTGGAAGCAGCGTTTGCATATGCCAGAGAGGGTACACCAGGGATCACGAGAGCGGAAAGTGTAGAGATATTAACGAGTGCATGGAGCTGAGGGACAAGCCTGCTTGCGGCGTTAACGCCATTTGTAAAAATTTACCTGGAAGTTACGAGTGCCAGTGCCCACCTGGATTCAATGGAAACCCATTCTCGCTTTGCGAAGGTGACGATTCTTTCCTTTCTCTCTCTTTCTTCTATAAAATAGCGAGAAGAATTTAATTATCCATTAATTTTATCGTTTTTACTAATTTTTACTATTTTAATTTGATTATCATTTTATCGAGAATGATATCGCGATGCGGTGGATCGTATTTTAAATTGGAGCGATAATGATCGCAGAATGCAACAGCATCGAGTGCCAATGCCAGCCCCCGTACAAGATCGTGAATGGGAAATGCATGCTGGCCGGTTGTTCCAAGGGTGAGAAGTGTCCGAGCGGCGCTGAATGTATCACCATCGCTGGTGGTGTCAGCTACTGCGCTTGCCCCAAAGGGTACACGACAAAGAGCGACGGTTCTTGCGAAGGTTCGTATCGAAAATTTCATCCCCCTCCTCGTCGCTCGAAATTTTCGCCCATATTTATCTTGGAATCGAAATTATTTCCGATTTAGATATAAACGAGTGTATCGTCGGGCATCAAGTGTGCGGGTACGGGGCAGAGTGCGTGAACCTTGCAGGATCGCATCAGTGCGTCTGCCCGCACGGTTACGGCGGTGATCCGTACAACGGTCTTTGCTCCCCAGCTCAGAAGAGGTGCACGAGCGACAACGAGTGCAAAGCCAACGAGAAATGCGTCCAGCCTGGTGAATGCGTCTGTCCGCCGCCGTTTTACACCGATCCCCTCGATGCAAACCTTTGCAAAAGTAAGAGGTGTTTCTTCTCAGGAAAAGAAACATTGAACAAAAACAAAATTTCAACGATATTCGAGTCCAGTTTCAACGCGATTATCACCTGTTGTTTTAACATCGCCTCAAATATTTTCGGTAAAAAGTCAAAAAGAAAGAAACAGAATCGTCAGAAACAAAATTTCAACGATATTCGAGTCCAATTTCAATGCGATTATCAATTTTAACATTGCCTCAAATATTTGATAAAAAATTATTTTAATAAAAAATAAAAAGTAAGAATTTTCTTCGCAGAGAAAAAAAAACAGAGACTCACGAAAAAACAAAATTTCAACGATATTCGAGTCCAATTTCAACGAGTCATTATCACGATTATATTATATTATATTTTAACGTCGTCTCAAATATTTTCAGTAAAAAGTGAAAAAAAACATAGAATCTAAAAAATAAAATTTCAATGGATGTTTGAGTCCAATTTCAACAGATCGTGATTGTCACGATTATATTTTAACATCGCCTAAAATATTTTCAGTAAAAAGTGAAAAAGAATATAGAATCTAAAAAACAAAACTTCAACGATATTCGAGTCCAATTTCAACAGGTCGTGATTGTCACGATTATATTTTAAATATTTTTAGTAAAAAATGAAAAAAATATAGAATCGCGAAAAAATAAAATTTCAACGATGTTCGAGTCCAATTTCAACGAGTCGTAATTGTCACGATTATATTTTAACGTCGTCTCAAATATTTTCAGTAAAAAGTGAAAAAAAATATAGAATCTAGAAAACAAAACTTCAACGATATTCGATTCCAATTTCAACGAATCGTAATTGTCACGATTATATTTTAACGTCGTCTCAAATATTTTCAATAAAAAGTGAAAAAAACATAGAATCTAAAAAACTTCAACGATATTCGATTCCAATTTCAACGAATCGTGATTATCACGATTATATTTTAACGTCGCCTCAATTATTTTCAGATCCTTGCGACAGGTTTCCATGCGGTATAAACGCCAAGTGCACGCCGAGCGATCCCCCGAGGTGCATGTGCGAGGCCGGTTACGAGGGGGATCCCCAACACGGTTGCGTGGACGTGAACGAGTGCGCGAACAATCCTTGCGGGCACGGCGCCTACTGCATCAACACGAAAGGCGACCACATCTGCGAATGTCCGAGGGGGACGGTGGGCGATCCTTACGGGGGCGGTTGTACCGGAGCCGTGGCCAAGAACGAGTGCGCCTCGAACGACGACTGCGACAATCTGTTCGCCTGCGTGAACGGCAGATGCGTGAACCCTTGCGACAACATACCTTGCGGGCCGAACGCTTACTGCGAGCCGGACAAGCACGCGGCGTGGTGCCGATGCGTGATCGGATTCGTGGAGGGGAAGAACAACGAATGCGTTTCACGTAAGTTACACCCAATCCTGCTTTCATAAATATCTCGTCCATGATTCGAGTTCGATCGAGGACGAAATTATTCAAAATATTATATATTATAATTTATATATTATATTATATATATTATATATTATATAATATATATTATATTTATATATTATATTATATTATATTATATTATATATTACATTATATTATATTATATTACATTATATTATATTATATTACATTATATTATATTATATTACATTATATTATATTATATATTACATATATATATATATTATATTATAATTTATATATGTTATAATTGTCAATCAAATAGAATGCGATGGGTTCGTGTGCGGTTCCGGGGCCCAGTGCATCGTGAGTTACAGCGGGCCAACGTGCAAGTGCATCGAAGGTTTCATGGGGAATCCGTTCCCTGGCGGCCAATGCCAACCGGATATCTGTTCCCCGGAAGTCCCTTGCGCGGAGCCAAGCGTGTGCATAAGCGGGAGGTGCAAGCGCCGATGCGAGGGCGTGGTGTGCGGCGTGGGCGCCTCTTGCGACCCAGCTACCAACAAATGCGTGTGCAATCCGTACTTCATTGGGAATCCGGATCTCCTTTGCATGCCCCGTAAGCTATCGACCATCCAGTACACCTTTCGAACAATTTCTTTGTCTACTATAAATTGATTTTACCCTTCCTTCGCGCAACAGCGATTCAACCACCCGCCTGCGATCCCGCGTGCGGCTCGAACGCCCATTGCGAGTACACGTTGCAAGAATCGAAGTGCGTGTGCAATCCTGGCACAAGTGGGAACCCGTATCACGGTTGCGGAGCGCAACAAAAGTCCGACTGTTCCACCGCGGTGTGCGGAAAGGACGCCCATTGCAACGCCGGGCCGAACGCCGTCGAGTGCCTGTGCCCGCCCGGATACGCTGGAAATCCTTACATTCGGTGCCACGGTTCGTATTCCCTTTCGTTCCAAATAAATCGTTTCCGTTCAAATTTTATCTTGTCGATAAAAATGTTGAAATAATAAAAATATTGAAATTGGTTATCAAGACATCAACGAGTGCAATGGGAACGCTTGCGGGGGCAACGCGGTGTGCATCAACACGATCGGTAGCTACGACTGTCGCTGCAAAGAAAACTTCTTCGGCAATCCTTTCGTCGGTTGCCAGCAGGTGCAAGTGGGCCCCTGCGCCGACCCCTCGACCTGCGCCTGCACCGACTCGATCCCCTGCCCGCTCGACTACAGCTGCGTGGCCGGCAAGTGCGTGAATCGTTGCAGCGACGTGAAATGTGGCCCCAGATCGGTGTGCCAGGAGGGGGCCTGCGTGTGCCCGCCCGGCTACACGGGCAACCCGAACGACCTCACCAAGGGTTGCCGTCTTCACGGCCACTGCTCCAACGACCTCGACTGCGAGCCCCAACAGATCTGCTTCCAAGTGGGGAAAGGGGTGAGAAAGTGCGTGGACGCGTGCAGCAAGTTGCAGTGCGGCCCGAACGCGTTGTGCGTCACCCAGAACCACGCGTCCTCGTGTTTGTGCGTGGACGGATACGCGGGAAATCCGAGCAACCTGGTGGAGGGTTGCCAGCCGTTGAAGTCGGTGATAACGCCGGGCTGCCGCGACGATACCGACTGCGCGAGGGGCTCGTTCTGCGTCCCCCTCGAGGACGCCAGTGGCCGCGAGTGCGTCGATCCGTGCAGCAAAGTGGTGTGCGGCGCTCACCAGAAGTGCGAGCCGGACGCGATCCCAGGCCGCGCCACGTGCAAGTGTCAGGACGGTTACGAGTGGAACCCCGTATCGTCGTCCTGCGAGAAGCCGTCGGTCCCCGATTGCATATCGGACGACGATTGCCACGGGGCGGAAGCGTGCAGGCCCGACCCTCTCGGCGTGTTGAAGTGCGCCTCGGTGTGCCCGAGCTTCACGTGCGCCCCCAACTCCCGATGCGTGGCGGAGAGGCACCGCGGCCGGTGCGAGTGCCTGCCCGGTTTCGCCGGCAACCCGAACGATCGCCACGGTTGCCAGACGCGTAGGAGGGATCGGTGCTCGACGGACGCCGAGTGTCCCGAGGACCACACGTGCAGGGGCGGAAAGGAGGGGCTTCTCGCGTGCCAACCGGTGTGCGACTTCGTCTCGTGCGGGCCCAACGCCCTGTGCGTGGTTCACAATCACGTGGCCAACTGCGAATGCCCCCCAGGCCTGTACGCGGGCGATCCCAACGACGCGGTCCACGGTTGCAAACCGGTCCCCTGCGTATACAACGTCGACTGCCCGCCCGCGCAGCTTTGCAACAGGTTGACCCACTCGTGTTACGACGCCTGCGACGGGGACGCTTGCGGGGCGAACGCGGTTTGCATAGCGGACGATCACAGAGCGATATGCCAGTGCCCGCCCGGCTTGAAACCGAATCCGGTCGCCGAAGTGGAGTGCGTCGCGATCGAGGCCTGCCATCCGAATCCCTGCCACGAGACGGCCGTCTGCGTCCCCGGCCCGTCCAACAACCCCGTGTGCCAGTGCCCGTCCAACTTCGTCGGGGACCCTTACGCGAAGGGCTGCCAACCGGAGGGCTACTGCGCCACGGCCAAGGACTGCCCGGTGCACTCCATCTGCCACAACCATCGATGCGCCAACCCGTGCGAGAACGCCTGCGGGCCCAACTCCGTTTGCGACGTTGTGAACGGCCAACCGAGCTGCGAGTGCATCCATAAATTCGTCCCTTCGTCGAAGGGGCCGCAGGATGGCTGCGTCCGCGCCGCTAATTATTGCAACGTCGATGCCGACTGCGAGGAGAGCGTATGCCTCGAGGGGCAGTGTATAGGTGAGTTTCCCTTCGTTGCTTCTCTCTGGATCTTGGATCTCAGATTTGGTGGTGAGTTTCATTCGTGGTTGTAGCTGTGTGCAGAACGGCCGCCGATTGTTCGGCGGGTGAAAAGTGCGCGAGCAACAAGTGCGTGGTTCCGTGCGTCACCCATTCGCAGTGCCAGACCGATCAGACGTGCGTCAACGGAGCGTGCATTTTGGGATGTCGAAGCAACAAGAATTGCCCGCCCGCGGAGTCTTGCATCAACAACAAGTGTCAAGGTATCGAAAGGGGGGAGAGAAGATGAACGGGGGAAGGAGAGAATTGAAAATTTGAAGAAACTTTCTAAAATCGACCGCGGTTTTCTTCCGTTCCAGATCCGTGCAAAAGGAAGGATGTTTGCGGTCCAAACGCGATCTGCAGCATCACCGATCACGCGACCTCCTGCACCTGTCCCCTTGGCTTCCACGGGAATCCCACGCCCCAACAGGGCTGCGTCAGAGTGCCGAACATATGCGAGGGTCCCCAGGATTGTCCCAGTCAGCACGTGTGCGTGTCCGGATTCTGCCAATGCCAATGCACCGAGCCCAACAACTGTGCCGAGGGTGAACGTTGCAAGAACGGAATATGCGTGAAGCTGTGCTACAGCGACAGCAACTGCCTCCCAGGGGAACTGTGCATCGATGGCGTGTGCGAGGTGGGCTGCACTTCCGACGTAGGTTGCAACGACAACGAGGTGTGCATCAACAACAAGTGCAAGTACGTAAACTTAAATTTTCCTTTCCAAATACAAATTAATTAATTTAAATTCTATCGATTTGAATTATTATATATATTATTATATAAACAATAATATATATATAACAATTATACATATTATTATATAAACAAAATTCAAACGGTTAATTAATTTAAATTCTCGATTTGAATTTATCGAATTATTATATAAACAATAAAATTCATTCGCGTCTAGATGCGGTCACGGGTTTATAGCTGAACCGGAAATTTAAACTTAAACTTTCCTTTCCAAATACAAACGATTAATTTAAATTAATTATATAAATAATTTAAATTAATTTAAATTCTATCGATTTGAATTTATCGAATTATTATATAAACAATAAAATTCGCGTCCAGATGCAGCCACGGGTTTATAGCTGGACCGGAAACTTAAACTTTCCTTTCCAAATACAAATTAATTAATTTAAATTCTATCGATTTGAATTTATCGAATTATTATATAAACAATAAAATTCATTCGCGTTTAGATGCGGCCATGGGTTTATAGCTGAACCGGAAATTTAAACTTAAACTTTCCTTTCCAAATACAAACGGTTAATTAATTTAAATTCTATCGATTTGAATTATTATATATTATTATATAAACAATAAAATTCATTCACGTCAGATGCAGCCACGGGTTTATAATTGAAACTTAAACTTAAACTTTCTTTTCCAAATACAAACGGTTAATTAATTTAAATTCTCGATTTGAATTATTATATAAACAATAAAATTCATTCGCGTCCAGATGCGGCCACGAATTTATAGTTGGACCGGAAACTTAAACTTTCCTTTCCAAACACAAACGATTAATTTAAATTAATTATATAAATAATTTAAATTAATTTAAGTTCTATCGATTTGAATTATTATATATTATTATATAAACAATAAAATTCATTCGCGTCAGATGCAGCCACGGGTTTATAGAACCGGAAACTTAAACTTAAACTTTCCTTTCCAAATACAAACGGTTAATTAATTTAAATTCTATCGATTTGAATTTATCGAACTATTATATAAACAATAAAATTCGCGTCCAGATGCGGCCACGGGTTTATAGCTGGGCCGGAACACTGTTTGGACATCAACGAATGCGACGATCATCCCTGCCACTCGAGCGCGGATTGCGTGAATCTACGCGGATCTTACCGCTGCGTGTGTCCACAAGGAACGGCCGGTGATCCCGTGGGGACAGGTTGCGCGATCCCCCATCGGTGCGCGTTGGACGCGGATTGCCCCGACTCGCAGGCATGCGTCCAGCACAATTGCACCGACCCCTGCTCCCTGGTCGACTGCGGCCTCAACACCGTTTGCTCCGTCTTCGACCACGCCGCGGCGTGCCAATGCCAGCCGGGCTACATCGGCGATTCCTCGGGATGTTTCAAAGTGGAGTGCCTCTCCAACAACGACTGCCCAACCGACAAGTATTGCAATCAGGACGCTAATAAATGCGCCAGTGAGTGATTTGCGTTAATTTAGAAGATTAGCAGATTTCCATATTTCTACGAGAAAATTTATTTGCCCAAGGCCCTTGCAATCAAATGAATTGCGGATACGGTAACTGCATAGCGTCCGACCACGCTGGAATATGCAAATGTTATCCCGGTTTCGAGCTGGCAGCCGATATCTGCGAGGACGTTGACGAGTGTTTGGAAAACCCTTGTCACTCTTCCGCTGTGTAAGTCAATGATCTCCATATAAAACGTTTCTTTTTAACTTCTTTGAGAGTTGGATGGGAATATCGTTTTATTTCCAGTTGTCAAAACACGGAAGGCTCTTACACCTGCGTTTGTCCCCACGGATTGGTCGGAGATCCGTTCAAGTCTGGTTGCAAACAGCCAGGGGACTGCTTCACCGACTTCGACTGCCCTAATTCTGCCGCTTGCATCGACAACAGGTGCACGAATCCCTGCGACGTGTCCACGTCCGTTTGCGGAAGAAACGCCGATTGTTTCGTCCGCGACCACGTACCATTTTGCAGATGTCCCGGCCAGACCACCGGCAATCCAGCGGTGAGCCTCGTCTTCTTAACGATATCTTCTTCCGATTAAAATTAGAATAGATATTAATTTTCGTTTCGATCGTACGTTTCTATTCTTTAAACCTTCTCCACCAGTCGGAGTGCGTCCATTTGGAATGCAATTACCACAGCGACTGCGGTCCTTCCGACGCCTGCTTCGATCACAAATGCGTCGATCCCTGCTCTCTCTCCAACGTTTGCGGCCAAGGGGCGGACTGCTCTCCTCTCAACCACAGCGCGGTGTGCACGTGTCAACCTGGTGGCACAGGCGACCCCAATCTGGGCTGCACACCTGTCCAATACTGCAAATCGGACTCCCAATGCGCCACAGGCTCGGCTTGCAACGGAGGGATATGCACCGGTACGAGTAAATGCAGAAAACGATCAACCTTCGAATCGATCGAATTTAACATTCTCTGTCCTTTCCGTAGCGTTGTGCGGTAGCACGAGAGACTGCATAGGCGACCAGCTGTGCATCAACGGCCTCTGCCAACCGACTTGCAAGAGCAACTCCAGCTGCCCCGAATACCAATACTGTCACAACAACATTTGCGTGCAGGAACTGCGTTGCGCGTCGAACGACGATTGCCTCGACGACGAGAGATGCGTGAAGAACAACATTGGCCAGGCGGAGTGTCGCAGAGCGTGCGACCTGCTCCTCTGCGGGCGGAACGCGGGATGCAAGGCGGACAACCACGTCGCGGTTTGCTCCTGCAAATCTGGATTCTTTGGTAATCCAAAGGACGATAAGATCGGTTGCCAGCCTATCGAGTGCGAGGCGAACGAAGATTGCACCGGGGAGAAGATTTGCGACACCCACAAGTGTAGAATCGCTTGTCTCGCCCGTAATCCTTGCGGGGTTAACGCAATTTGCACGGCTGAGAAGCACGTTCAGGTTCGAATCGATCGTTCGTACGAGTCGTGGAAATTATACGATGGAAAGTGACATATTCGCGTCTTCTTCAGATCTGCACGTGTCAGCCAGGTTACACGGGAGAGCCCACCCGCGGATGCCAATTGATCGATTATTGCCTCAACGAACCCTGCGCCCCTGGCGCCATGTGCGAAAACTCAAGGGGCTCTTACAAATGTCACTGTCAACAGGGAATGGTTGGGGATCCGTACAACAGTGGCTGCCAACCACCGGTAGAGTGTCTACAGGACGAGGATTGCCCGCTCACCGCCAAGTGTATCAATGTGAACAATGTGCCCAAATGTTTCGGTACGTGTGCGAATCTATCTTTAAAAACGTTCACGATACAATTTTTAATTTCGACGTACACACGGAGAATTCTAAAAATTCTAAAAATTTGAGAAAAATTCATCGAGATTTAATTTAAATCGATGAGAAAATTTTTGATCGGAGAACTTGTTATATATATAACTTCCTCCCAAATTGTGTTGCTCGTTAACCCTTTCGCTATTTCTCCCGTTGAACGAGTCAAAAGTGTGCACAATACTCGAGAAAGATCGTCAATGGCATTTTTTTTTGGTGATTTTTGTTATAATAACTCCAATCGTAGAGCAACTATAGCTCATAGTACGTCAATGGCATTTTACATAGTCGCCTGTAGTTAACAAAGGTTATAGAATTTTAACTCTTTCGCTATTTCTCCGCCGAGGCACTCCCATTGAACGAGCCAAAAGTGTACTCGAGAAAGATCGTCAATGGTCGGCATTTTTTTTTGGTGATTTTTGTTATAATAACTCCAATCGTATAGCAACTATAGCTCATAGTACGTCAATGGCATTTTACATAGTCGCCCGTAGTTAACAAAGGTTATAGAATTTTAACCCTTTCGCTATTTCTCCGCCGAGGCACTCCCATTGAACGAGCCAAAAGTGTACTCGAGAAAGATCGTCAATGGCTGGCATTTTTTTTGGTGATTTTTGTTATAATAACTCCAATCGTAGAGCAACTATAGCTCATAATACGTCAGTGATATTTTACGTAGAGCGACTATAGTCGCCCGTAGTTAACAAAGGTTATAGAGTTTTAACCCTTTCGCTATTTCTCCGCCGAGGCACTCCCGTTGAACCAATCACAGCGCCAAAAGTGTGCACAGTCCTCGAGAAAGATAGTCAGCGGCTGCGTTATCGAGGAATCACGTGAGAAATAAAAACGAAATACCGATGCTACGTTTCCAAAGAAAGATACTCGATGTTCAATAACTCCAATCGCTCGTAAAACAACTATAGCCCATAGTACGTCATTTTAGAGCGACTATAGTCGCCTGTAGTTAACAAAGGTTATACAATTTTAACCCTTTCGCTATTTCTCCGCCGAGGCACTCTCATTGAACGAGCCAAAAGTGTGCACAGTACTCGAGAAAGATCGTCAATGGTCGGCATTTTTTTTGGTGATTTTTGTTATAATAACTCCAATCGTATAGCAACTATAGCTCATAGTACGTCAATGGCATTTTACATAGTCGCCCGTAGTTAACAAAGGTTATAGAGTTTTAACTCTTTCGCTATTTCTCCGCCGAGGCACTCCCGTTGAACCAATCACAGCGCCAAAAGTGTGCACAGTCCTCGAGAAAGATAGTCAGCGGCCGCGTTATCGAGGAATCACGTGAGAAATAAAAACGAAATACCGATGCTACGTTTCCAAAGAAAGATACTCGATGTTCAATAACTCCAATCGCTCGTAAAACAACTATAGCCCATAGTACGTCATTTTAGAGCGACTATAGTCGCCTGTAGTTAACAAAGGTTATAGAATTTTAACCCTTTCGCTATTTCTCCGCCGAGGCACTCCCATTGAACGAGCCAAAAAGTGTACTCGAGAAAGATCGTCAATGGCCGGCATTTTTTTTTGGTGATTTTTGTTATAATAACTCCAATCGTAGAGCAACTATAGCTCATAGTACGTCAGTGATATTTTACGTAGAGCGACTATAGTCGCCCGTAGTTAATAAAGGTTATAGAATTTTAACCCTTTCGCTATTTCTCCGCCGAGGCACTCCCATTGAACGAGTCAAAAGTGTGCACAGTACTCGAGAAAGTCAGCGGCCTCGTTTACGGCATTTTTCTGGTGATATTTATTATCGAGGAATCACGTGAGAAACAAATGATAAAAACTATATATCGATGCTACGTCTCGAGAGAAAGATTTAACAAAAGGTTTAACAAGAAATCTGTGTCGATCAATTTGACTGTCTTGTGATCCCGATATTCCAGATGTTTGCTCGCGCACACAGTGCGGGCCGAACGCGGATTGCGCGGCCACTAATCACGCGGGGGCCTGTCAGTGTCGGCCCGATTACGAGGGCGATCCGAACAATCTGAGTATAGGGTGTCGGCCTAAACCGGTTATTTGTTCGTCAGCCGCGGACTGCTCGCCCAATACCTACTGTTACGAGGGCATCTGTCGACGTGAGTATTGTCTAGCTCTGGTTTAAATCTCCTCTTCGATCGTGAATTTGAAATTCTTCTAGCGTCCTGCCAATCGGACGAGGAATGCAACTTGTCAGACGTGTGCTTGAACGGACAATGCCTTGATCCTTGCAACGTGAGAGCCGCGTGTGGAATAAATGCGGAATGCGACGTGAGGAGTCACATTAAGCAGTGCAGCTGCCCACCTGGCTTCACCGGCAATTCGGAAGTGGAATGCGTGAGATGTGAGAATTTTATTTCGAAACTTTTTCTTTATATATATAAAGAAGAATGGAATTGAATTTTTCGAGAGTTAGAGAAAAATAAAGAGAAAAATAAAAATTTCCAATCTAATTAGTATCCAAAATTTTTGAATTAAATTTTATCAACTTTAATTTGATCAAAAAATTCTTTAAATTATCGAGTACTTTAACGAATAATTTTCATTGTTTTGCATTGTCTCAGTGCCAGTGTCCTGCAGAGACACAAACGACTGCAACGATGGGAATACATGCCGCGACAACGTGTGCCTTCCGATCTGCTCCAGCGACAACGAGTGCGCGTTCAACGAGAAATGCGTTCGTGGAAACTGTTTGCTCACCTGCAGGTTGGACAACGACTGTTTCCTGGGCCACATATGCTTGCACAACATGTGCACGTTCGGTTGCCGGGCGGACGAGGACTGCAACGCCAACGAGGCGTGCATCACGAACAAGTGCATCAATCCTTGCGAGGCGACCCCTTGCGGGCCGAACGCCAAGTGCACGGTGTTCAATCAACGGGCCACCTGTTCGTGCCCATCAGGCTTCATACCGAATCCAACCGCCAAAGTTGCTTGCCTCAGATCGCCTGGCCCCGTCTGCCAAGCGAACAGGGACTGCGCAACAGGGACAGCTTGCATAGGGAACGTTTGCACCCCCGTCTGCTCCACGGATTTGAATTGCCTGAGCAACGAGCGGTGCGATCCCTCGGGAATTTGCAAATCGTTGTGCAGAAGGGACGAGGATTGTCGAAGCGGAGAAATCTGCGAGGGATTGGTGTGCGTGATCGGATGCCGCGCTGACGTCGAGTGCCAAGAGAATTTCGCCTGTTTGAACAACCAGTGTCGAGGTAAGAAAGAATTCGAAATGATGCGAATTTGCAAGTGACACGTGGAAAGATGGAATAATTTAAATTCGAAAAATATAAATAAAAATATAAATAAAAATAGAAATATAAATAAAAATATAAATAAAAATATAAATAAAAATAGAAATAAAAATATAAATAAAAATATAAATAGAAATAAAAATATAAATAAAAATAAAAATAAAAATAGAAATAAAAATAAAAATATAAATAAAAATATAAATATAAATAAAAATATAAATAAAAATAGAAATAAAAATAAAAATGTAAATAAAAATATAAATATAAATAAAAATATAAATATAAATAAAAATATAAATAAAAATATAGATAAAAATATAAATAAATAAAAATAAATAATCGTTCGACGAACGGAGGAAAGATGTGATTGGATTAATTCGATCGTCTCTCGCAGATCCTTGCTCCCTTCCGGATGTGTGCGGAGCGAACGCCAAGTGCACGGTGGTGGGTCATCAGAAGGTGTGCTCGTGCCCTGCACCGTTGATAGGGGATCCCCTGATTGGCTGCAAACAGGCGTTCTTGCCCTGCAACACGGAACAGGAATGCGCGACCGGTCAGACTTGTTACGGAAGATCTTGTTACGCCACGTGTAGAAGGCAAGGGTCGTTAGGTTTATCGAAGATCTCCTCCTCGAGGAGAGGGTTCGTAAGATGTAAGGTGTAAATTATCTTGCAGTGACGCTAATTGCTTGAGCGACGAACGATGCGACGGGGGAATATGCAAGGCTATATGCAACAGCGACGACCACTGCGTGGCCAATCAGATCTGTCAGAACAGATTATGCGATATCGGATGTCGTAGCGATAACACTTGCCCAAATGACGAGTCTTGCATAAACAACAAATGTAAAAGTAAGTGTCACGATGCTCAATGACCGAATAATGGGGACCGAATAATTTCTTTTGTTTCGATAAACTTAATTCTACTTTTTTTTACTAAAGATCCTTGCGAGGGTGGCAAAGCCTGCGGCGAATGCGCGGGTTGCCGCGTGGCGAATCACGTGGCGCAATGCAGTTGTCCGGCCAATTATTACGGGAATGCATTAATCAGTTGCTCGAAATCCATGATCCCCTGCGACGGCGCCTGCGACGAGTGCGACGAGATCGGTTTCTGCGCGAAGAGTTGCCACGGCCAGGATCAATGCTCGTGCGGTGAAGTGTGCCATTCGGGAAAGTGTCGCATCAAGTGTGACGTCAACAACTATTGTCCAAAGGTTGTTACACCACTCTTTCCATTCATTTTTCAAGAATCAAAAGAACGAAAGAAAGAGACGTCTCGAGATTGAAAAATTGTCGTGTAACGATTTTTTTATATTCCGATTTTTTTTATACTACGAACACAGGGGTACGTTTGCGAGGAGGGGTTGTGCCTGATCGGTTGCCGCACACATTCCGACTGTCCATCCTCCCTATCATGCGTCAATGGCCAATGCGAGGATCCGTGTTCGGCAAACGGGTCGCCATGCGGAATCAATGCTCTGTGCCGCGTGTCGAATCACAGGGCGGTTTGCCTGTGCCCGGAAGGGTTCCAAGGGGAGCCAAGCCAAGAGTGCTATCAACTGGAGTGCCATCGGGACGAGGACTGCGAGGCGAACAAACGGTGCAGCGAGGACGGGGTGTGCACGAATCCCTGCCTCCAGCATGGCGTGTGCGGGTTCAACGCGCAATGCAGGGTGGTTAACAGGAAGGCGCAGTGCTCCTGCCCGCCCGGCCACTATGGAAATCCTCAGATCAACTGCAAGAAAGGTAATTGAAAGACAAGAAGGACAAGAGATGAATCTCATTTTTCATAATAATTTGAAATACGTTTACGAAGGTGGGGACGAGTGTTTAAGAAGACCTTGCGGCGTGAACGCGAAGTGCAGGGAGACATTGAACGGATTTGAGTGCACCTGCGACCCCGGATGCCACGGCGATCCTCACCAAGCCTGCATCTGCGACGGAGGGGAACTGTGCAAGGATATGCGTTGCGGCGCGAACGCCGCTTGCAGGATTTACAAGAATCAACCGCAATGCTACTGCCCGTCCAATTATCCTTCCGGGGATCCTATGCACGCTTGTGAGTATGCGATTGGATTTTGTTATTTTTGATAACCGAATTTAAAATTACCATCACCATTACATTCAAAGCTGCGAAAGGATGTATTTCTTTTTCTCTCGAATATTATCGTACAATGGAAGTTTTTTCGATAGATATTTTCAAAAAAAAAAAGAAAAAAAAAAAAGGAAAAAATCTCACGCACGATCAATTTTCTCGATCGCGAGCACAGGTAGCGCGGAAAAGAGCTTCGATTGTCGCACGAACGGATGCGGTAAGGGAGCCGAGTGCATACGGGACGGTGCGATATTCGTGTGCAGGTGTCCACCCGGTACCAGTGGATCGCCGGATATCGAGTGCACGACAGGTAAGAGACGGCCTACTAACTGTTTAACCGGGCATATCGATTAATTTTATGTACAGCATTTGTGACTAGCGAGCAATTAATGACGAAACACGAGGAACATGGTCGTAGAATAACCATGTATTATCGTCTTTAGTAGGAATTGAAAGTAATACCGTTAGAATTAATCCAGTGAATCGTTTAACAATCGAAGAGACAGATGTGATTGGACCACCAGTCTTTTAGACGATTCTTATACATACATAAATATATATATAT